>NW_026646094.1:0-300000 GCF_949987535.1 Balaenoptera acutorostrata | reverse complement strand
ACTACTGCTTAGGAAATCTATTGGAGGCAGAAGCCGTCAAGGGTAGCTTAGGGTTAGGGTTAGGGTTAGGGTGAGGGTTAGGGTACGGCTTAGGGTACGGGTTCGGGGAGGGGTTCGGGTAGGGCGTAGGGTATGGGTTAGGGTTAGGGTTAGGGCTAGTGTTAGGGTTAGGGCTCGGTTTAGGGTACGGGTTAGGATTAGGGTATGCGTTAGGGTTAGGGTAGGGGTTAGGGTTAGGATACGCTTTAGGGTGAGGGTAGTTATTAAACCTATCCCACTCTCTAGATACCCCTTAGCACGTAAAGGAATATTATTTGGGGGTCCAGCCATGGAGAAGGGTTTAGACACTAGGAGAAGATAAGGAACACACCCATTATCAAGAAATCACAATATGATTCTCTTTTTAAACTGTTCCTTAAAACACTAGTGCTTAGGAAATCTATTGGAGGCAGAAGCAGTCAAGGGTAGCTTAGGGTTAGGGTTAGGGTTAGGGTGAGGGTTAGGGTACGGCTTAGGGTACGGGTTCGGGGAGGGTTTCGGGTAGGGCGTAGGGTATGGGTTAGGGTTAGGGTTAGGGTTAGTGTTAGGGTTAGGGCTCGGTTTAGGGTACGGGTTAGGATTAGGGTATGCGTTAGGGTTAGGGTAGGGGTTTGGGTTAGGATACGCGTTAGGGTGAGGGTAGTTATTAAACCTATCACACTCTAGATACCGCTTAGCACGTAAAAGAATATTATTTGGGGGTCCAGCCATGGAGAAGAGTTTAGACACTAGGAGAAGATAAGGAACACACCCATTATCACGAAATCACATTAGGATTCTCTTTTTAACCTGTTCCTTAAAACACTAGTGCTTAGGAAATCTATTGGAGGCAGAAGCAGTCAAGGGTAGCTTAGGGTTAGGGTTAGGGTTAGGGCTAGTGTTAGGGTTAGGGCTCGGTTTAGGGTACGGGTTAGGATTAGGGTACGTGTTAGGGTTAGGGTAGGGGTTAGGGTTAGGGTACGCGTTAGGGTGAGGGTAGTTATTAAACCTATCCCACTCTCTAGATACCCCTTAGCACGTAAAGGAATATTATTTGGGGGTCCAGCCATGGAGAAGAGTTTAGACACGAGGAGAAGATAAGGAACACACCCATTATCAAGAAATCACATTAGGATTCTCTTTTTAACCTGTTCCTTAAAACACTAGTGCTTAGGAAATCTATTGGAGGCAGAAGCCGTCAAGGGTAGCTTAGGGTTAGGGTTAGGGTTAGGGTGAGGGTTAGGGTACGGTTTAGGGTACGGGTACAGGGAGGGGTTCGGGTAGGGCGTAGGGTATGGGTTAGGGTTAGGGTTAGAGTTAGTGTTAGGGTTAGAGTTAGTGTTAGGGTTAGGGCTCGGTTTAGGGTACGGGTTAGGATTAGGGTACGCGCTAGGGTTAGGGTAGCGGTTAGGGGTAGGGTACGCGTTAGGGTGAGGGTAGTTATTAAACCTATCCCACTCTCTAGATACCCCTTAGCACGTATAGGAATATTATTTGGGGGTCCAGCCATGGAGAAGAGTTAAGACACTAGGAGAAGTTAAGGAACACACACATTATCACGGAATCACATTAGGATTCTCTTTTTAACCTGTTCCTTAAAACACTAGTGCTTAGGAAATCTATTGGAGCCAGAAGCAGTCAAGGGTAGCTTAGGGTTAGGGTTAGGGTTAGGGTGAGGGCTAGGGTATGGCTTAGGGTACGGGTTCGGGGAGGGGTTCGGGTAGGGCGTAGGGTATGGGTTAGGGTTAGGGTTAGGGTTAGTGTTATGGTTAGGGCTCGGTTTAGGGTACGGGTTAGGATTAGGGAACGCGTTAGGGTTAGGGTAGGGGTTAGGGTTAGGGTACGTGTTAGGGTGAGGGTAGTTATTAAACCTATCACACTCTCTAGATACCCCTTAGCACATAAAGGAATATTATTTGGGGGTCCAGCCATGGAGAAGAGTTTAGACACGAGGAGAAGATAAGGAACACACCCATTATCAAGAAATCACATTAGGATTCTCTTTTTAACCTGTTCCTTAAAACACTAGTGCTTAGGAAATCTATTGGAGGCAGAAGCAGTGAAGGGTAGCTTAGGGTTAAGGTTAGGGTTAGGGTGTGGGTTAGGGTATGGCTTAGGGTAGGGGTTCGGGGAGGGGTTCGGGTAGGGCGTAGGGTATGGGTTAGGGTTAGGGTTAGGGTTAGTGTTAGGGTTAGGGCTCGGTTTAGGGTACGGTTTAGGATTAGGGTACGGGTTAGGGTTAGGGTAGGGGTTAGGGTTAGGGTACGCGTTAGGGTGGGGGTAGTTATTAAACCTATCACACTCTCTAGATACCCCTTAGCACGTAAAGGAATATTATTTGGGGGTCCAGCCATGGAGAAGAGTTTAGACACTAGGAGAAGATAAGGAACACACCCATTATCACGAAATCACATTAGGATTCTCTTTTTAAACTGTTCCTTAAAACACTAGTGCTTAGGAAATCTATTGGAGGCAGAAGCCGTCAAGGGTAGCTTAGGGTTAGGGTTAGGGTTAGGGTGAGGGTTAGGGTACGGCTTAGTGTACGGGTTCGGGGAGGCGTTCGGGTAGGGCGTAGGGTATGGGTTAGGGTTAGGGTTAGGGCTCGGTTTAGGGTACGGTTTAGGATTAGGGTATGCGTTAGGGTTAGGGTAGGGGTTAGGGTTAGGATACGCGTTAGGGTGAGGGTAGTTATTAAACCTATCCCACTCTCTATATACCCCTTAACACGTAAAGGAATATTATTTGGGGGTCCAGCCATGGAGAAGAGTTTAGACACGAGGAGAAGATAAGGAACACACCCATTATCAAGAAATCACATTAGGATTCTCTTTTTAACCTGTTCCTTAAATCACTAGTGCTTAGGAAATCTATTGGAGGCAGAAGCCGTCAAGGGTAGCTTAGGGTTAGGGTTAGGGTTAGGGTGAGGGTTAGGGTAAGGCTTAGGGTACGGGTTCGGTGAGGGGTTCGTGTAGGGCGTAGGGTATGGGTTAGAGTTAGGGTTAGGGTTAGTGTTAGGGTTAGGGCTCGGTTTAGGGTACGGGTTAGGATTAGGGTAAGCGTTAGTGTTAGGGTAGGGGTTAGGGTTAGGGTACGCTTTAGGGTGAGTGTAGTTATTAAACCTATCCCACTCTCTAGATACCCCTTAGCACGTAAAGGAATATTATTTGGGCGTCCAGCCATGGAGAAGGGTTTAGACACTAGGAGAAGATAAGGAACACACCCATTATCAAGAAATCACAATATGATTCTCTTTTTAAACTGTTCCTTAAAACACTAGTGGTTAGGAAATCTATTGGAGGCAGAAGCAGTCAAGGGTAGCTTAGGGTTAGGGTTACGGTTAGGGTGAGATTAGGGTACGGCTTAGGGTAAGGGTTCGGGGAGGGGTTCGGGTAGGGCGTAGGGTATGGGTTAGGGTTAGATTTAGGGTTAGTGTTAGGGTTAGGGCTCGGTTTAGGATACGGGTTAGGATTAGGGTACTCGTTAGGTTTAGGGTAGCGGTTAGGGTTAGGGTACGCGTTAGGGTGAGGGTAG
Organism: Balaenoptera acutorostrata; assembly: GCF_949987535.1. Taxonomy (NCBI): domain Eukaryota; kingdom Metazoa; phylum Chordata; class Mammalia; order Artiodactyla; family Balaenopteridae; genus Balaenoptera; species Balaenoptera acutorostrata. The sequence goes on along the minus strand of NW_026646094.1, from coordinate 296,451 downwards.
TTATTAAACCTATCACACTCTCTAGATACCCCTTAGCACGTAAAGGAATATTATTTGGGGGTCCAGCCATGGAGAAGAGTTTAGACACGAGGAGAAGATAAGGAACACACCCATTATCACGAAATCACATTAGGATTCTCTTTTTAACCTGTTCCTTAAAACACTAGTGCTTAGGAAATCTATTGGAGGCAGAAGCAGTCAAGGGTAGCTTAGGGTTAGGGTTAGGGTTAGGGTGAGGGTTAGGGTACGGCTTAGGGTACGGGTTCGGGGAGGGGTTCGGGTAGGGCGTAGGGTATGGGTTAGGGTTAGGGTTAGGGCTAGTGTTAGGGTTAGGGCTCGGTTTAGGGTACGGGTTAGGATTAGGGTACGCGTTAGGGTTAGGGTAGGGGTTAGGGTTAGGGTACGCGTTAGGGTGAGGGTAGTTATTAAACCTATCCCACTCTCTAGATACCCCTTAGCACGTAAAGGAATATTATTTGGGCGTCCAGCCATGGAGAAGGGTTTAGACACTAGGAGAAGATAAGGAACACACCCATTATCAAGAAATCACAATATGATTCTCTTTTTAAACTGTTCCTTAAAACACTAGTGGTTAGGAAATCTATTGGAGGCAGAAGCAGTCAAGGGTAGCTTAGGGTTAGGGTTACGGTTAGGGTGAGATTAGGGTACGGCTTAGGGTAAGGGTTCGGGGAGGGGTTCGGGTAGGGCGTAGGGTATGGGTTAGGGTTAGATTTAGGGTTAGTGTTAGGGTTAGGGCTCGGTTTAGGATACGGGTTAGGATTAGGGTACTCGTTAGGTTTAGGGTAGCGGTTAGGGTTAGGGTACGCGTTAGGGTGAGGGTAGTTATTAAACCTATCACACTCTCTAGATACCCCTTAGCACGTAAAGGAATATTATTTGGGGGTCCAGCCATGGAGAAGAGTTTAGACACGAGGAGAAGATAAGGAACACACCCATTATCAAGAAATCACATTAGGATTCTCTTTTTAACCTGTTCCTTAAAACACTAGTGCTTAGGAAATCTATTGGAGGCAGAAGCAGTCAAGGGTAGCTTAGGGTTAGGGTTAGGGTTAGGGTGAGGGTTAGGGTACGGCTTAGGGTACGGGTTCGGGGAGGGGTTCGGGTAGGGCGTAGGGTATGGGTTAGGGTTAGGGTTAAGGCTAGTGTTAGGGTTAGGGCTCGGTTTAGGGTACGGGTTAGGATTAGGGTACGCGTTAGGGTTAGGGTAGGGGTTAGGGTTAGGGTACGCGTTAGGGTGAGGGTAGTTATTAAACCTATCCCACTCTCTAGATACCCGTTAGCACGTAAAGGAATATTATTTGGGGGTCCAGCCATGGAGAAGAGTTTAGACACAAGGAGAAGATAAGGAACACACCCATTATCAAGAAATCACAATGTGATTCTCTTTTTAAACTGTTCCTTAAAACACTAGTGCTTAGGAAATCTATTGGAGGCAGAAGCAGTCAAGGGTAGCTTAGGGTTAGGGTTAGGGTTAGGGTGAGGGTTGGGGTACGGCTTAGGGTACGGGTTCGGGGAGGGGTTCGGGTAGGGCGTAGGGTATGGGTTAGGTTTAGGGTTAGGGCTAGTGTTAGGGTTAGGGCTCGGTTTAGGGTACGGGTTAGGATTAGGGTATGCGTTAGGGTTAGGGTAGGGGTTAGGGTTAGGATACGCGTTAGGGTGAGGGAAATTATTAAACCTATCCCACTCTCTAGATACCCCTTAGCACGTAAAGGAATATTATTTGGGGGTCCAGCCATGGAGAAGAGTTTAGACACTAGGAGAAGATAAGGAACACACCCATTATCACGAAATCACATTAGGATTCTCTTTTTAAACTGTTCCTTAAAACACTAGTGCTTAGGAAATCTATTGGAGGCAGAAGCCGTCAAGGGTAGCTTAGGGTTAGGGTTAGGGTTAGGGTGAGGGTTAGGGTACGGCTTAGTGTACGGGTTCGGGGAGGCGTTCGGGTAGGGCGTAGGGTATGGGTTAGGGTTAGGGTTAGGGCTCGGTTTAGGGTACGGTTTAGGATTAGGGTATGCGTTAGGGTTAGGGTAGGTGTTAGGGTTAGGATACGCGTTAGGGTGAGGGTAGTTATTAAACCTATCCCACTCTCTAGATACCCCTTAACACGTAAAGGAATATTATTTGGGGTTCCAGCCATGGAGAAGAGTTTAGACACGAGGAGAAGATAAGGAACACACCCATTATCAAGAAATCACATTAGGATTCTCTTTTTAACCTGTTCCTTAAATCACTAGTGCTTAGGAAATCTATTGGAGGCAGAAGCCGTCAAGGGTAGCTTAGGGTTAGGGTTAGGGTTAGGGTGAGGGTTAGGGTAAGGCTTAGGGTACGGGTTCGGGGAGGGGTTCGTGTAGGGCGTAGGGTATGGGTTAGAGTTAGGGTTAGGGTTAGTGTTAGGGTTAGGGCTCGGTTTAGGGTACGGGTTAGGATTAGGGTACACGTTAGTGTTAGGGTAGGGGTTAGGGTTAGGGTACGCTTTAGGGTGAGTGTAGTTATTAAACCTATCCCACTCTCTAGATACCCCTTAGCACGTAAAGGAATATTATTTGGGCGTCCAGCCATGGAGAAGGGTTTAGACACTAGGAGAAGATAAGGAACACACCCATTATCAAGAAATCACAATATGATTCTCTTTTTAAACTGTTCCTTAAAACACTAGTGGTTAGGAAATCTATTGGAGGCAGAAGCAGTCAAGGGTAGCTTAGGGTTAGGGTTACGGTTAGGGTGAGATTAGGGTACGGCTTAGGGTAAGGGTTCGGGGAGGGGTTCGGGTAGGGCGTAGGGTATGGGTTAGGGTTAGATTTAGGGTTAGTGTTAGGGTTAGGGCTCGGTTTAGGATACGGGTTAGGATTAGGGTACTCGTTAGGTTTAGGGTAGCGGTTAGGGTTAGGGTACGCGTTAGGGTGAGGGTAGTTATTAAACCTATCACACTCTCTAGATACCCCTTAGCACGTAAAGGAATATTATTTGGGGGTCCAGCCATGGAGAAGAGTTTAGACACGAGGAGAAGATAAGGAACACACCCATTATCACGAAATCACATTAGGATTCTCTTTTTAAACTGTTCCTTAAAACACTAGTGCTTAGGAAATCTATTGGAGGCAGAAGCAGTCAAGGGTAGCTTAGGGTTAGGGTTAGGGTTAGGGTGAGGGTTAGGGTACGGCTTAGGGTACGGGTTCGGGGAGGGGTTCGGGTAGGGCGTAGGGTATGGGTTAGGGTTAGGGTTAGGGCTAGTGTTAGGGTTAGGGCTCGGTTTAGGGTACGGGTTAGGATTAGGGTACGCGTTAGGGTTAGGGTAGGGGTTAGGGTTAGGGTACGCGTTAGGGTGAGGGTAGTTATTAAACCTATCCCACTCTCTAGATACCCCTTAGCACGTAAAGGAATATTATTTGGGCGTGCAGCCATGGAGAAGGGTTTAGACACTAGGAGAAGATAAGGAACACACCCATTATCAAGAAATCACAATATGATTCTCTTTTTAAACTGTTCCTTAAAACACTAGTGGTTAGGAAATCTATTGGAGGCAGAAGCAGTCAAGGGTAGCTTGGGGTTAGGGTTACGGTTAGGGTGAGATTAGGGTACGGCTTAGGGTAAGGGTTCGGGGAGGGGTTCGGGTAGGGCGTAGGGTATGGGTTAGGGTTAGATTTAGGGTTAGTGTTAGGGTTAGGGCTCGGTTTAGGATACGGGTTAAGATTAGGGTACTCGTTAGGTTTAGGGTAGCGGTTAGGGTTAGGGTACGCGTTAGGGTGAGGGTAGTTATTAAACCTATCCCACTCTCTAGATACCCCTTAGCACGTAAAGGAATATTATTTGGGGGTCCAGCCATGGAGAAGAGTTTAGACACGAGGAGAAGATAAGGAACACACCCATTATCAAGAAATCACATTAGGATTCTCTTTTTAACCTGTTCCTTAAAACACTAGTGCTTAGGAAATCTATTGGAGGCAGAAGCAGTCAAGGGTAGCTTAGGGTTAGGGTTAGGGTTAGGGTGAGGGTTAGGGTACGGCTTAGGGTACGGGTTCGGGGAGGGGTTCGGGTAGGGCGTAGGGTATGGGTTAGGGTTAGGGTTAGGGCTAGTGTTAGGGTTAGGGCTCGGTTTAGGGTACGGGTTAGGATTAGGGTACGCGTTAGGGTTAGGGTAGGGGTTAGGGTTAGGGTACGCGTTAGGGTGAGGGTAGTTATTAAACCTATCCCACTCTCTAGATACCCGTTAGCACGTAAAGGAATATTATTTGGGGGTCCAGCCATGGAGAAGAGTTTAGACACAAGGAGAAGATAAGGAACACACCCATTATCAAGAAATCACAATGTGATTCTCTTTTTAAACTGTTCCTTAAAACACTAGTGCTTAGGAAATCTATTGGAGGCAGAAGCAGTCAAGGGTAGCTTAGGGTTAGGGTTAGGGTTAGGGTGAGGGTTAGGGTACGGCTTAGGGTACGGGTTCGGGGAGGGGTTCGGGTAGGGCGTAGGGTATGGGTTAGGGTTAGGGTTAGGGCTAGTGTTAGGGTTAGGGCTCGGTTTAGGGTACGGGTTAGGATTAGGGTACGCGTTAGGGTTAGGGTAGGGGTTAGGGTTAGGGTACGCGTTAGGGTGAGGGTAGTTATTAAACCTATCCCACTCTCTAGATACCCCTTAGCACGTAAAGGAATATTATTTGGGGGTTCAGCCATGGAGAAGAGTTTAGACACGAGGAGAAGATAAGGAACACACCCATTATCAAGAAATCACATTAGGATTCTCTTTTTAACCTGTTCCTTAAAACACTAGTGCTTAGGAAATCTATTGGAGGCAGAAGCCGTCAAGGGTAGCTTAGGGTTAGGGTTAGGGTTAGGGTTAGGGTGAGGGTTAGGGTACGGTTTAGGGTACGGGTTCAGGGAAGGGTTCGGGTAGGGCGTAGGGTATGGGTTAGGGTTAGGGTTAGAGTTAGTGTTAGGGTTAGAGTTAGTGTTAGGGTTAAGGCTCGGTTTAGGGTACGGGTTAGGATTAGGGTACGCGCTAGGGTTAGGGTAGCGGTTAGGGTTAGGGTACGCGTTAGGGTGAGGGTAGTTATTAAACCTATCCCACTCTCTAGATACCCCTTAGCACGTATAGGAATATTATTTGGGGGTCCAGCCATTGAGAAGAGTTAAGACACTAGGAGAAGATAGGGAACACACCCATTATCACGGAATCACATTAGGATTCTCTTTTTAACCTGTTCCTTAAAACACTAGTGCTTAGGAAATCTATTGGAGCCAGAAGCAGTCAAGGGTAGCTTAGGGTTAGGGTTAGGGTTAGGGTGAGGGCTAGGGTATGGCTTAGGGTACGGGTTCGGGGAGGGGTTCGGGTAGGGCGTAGGGTATGGGTTAGGGTTAGGGTTAGGGTTAGTGTTATGGTTAGGGCTCGGTTTAGGGTACGGGTTAGGATTAGGGAACGCGTTAGTGTTAGGGTAGGGGTTAGGGTTAGGGTACGTGTTAGGGTGAGGGTAGTTATTAAACCTATCCCACTCTCTAGATACCCCTTAGCACGTAAAGGAATATTATTTGGGGGTCCAGCCATGGAGAAGGGTTTAGACACTAGGAGAAGATAAGGAACACACCCATTATCAAGAAATCACAATATGATTCTCTTTTTAAATAGTTCCTTAAAACACTAGTGGTTAGGAAACCTATTGGAGGCAGAAGCAATCAAGGGTAGCTTAGGGTTAGGGTTAGGGTTAGGGTGAGGTTTAGGGTACGGCTTAGGGTACGGTTTCGGGGAGGGGTTCGGGTAGGGCGTAGGGTATGGTTTAGGGTTAGAGTTAGGGTTAGTGTTAGGGTTAGGGCTCGGTTTAGGGTACGGGTTAGGAGTAGGTTACTCGTTAGGGTTAGCGTAGCGGTTAGGGTTAGGCTACGCGTTAGGGTGAGGGTAGTTATTAAACCTATCACATTCTCTAGATACCCCTTAGCACGTAAAGGAATATTATTTGGGGGTCCAGCCATGGAGAAGAGTTTAGACACTAGGAGAAGATAAGGAACACACCCATTATCACGAAATCACATTAGGATTCTCTTTTTAACCTGTTCCTTAAAACACTAGTGCTTAGGAAATCTATTGGAGGCAGAAGCAGTCAAGGGTAGCTTAGGGTTAGGGTTAGGGTTAGGGTGAGGGTTAGGGTACGGCTTAGGGTACGGGTTCGGGGAGGTGTTCGGGTAGGGCGTAGGGTATGGGTTAGGGTTAGGGTTAGGGCTAGTGTTAGGGTTAGGGCTCGGTTTAGGGTACGGGTTAGGATTAGGGTACGCGTTAGGGTTAGGGTAGGGGTTAGGGTTAGGGTACGCGTTAGGGTGAGGGTAGTTATTAAACCTATCCCACTCTCTAGATACCCCTTAGCACGTAAAGGAATATTATTTGGGGGTCCAGCCATGGAGAAGAGTTTAGACACGAGGAGAAGATAAGGAACACACCCATTATCAAGAAATCACATTAGGATTCTCTTTTTAACCTGTTCCTTAAAACACTAGTGCTTAGGAAATCTATTGGAGGCAGAAGCCGTCAAGGGTAGCTTAGGGTTAGGGTTAGGGTTAGGGTGAGGGTTAGGGTACGGTTTAGGGTACGGGTTCAGGGAGGGGTTCGGGTAGGGCGTAGGGTATGGGTTAGGGTTAGGGTTAGAGTTAGTGTTAGGGTTAGAGTTAGTGTTAGGGTTAGGGCTCGGTTTAGGGTACGGGTTAGGATTAGGGTACGCGCTAGGGTTAGGGTAGCGGTTAGGGTTAGGGTACGCGTTAGGGTGAGGGTAGTTATTAAACCTATCCCACTCTCTAGATACCCCTTAGCACGTATAGGAATATTATTTGGGGGTCCAGCCATGGAGAAGAGTTAAGACACTAGGAGAAGTTAAGGAACACACCCATTATCACGGAATCACATTAGGATTCTCTTTTTAACCTGTTCCTTAAAACACTAGTGCTTAGGAAATCTATTGGAGCCAGAAGCAGTCAAGGGTAGCTTAGGGTTAGGGTTAGGGTTAGGGTGAGGGCTAGGGTATGGCTTAGGGTACGGGTTCGGGGAGGGGTTCGGGTAGGGCGTAGGGTATGGGTTAGGGTTAGGGTTAGGGTTAGTGTTAGGGTTAGGGCTCGGTTTAGGGTACGGGTTAGGATTAGGGTACGCGTTAGGGTTAGGGTAGGGGTTAGGGTTAGGGTACGCGTTAGGGTGGGGGTAGTTATTAAACCTATCACACTCTCTAGATACCCCTTAGCACGTAAAGGAATATTATTTGGGGGTCCAGCCATGGAGAAGAGTTTAGACACTAGGAGAAGATAAGGAACACACCCATTATCACGAAATCACATTAGGATTCTCTTTTTAAACTGTTCCTTAAAACACTAGTGCTTAGGAAATCTATTGGAGGCAGAAGCCGTCAAGGGTAGCTTAGGGTTAGGGTTAGGGTTAGGGTGAGGGTTAGGGTAGGGCTTAGGGTACGGGTTCGGGGAGGCGTTCGGGTAGGGTGTAGGGTATGGGTTAGGGTTAGGGTTAGGGCTCGGTTTAGGGTACGGTTTAGGATTAGGGTATGCGTTAGGGTTAGGGTAGGGGTTAGGGTTAGGATAAGCGTTAGAGTGAGGGTAGTTATTAAACCTATCCCACTCTCTAGATACCCCTTAGCACGTAAAGGAATATTATTTGGGGGTCCAGCCATGGAGAAGAGTTTAGACACGAGGAGAAGATAAGGAACACACCCATTATCAAGAAATCACATTAGGATTCTCTTTTTAACCTGTTCCTTAAATCACTAGTGCTTAGGAAATCTATTCGAGGCAGAAGCCATCAAGGGTAGCTTAGGGTTAGGGTTAGGGTTAGGGTGAGGGTTAGGGTAAGGCTTAGGTTACGGGTTCGGGGAGGGGTTCGTGTAGGGCGTAGGGTATGGGTTAGAGTTAGGGTTAGGGTTAGTGTTAGGGTTAGGGCTCGGTTTAGTGTACGGGTTAGGATTAGGGTACGCGTTAGTGTTAGGGTAGGGGTTAGGGTTAGGGTACGCTTTAGGGTGAGGGTAGTTATTAAACCTATCCCACTCTCTAGATACCCCTTAGCACGTAAAGGAATATTATTTGGGCGTCCAGCCATGGAGAAGGGTTTAGACACTAGGAGAAGATAAGGAACACACCCATTATCAAGAAATCACAATATGATTCTCTTTTTAAACTGTTCCTTAAAACACTAGTGGTTAGGAAATCTATTGGAGGCAGAAGCAGTCAAGGGTAGCTTAGGGTTAGGGTTAGGGTTAGGGTGAGGGTTAGGGTACGGTTTAGGGTACGGGTTCAGGGAGGTGTTCGGGTAGGGCGTAGGGTATGGGTTAGGGTTAGGGTTAGAGTTAGTGTTAGGTTTAGAGTTAGTGTTAGGGTTAGGGCTCGGTTTAGGGTACGGGTTAGGATTAGGGTACGCGCTCGGGTTAGGGTAGCGGTTAGGGTTAGGGTACGCGTTAGGGTGAGGGTAGTTATTAAACCTATCCCACTCTCTAGATACCCCTTAGCACGTATAGGAATATTATTTGGGGGTCCAGCCATGGAGAAGAGTTAAGACACTAGGAGAAGATAGGGAACACACCCATTATCATGGAATCACATTAGGATTCTCTTTTTAACCTGTTCCTTAAAACACTAGTGCTTAGGAAATCTATTGGAGCCAGAAGCAGTCAAGGGTAGCTTAGGGTTAGGGTTAGGGTTAGGGTGAGGGCTAGGGTATGGCTTAGGGTACGGGTTCGGGGAGGGGTTCGGGTAGGGCGTAGGGTATGGGTTAGGGTTAGGGTTAGGGTTAGTGTTATGGTTAGGGCTCGGTTTAGGGTACGGGTTAGGATTAGGGAACGCGTTAGGGTTAGGGTAGGGGTTAGGGTTAGGGTACGTGTTAGGGTGAGGGGAGTTATTAAACCTATCACACTCTCTAGATACCCCTTAGCACATAAAGGAATATTATTTGGGGGTCCAGCCATGGAGAAGAGTTTAGACACGAGGAGAAGATAAGGAACACACCCATTATCAAGAAATCACATTAGGATTCTCTTTTTAACCTGTTCCTTAAAACACTAGTGCTTAGGAAATCTATTGGAGGCAGAAGCAGTCAAGGGTAGCTTAGGGTTAGGGTTAGGGTTAGGGTGTGGGTTAGGGTATGGCTTAGGGTACGGGTTCGGGGAGGGGTTCGGGTAGGGCGTAGGGTATGGGTTAGGGTTAGGGTTAGGGTTAGTGTTAGGGTTAGGGCTCGGTTTAGGGTACGGGTTAGGATTAGGGTACGCGTTAGGGTTAGGGTAGGGGTTAGGGTTAGGGTACGCGTTAGGGTGGGGGTAGTTATTAAACCTATCACACTCTCTAGATACCCCTTAGCACGTAAAGGAATATTATTTGGGGGTCCAGCCATGGAGAAGAGTTTAGACACTAGGAGAAGATAAGGAACACACCCATTATCACGAAATCACATTAGGATTCTCTTTTTAAACTGTTCCTTAAAACACTAGTGCTTAGGAAATCTATTGGAGGCAGAAGCCGTCAAGGGTAGCTTAGGGTTAGGGTTAGGGTTAGGGTGAGGGTTAGGGTACGGCTTAGGGTACGGGTTCGGGGAGGGGTTCGGGTAGGGCGTAGGGTATGGGTTAGGGTTAGGGTTAGGGCTCGGTTTAGGGTACGGGTTAGGATTACGGTATGCATTAGGGTTAGGGTAGGGGTTAGGGTTAGGATACGCGTTAGGGTGAGGGTAGTTATTAAACCTATCCCACTCTCTAGATACCCCTTAGCACGTAAAGGAATATTATTTGGGGGTCCAGCCATGGAGAAGAGTTTAGACACGAGGAGAAGATAAGGAACACACCCATTATCAAGAAATCACATTAGGATTCTCTTTTTAACCTGTTCCTTAAATCACTAGTGCTTAGGAAATCTATTGGAGGCAGAAGCCGTCAAGGGTAGCTTAGGGTTAGGGTTAGGGTTAGGGTGAGGGTTAGGGTAAGGCTTAGGGTACGGGTTCGGGGAGGGGTTCGTGCAGGGCGTAGGGTATGGGTTAGAGTTAGGGTTAGGGTTAGTGTTAGGGTTAGGGCTCGGTTTAGGGTACGGGTTAGGATTAGGGTACGCGTTAGTGTTAGGGTAGGGGTTAGGGTTAGGGTACGCTTTAGGGTGAGGGTAGTTATTAAACCTATCCCACTCTCTAGATACCCCTTAGCACGTAAAGGAATATTATTTGGGGGTCCAGCCATGGAGAAGAGTTTAGACACTAGGAGAAGATAAGGAACACACCCATTATCAAGAAATCACATTAGGATTCTCTTTTCAACCCGTTCCTTAAAACACTAGTGCTTAGGAAATCTATTGGAGGCAGAAGCAGTCAAGGGTAGCTTAGGGTTAGCGTTAGGGTTAGGGTGAGGGTTAGGGTACGGCTTACGATACGGGTTCGGGGAGGGGTTCGGGTAGGGCGTAGGGTATGGGTTAGGGTTAGGGTTAGGGCTAGTGTTAGGGTTAGGGCTCGGTTTAGGGTACGGGTTAGGATTAGGGTATGCGTTAGGGTTAGGGTAGGGGTTAGGGTTAGGGTACGCTTTAGGGTGAGGGTAGTTATTAAACCTATCCCACTCTCTAGATACCCCTTAGCACGTAAAGGAATATTATTTGGGCGGCCAGCCATGGAGAAGGGTTTAGACACTAGGAGAAGATAAGGAACACACCCATTATCAAGAAATCACAATATGATTCTCTTTTTAAACTGTTCCTTAAAACACTAGTGGTTAGGAAATCTATTGGAGGCAGAAGCAGTCAAGGGTAGCTTAGGGTTAGGGTGAGGGTTAGGGTACGGCTTAGGGTACGGGTTCGGGTAGGGCGTAGGGTATGGGTTAGGGTTAGGGTTAGGGCTAGTGTTAGGGTTAGGGCTCGGTTTAGGGTACGGGTTAGGATTAGGGTACGCGTTAGGGTTAGTGTAGGGGTTAGGGTTAGGGTACGCGTTAGGGTGAGGGTAGTTATTAAACCTATCCCACTCTCTAGATACCCCTTAGCACGTAAAGGAATATTATTTGGGGGTCCAGCCATGGAGAAGAGTTTAGACACGAGGAGAAGATAAGGAACACACCCATTATCAAGAAATCACATTAGGATTCTCTTTTTAACCTGTTCCTTAAATCACTAGTGCTTAGGAAATCTATTGGAGGCAGAAGCCGTCAAGGGTAGCTTAGGGTTAGGGTTAGGGTTAGGGTGAGGGTTAGGGTACGGCTTAGGGTACGGGTTCGGGGAGGGGTTCGGGTAGGGCGTAGGGTATGGTTTCGGGTTAGGGTTAGGGTTAGTGTTACGTTTAGGGCTCGGTTTAGGCTACGGGTTAGGATTAGGGTACGTGTTAGTGTTAGGGTAGTGGTTAGGGTTAGGGTACGCTTTAGGGTGAGGGTAGTTATTAAACCTATCCCACTCTCTAGATACCCCTTAGCACGTAAAGGAATATTATTTGGGGGTCTAGCCATGGAGAAGAGTTTAGACACTAGGAGAAGATAAGGAACACACCCATTATCAAGAAATCACAATATGATTCTCTTTTTAAACTGTTCCTTAAAACACTAGTGCTTAGGAAATCTATTGGAGGCAGAAGCCGTCAAGGGTAGCTTAGGGTTAGGATTAGGGTTAGGGTGAGGGTTAGGGTACGGCTTAGGGTACGGGTTCGGGGAGGGGTTCGGGTAGGGCGTAGGGTATGGGTTAGGGTTAGGGTTAGGGTTAGTGTTAGGGTTAGGGCTCGGTTTAGGGTACGGGTTAGGATTAGGGTACGCGTTAGTGTTAGGGTAGTGGTTAGGGTTAGGGTACGCTTTAGGGTGAGGGTAGTTATTAAACCTATCCCACTCTCTAGATACCCCTTAGCACGTAAAGGAATATTATTTGGGGCTCCAGCCATGGGGAAGAGTTTAGACACTAGGAGAAGATAAGGAACACACCCATTATCAAGAAATCACATTAGGATTCTCTTTTTAACCAGTTCCTTAAAACACTAGTGCTTAGGAAATCTATTGGAGGCAGGAGCCGTCAAGGGTAGCTTAGGGTTAGGGTTAGGGTTAGGGTGAGGGTTAGGGTACGGCTTACGATACGGGTTCGGGGAGGGGTTCGGGTAGGGCGTAGGGTATGGGTTAGGGTTAGGGTTAGGGCTAGTGTTAGGGTTTGGGCTCGGTTTAGGGTACGGGTTAGGATTAGGGTATGCGTTAGGGTTAGGGTAGGGGTTAGGGTTAGGGTACGCGTTAGGGTGAGGGTAGTTATTAAACCTATCACACTCTCTAGATACCCCTTAGCACATAAAGGAATATTATTTGGGGGTCCAGCCATGGAGAAGAGTTTAGACACGAGGAGAAGATAAGGAACACACCCATTATCAAGAAATCACATTAGGATTCTCTTTTTAACATGTTCCTTAAAACACTAGTGCTTAGGAAATCTATTGGAGGCAGAAGCCATCAAGGGTAGCTTAGGGTTAGGGTTAGAGTTAGGTTTAGGGTGAGGGTTAGGGTACGGCTTAGGGCACGGGTTCGGGGAGGGGTTCGGGTAGGGCGTAGGGTATGGGTTAGGGTTAGGGTTAGGGTTACTGTTAGGGTTAGGGCTCGGTTTAGGGTACGGGTTAGGATTAGGGTACGCGTTAGTGTTAGGTTAGGTGTTAGGGTTAGGGTACGCGATAGGGTGAGGTTAGTTATTAAACCTATCCCACTCTCTAGATACCCCTTAGCACGTAAAGGAATATTATTTGGGGGTCCAGCCATGGAGAAGAGTTTAGACACTAGGAGAAGATAAGGAACACACCCATTATCAAGAAATCACATTAGGATTCTCTTTTCAACCCGTTCCTTAAAACACTAGTGCTTAGGAAATCTATTGGAGGCAGAAGCAGTCAAGGGTAGCTTAGGGTTTGCGTTAGGGTTAGTGTGAGGGTTAGGGTACGGCTTAGGGTACGGGTTCGGGGAGGGGTTCGGGTAGGGCGTAGGGTATGGGTTAGGGTTAGGGTTAGGGCTAGTGTTAGGGTTAGGGCTCGGTTTAGGGTACGTGTTAGAATTAGGGTATGCGTTAGGGTTAGGGTAGGGGTTAGGGTTAGGGTACGCGTTAGGGTGAGGGTAGTTATTAAACCTATCCCACTCTCTAGATACCCCTTAGCACGTAAAGGAATATTATTTGGGGGTCCAGCCATGGAGAAGAGTTTAGACACGAGGAGAAGATAAGGAACACACCCATTATCAAGAAATCACATTAGGATTCTCTTTTTAACCTGTTCCTTAAATCACTAGTGCTTAGGAAATCTATTGGAGGCAGAAGCCGTCAAGGGTAGCTTAGGGTTAGTGTTAGGGTTAGGGTGAGGGTTAGGGTACGGTTTAGGGTACGGGTTCAGGGAGGGGTTCGGGTAGGGCGTAGGGTATGGGTTAGGGTTAGGGTTAGAGTTAGTGTTAGGGTTAGGGCTCGGTTTAGGGTATGGGTTAGGATTAGGGTACGCGTTAGGGTTAGGGTAGGGGTTAGGGTTAGGGTACGCGTTAGGGTGAGGGTAGTTATTAAACCTATCCCAGTCTCTAGATACCCCTTAGCACGTAAAGGAATATTATTTGGGGATCCAGCCATGGAGAAGAGTTTAGACACTAGGAGAAGATAAGGAACACACCCATTATCACGAAAACACATTAGGATTCTCTTTTTAACCTGTTCCTTAAAACACTAGTGCTTAGGAAATCTATTGGAGGCAGAAGCAGTCAAGGGTAGCTTAGGGTTAGGGTTAGGGTTAGGGTGAGGGCTAGGGTATGGCTTAGGGTACGGGTTCGGGGAGGGATTCGGGTAGGGCGTAGGGTATTGGTTAGGGTTAGGGTTAGGGTTAGTGTTAGGGATAGGACTCGGTTTAGGGTACGGGTTAGGATTAGGGTACGCGTTAGTGTTAGGGTAGTGGTTAGGGTTAGGGTACGCTTTAGGGTGGGGGTAGTTATTAAACCTATCACACTCTCTAGATACCCCTTAGCACGTAAAGGAATATTATTTGGGGGTCCAGCCTTGGAGAAGAGTTTAGACACGAGGAGAATATAAGGAACACACCCATTATCAATAAATCACATTAGGATTCTCTTTTTAACCTGTTCCTTAAAACACTAGTGCTTAGGAAATCTATTGGAGGCAGAAGCACTCAAGGGTAGCTTAGGGTTAGGGTTAGGGTTAGGGTGAGGGTTAGGGTACGGCTTAGGGTACGGGTTCGGGGAGGGGTTCGGGTAGGGCGTAGGGTATGGGTTAGGGTTAGGGTTAGGGTTAGTGTTAGGGTTAGGGCTCGGTTTAGGGTACGAGTTAGGATTAGGGAACGCGTTAGGGTTAGGGTAGGGGTTAGGGTTAGGGTACGTGTTAGGGTGAGGGGAGTTATTAAACCTATCACACTCTCTAGATACCCCTTAGCACATAAAGGAATATTATGTGGGGGTCCAGCCATGGAGAAGAGTTTAGACACGAGGAGAAGATAAGGAACACACCCATTATCAAGAAATCACATTAGGATTCACTTTTTAACATGTTCCTTAAAACACTAGTGCTTAGGAAATCTATTGGAGGCAGAAGCCGTCAAGGGTAGCTTAGGTTTAGGGTTAGGGTTAGGGTGAGGGTTAGGGTACGGCTTAGGGTACGGGTTCGGGGAGGGGTTCGTGTAGGGCGTAGGGTATGGGTTAGGGTTAGGGTTAGGGTTAGTGTTAGGGTTAGGGCTCGGTTTAGGGTACGAGTTAGGATTATGGAACGCGTTAGGGTTAGGGTAGGGGTTAGGGTTAGGGTACGTGTTAGGGTGAGGGGAGTTATTAAACCTATCACACTCTCTAGATACCCCTTAGCACATAAAGGAATATTTGGGGGTCCAGCCATGGAGAAGAGTTTAGACACGAGGAGAAGATAAGGAACACACCCATTATCAAGAATTCACATTAGGATTCTCTTTTTAACATGTTCCTTAAAACACTAGTGCTTAGGAAATCTATTGGAGGCAGAAGCCGTCAAGGGAAGCTTAGGTTTAGGGTTAGGGTTAGGGTGAGGGTTAGGGTACGGCTTAGGGTACGGGTTCGGGGAGGGGTTCGGGTAGGGCGTAGGGTATGGGTTAGGGTTAGGGTTAGGGTTAGTGTTAGGGTTAGGGCTCGGTTTAGGGTACAGGTTAGATTAGGGTACGCGTTAGGGTTAGGATAGGGGTTAGGGTTAGGGTACGCATTAGGGTGGGGGTAGTTATTAAACCTATCACATTCTCTAGATACCCCTTAGCACGTAAAGGACTATTATTTGGGGGTCCAGGAATGGAGAAGAGTTTAGACACGAGGAGAAGATAAGGAACACACCCATTATCAAGAAATCACATTAGGATTCTCTTTTTAACCTGTTCCTTAAAACACTAGTGCTTAGGAAATCTATTGGAGGCAGAAGCAGTCAAGGGTAGCTTAGGGTTAGGGTTAGGGTTAGGGTGAGGGTTAGGGTACGGCTTAGGGTATGGGTTCGGGGAGGGGTTTGGGTAGGGCGTAGGGTATGGGTTAGGGTTAGGGTTAGGGCTAGTGTTAGGGTTAGGGCTCGGTTTAGGGTACGGGTTAGGATTAGGGTACGCGTTAGGGTTAGGGTAGGGGTTAGGGTTAGGGTACGCATTAGGGTGAGGGTAGTTATTAAACCTATCCCACTATCTAGATACCCCTTAGCACGTAAAGGAATATTATTTGGGGGTCCAGCCATGGAGAAGAGTTTAGACACGAGGAGAAGATTAGGAACACACCCATTATCAAGAAATCACATTAGGATTCTCTTTTTAACCTGTTCCTTAAAACACTAGTGCTTAGGAAATCTATTGGAGGCAGAAGCAGTCAAGGGTAGCTTAGGGTTAGGGTTAGGGTTAGGGGGAGGGTTAGGGTACGGCTTAGGGTACGGGTTCGGGGAGGGGTTCGGGTAGGGCGTAGGGTATGGTTTAGGGTTAGGGTTAGGGTTAGTGTTAGGGTTAGGGGTCGGTTTAGGCTACGGGTTAGGATTAGGGTACGCGTTAGTGTTAGGGTAGTGGTTAGGGTTAGGGTACGCTTTAGGGTGAGGGTAGTTATTAAACCTATCCCACTCTCTAGATACCCCTTAGCACGTAAAGGAATATTATTTGGGGGTCTAGCCATGGAGAAGAGTTTAGACACTAGGAGAAGATAAGGAACACACCCATTATCAAGAAATCACAATATGATTCTCTTTTTAAACTGTTCCTTAAAACACTAGTGCTTAGGAAATCTATTGGAGGCAGAAGCCGTCAAGGGTAGCTTAGGGTTAGGGTTAGGGTTAGGGGGAGGGTTAGGGTACGGCTTAGGGTACGGGTTCGGGGAGGGGTTCGGGTAGGGCGTAGGGTATGGGTTAGGGTTAGGGTTAGGGTTAGTGTTAGGGTTAGGGCTCGGTTTAGGGTACGGGTTAGGATTAGGGTACGCGTTAGTGTTAGGGTAGTGGTTAGGGTTAGGGTACGCTTTAGGGTGAGGGTAGTTATTAAACCTATCCCACTCTCTAGATACCCCTTAGCACGTAAAGGAATATTATTTGGGGCTCCAGCCATGGGGAAGAGTTTAGACACTAGGAGAAGATAAGGAACACACCCATTATCAAGAAATCACATTAGGATTCTCTTTTTAACCAGTTCCTTAAAACACTAGTACTTAGGAAATCTATTGGAGGCAGGAGCCGTCAAGGGTAGCTTAGGTTTAGGGTTAGGGTTAGGGTGAGGGTTAGGGTACGGCTTACGATACGGGTTCGGGGAGGGGTTCGGGTAGGGCGTAGGGTATGGGTTAGGGTTAGGGTTAGGGCTAGTGTTAGGGTTTGGGCTCGGTTTAGGGTACATGTTAGGATTAGGGTATGCGTTAGGGTTAGGGTAGGGGTTAGGGTTAGGGTACGCGTTAGGGTGAGGGTAGTTATTAAACCTATCACACTCTCTAGATACCCCTTAGCACATAAAGGAATATTATTTGGTGGTCCAGCCATGGAGAAGAGTTTAGACACGAGGAGAAGATAAGGAACACACCCATTATCAAGAAATCACATTAGGATTCTCTTTTTAACATGTTCCTTAAAACACTAGTGCTTAGGAAATCTATTGGAGGCAGAAGCCGTCAAGGGAAGCTTAGGTTTAGGGTTAGGGTTAGGGTGAGGGTTAGGGTACGGCTTAGGGTACGGGTTCGGGGAGGGGTTCGGGTAGGGCGTAGGGTATGGGTTAGGGTTAGGGTTAGGGTTAGTGTTAGGGTTAGGGCTCGGTTTAGGGTACGAGTTAGGATTAGGGAACGCGTTAGGGTTAGGGTAGGGGTTAGGGTTAGGGTACGTGTTAGGGTGAGGGGAGTTATTAAACCTATCACACTCTCTAGATACCCCTTAGCACATAAAGGAATATTATTTGGGGGTCCAGCCATGGAGAAGAGTTTAGACACGAGGAGAAGATAAGGAACACACCCATTATCAAGAATTCACATTAGGATTCTCTTTTTAACATGTTCCTTAAAACACTAGTGCTTAGGAAATCTATTGGAGGCAGAAGCCGTCAAGGGAAGCTTAGGTTTAGGGTTAGGGTTAGGGTGTGGGTTAGGGTACGGCTTAGGGTACGGGTTCGGGGAGGGGTTCGGGTAGGGCGTAGGGTATGGGTTAGGGTTAGGGTTAGGGTTAGTGTTAGGGTTAGGGCTCGGTTTAGGGTACATGTTAGATTAGGGTACGCGTTAGGGTTAGGATAGGGGTTAGGGTTAGGGTACGCATTAGGGTGGGGGTAGTTATTAAACCTATCACATTCTCTAGATACCCCTTAGCACGTAAAGGACTATTATTTGGGGGTCCAGGAATGGAGAAGAGTTTAGACACGAGGAGAAGATAAGGAACACACCCATTATCAAGAAATCACATTAGGATTCTCTTTTTAACCTGTTCCTTAAAACACTAGTGCTTAGGAAATCTATTGGAGGCAGAAGCAGTCAAGGGTAGCTTAGGGTTAGGGTTAGGGTTAGGGTGAGGGTTAGGGTACGGCTTAGGGTATGGGTTCGGGGAGGGGTTTGGGTAGGGCGTAGGGTATGGGTTAGGGTTAGGGTTAGGGCTAGTGTTAGGGTTAGGGCTCGGTTTAGGGTACGGGTTAGGATTAGGGTACGCGTTAGGGTTAGGGTAGGGGTTAGGGTTAGGGTACGCATTAGGGTGAGGGTAGTTATTAAACCTATCCCACTATCTAGATACCCCTTAGCACGTAAAGGAATATTATTTGGGGGTCCAGCCATGGAGAAGAGTTTAGACACGAGGAGAAGATAAGGAACACACCCATTATCAAGAAATCACATTAGGATTCTCTTTTTAACCAGTTCCTTAAAACACTAGTACTTAGGAAATCTATTGGAGGCAGGAGCCGTCAAGGGTAGCTAAGGTTTAGGGTTAGGGTTAGGGTGAGGGTTAGGGTACGGCTTACGATACGGGTTCGGGGAGGGGTTCGGGTAGGGCGTAGGGTATGGGTTAGGGTTAGGGTTAGGGCTAGTGTTAGGGTTTGGGCTCGGTTTAGGGTACGGGTTAGGATTAGGGTATGCGTTAGGGTTAGGGTAGGGGTTAGGGTTAGGGTACGCGTTAGGGTGAGGGTAGTTATTAAACCTATCACACTCTCTAGATACCCCTTAGCACATAAAGGAATATTATTTGGTGGTCCAGCCATGGAGAAGAGTTTAGACACGAGGAGAAGATAAGGAACACAGCCATTATCAAGAAATCACATTAGGATTCTCTTTTTAACATGTTCCTTAAAACACTAGTGCTTAGGAAATCTATTGGAGGCAGAAGCCATCAAGGGTAGCTTAGGGTTAGGGTTAGGGTTAGGTTTAGGGTGAGGGTTAGGGTACGGCTTAGGGCACGGGTTCGGGGAGGGGTTCGGGTAGGGCGTAGGGTATGGGTTAGGGTTAGGGTTAGGGTTACTGTTAGGGTTAGGGCTCGGTTTAGGGTACGGGTTAGGATTAGGGTACGCGTTAGTGTTAGGGTAGGTGTTAGGGTTAGGGTACGCGATAGGGTGAGGTTAGTTATTAAACCTATCCCACTCTCTAGATACCCCTTAGCACGTAAAGGAATATTATTTGGGGGTCCAGCCATGGAGAAGAGTTTAGACACGAGGAGAAGATAAGGAACACACCCATTATCAAGAAATCACATTAGGATTCTCTTTTTAACCTGTTCCTTAAAACACTAGTGCTTAGGAAATCTATTGGAGGCAGAAGCAGTCAAGGGTAGCTTAGGGTTTGCGTTAGTGTTAGGGTGAGGGTTAGGGTACGGCTTAGGGTACGGGTTCGGGGAGGGGTTCGTGTAGGGCGTAGGGTATGGGTTAGGGTTAGGGTTAGGGCTAGTGTTAGGGTTAGGGCTCGGTTTAGGGTACGTGTTAGGATTAGGGTATGCGTTAGGGTTAGGGTAGGGGTTAGGGTTAGGGTACGCGTTAGGTTGAGGGTAGTTATTAAACCTATCCCACTCTCTAGATACCCCTTAGCACGTAAAGGAATATTTTTTGGGGGTCCAGCCATGGAGAAGAGTTTAGACACGAGGAGAAGATAAGGAACACACCCATTATCAAGAAATCACATTAGGATTCTCTTTTTAACCTGTTCCTTAAATCACTAGTGCTTAGGAAATCTATTGGAGGCAGAAGCAGTCAAGGGAAGCTTAGGGTTAGGGTTAGGGTTAGGGTGAGGGTTAGGGTACGGTTTAGGGTACGGGTTCAGTGAGGGGTTCGGGTAGGGCGTAGGGTATGGGTTAGGGTTAGGGTTAGAGTTAGTGTTAGGGTTAGGGCTCGGTTTAGGGTATGGGTTAGGATTAGGGTACGCGTTAGGGTTAGGGTAGGTGTTAGGGTTAGGGTACGCGTTAGGGTGAGGGTAGTTATTAAACCTATCCCAGTCTCTAGATACCCCTTAGCACGTAAAGGAATATTATTTGGGGATCCAGCCATGGAGAAGAGTTTAGACACTAGGAGAAGATAAGGAACACACCCATTATCACGAAAACACATTAGGATTCTCTTTTTAACCTGTTCCTTAAAACACTAGTGCTTAGGAAATCTATTGGAGGCAGAAGCAGTCAAGGGTAGCTTAGGGTTAGGGTTAGGGTTAGGGTGAGGGCTAGGGTATGGCTTAGGGTACGGGTTCGGGGAGGGGTTCGGGTAGGGCGTAGGGTATTGGTTAGGGTTAGGGTTAGGGTTAGTGTTAGGGATAGGACTCGGTTTAGTGTACGGGTTAGGATTAGGGTACACGTTAGTGTTAGGGTAGTGGTTAGGGCTAGGGTACGCTTTAGGGTGGGGGTAGTTATTAAACCTATCACACTCTCTAGATACCCCTTAGCACGTAAAGGAATATTATTTGGGTGTCCAGCCTTGGAGAAGAGTTTAGACACGAGGAGAATATAAGGAACACACCCATTATCAAGAAATCACATTAGGATTCTCTTTTTAACCTGTTCCTTAAAACACTAGTGCTTAGGAAATCTATTGGAGGCAGAAGCAGTCAAGGGTAGCTTAGGGTTAGGGTTAGGGTTAGGGTGAGGGTTAGGGTACGGCTTAGGGTACGGGTTCGGGGAGGGGTTCGGGTAGGGCGTAGGGTATGGGTTAGGGTTAGGGTTAGGGCTAGTGTTAGGGTTAGGGCTCGGTTTAGGGTACGGGTTACGATTAGGGTATGCGTTAGGGTTAGGGTAGGGGTTAGGGTTAGGATACGCGTTAGGGTGAGGGTAGTTATTAAACCTATCCCACTCTCTAGATACCCCTTAGCACGTAAAGGAATATTATTTGGGGGTCCAGCCATGGAGAAGAGTTTAGATACGAGGAGAAGATAAGGAACACACCCATTATCAAGAAATCACATTAGGATTCTCTTTTTAACCTGTTCCTTAAATCACTAGTGCTTAGGAAATCTATTGGAGGCAGAAGCCGTCAAGGGTAGCTTAGGGTTAGGGTTAGGGTTAGGGTGAGGGTTAGGGTACGGCTTAGGGTACGGGTTCTGGGAGGGGTTCAGGTAGGGCGTAGGGTATGGGTTAGAGTTAGGGTTAGGGTTAGTGTTAGGGTTAGGGCTCGGTTTAGGGTACGGGTTAGGATTAGGGTACGCGTTAGTGTTAGGGTAGGGGTTAGGGTTAGGGTACGCTTTAGGGTGAGGGTAGTTATTAAACCTATCCCACTCTCTAGATACCCCTTAGCACGTAAAGGAATATTATTTGGGCGTCCAGCCATGGAGAAGGGTTTAGACACTAGGAGAAGATAAGTAACACACCCATTATTAAGAAATCACAATATGATTCTCTTTTTAAACTGTTCCTTAAAACACTAGTGGTTAGGAAATCTATTGGAGGCAGAAGCAGTCAAGGGTAGCTTAGGGTTAGGGTGAGGGTTAGGGTACGGCTTAGGGTACGGGTTCGGGGAGGGGTTCGGGTAGGGCGTAGGGTATGGGTTAGGGTTAGGGTTAGGGCTAGTGTTAGGGTTAGGGCTCGGTTTAGGGTACGGGTTAGGATTAGGGTACGCGTTAGGGTTAGGGTAGGGGTTAGGGTTAGGGTACGCGTTAGGGTGAGGGTAGTTATTAAACCTATCCCACTCTCTAGATACCCCTTAGCACGTAAAGGAATATTATTTGGGGGTCCAGCCATGGAGAAGAGTTTAGACACGAGGAGAAGATAAGGAACACACCCATTATCAAGAAATCACATTACGATTCTCTTTTTAACCTGTTCCTTAAAACACTAGTGCTTAGGAAATCTATTGGAGGCAGAAGCAGTCAAGGGTAGCTTAGGGTTAGGGTTAGGGTTAGGGTGAGGGCTAGGGTATGGCTTAGGGTACGGGTTCGGGGAGGGGTTCGGGTAGGGCATAGGGTATGGGTTAGGGTTAGGGTTAGGGTTAGTGTTAGGGTTAGGGCTCGGTTTAGGGTACGAGTTAGGATTAGGGAACGCGTTAGGGTTAGGGTAGGGGTTAGGGTTAGGGTACGTGTTAGGGTGAGGGGAGTTATTAAACCTATCACACTCTCTAGATACCCCTTAGCACATAAAGGAATATTATTTGGGGGTCCAGCCATGGAGAAGAGTTTAGACACGAGGAGAAGATAAGGAACACACCCATTATCAAGAAATCACATTAGGATTCTCTTTTTAACATGTTCCTTAAAACACTAGTGCTTAGGAAATCTATTGGAGGCAGAAGCCGTCAAGGGAAGCTTAGGTTTAGGGTTAGGGTTAGGGTGAGGGTTAGGGTACGGCTTAGGGTACGGGTTCGGGGAGGGGTTCGAGTAGGGCGTAGGGTATGGGTTAGGGTTAGGGTTAGGGTTAGTGTTAGGGTTAGGGCTCGGTTTAGGGTACAGGTTAGGATTAGGGTACGCGTTAGGGTTAGGATAGGGGTTAGGTTTAGGGTACGCATTAGGGTGGGGGTAGTTATTAAACCTATCACACTCTCTAGATACCCCTTAGCACGTAAAGGACTATTATTTGGGGGTCCAGGAATGGAGAAGAGTTTAGACACGAGGAGAAGATAAGGAACACACCCATTATCAAGAAATCACATTAGGATTCTCTTTTTAACCTGTTCCTTAAAACACTAGTGCTTAGGAAATCTATTGGAGGCAGAAGCAGTCAAGGGTAGCTTAGGGTTAGGGTTAGGGTTAGGGTGAGGGTTAGGGTACGGCTTAGGGTACGGGTTCGGGGAGGGGTTTGGGTAGGGCGTAGGGTATGGGTTAGGGTTAGGGTTAGGGCTAGTGTTAGGGTTAGGGCTCGGTTTAGGGTACAGGTTAGGATTAGGGTACGCGTTAGGGTTAGGGTAGGGGTTAGGGTTAGGGTACGCATTAGGGTGAGGGTAGTTATTAAACCTATCCCACTATCTAGATACCCCTTAGCACGTAAAGGAATATTATTTGGGGGTCCAGCCATGGAGAAGAGTTTAGACACGAGGAGAAGATAAGGAACACACCCATTATCAAGAAATCACATTAGGATTCTCTTCTTAACCTGTTCCTTAAAACACTAGTGCTTAGGAAATCTATTGGAGGCAGGAGCCGTCAAGGGTAGCTTAGGGTTAGGGTTAGGGTTAGGGTGAGGGTTAGGGTACGGCTTACGATACGGGTTCGGGGAGGGGTTCGGGTAGGGCGTAGTGTATGGGTTAGGGTTAGGGTTAGGGCTAGTGTTAGGGTTTGGGCTCGGTTTAGGGTACGGGTTAGGATTAGGGTATGCGTTAGGGTTAGGATAGGGGTTAGGGTTAGGGTACGCGTTAGGGTGAGGGTAGTTATTAAACCTATCACACTCTCTAGATACCCCTTAGCACATAAAGGAATATTATTTGGGGGTCCAGCCATGGAGAAGAGTTTAGACACGAGGAGAAGATAAGGAACACACCCATTATTAAGAAATCACATTAGGATTCTCTTTTTAACATGTTCCTTAAAACACTAGTGCTTAGGAAATCTATTGGAGGCAGAAGCAGTCAAGGGTAGCTTAGGGTTAGGGTTAGGGTTAGGTTTAGGGTGAGGGTTAGGGTACGGCTTAGGGCACGGGTTCGGGGAGGGGTTCGGGTAGGGCGTAGGGTATGGGTTAGGGTTAGGGTTAGGGTTACTGTTAGGGTTAGGGCTCGGTTTAGGGTACGGGTTAGGATTAGGGTACGCGTTAGGGTTAGTGTACGCGTTAGGGTGAGGGTAGTTATTAAACCTATCCCACTCTCTAGATACCCCTTAGCACGTACAGGAATATTATTGGGGGTCCAGCCATGGAGAAGAGTTTAGACACTAGGAGAAGATAAGGAACACACCCATTATCACGAAATCACATTAGGATTCTCTTTTTAACCTGTTCCTTAAAACACTAGTGCTTAGGAAATCTATTGGAGGCAGAAGCAGTCAAGGGTAGCTTAGGGTTAGGGTTAGGGTTAGGGTGAGGGTTAGGGTACGGCTTAGGGTACGGGTTCGGGGAGGGGTTTGGGTAGGGCGTAGGGTATGGGTTAGGGTTAGGGTTAGGGCTAGTGTTAGGGTTAGGGCTCGGTTTAGGGTATGGGTTAGGATTAGGGTACGCGTTAGGGTTAGGGTAGGGGTTAGGGTTAGGGTACGCATTAGGGTGAGGGTAGTTATTAAACCTATCCCACTATCTAGATACCCCTTAGCACGTAAAGGAATATTATTTGGGGGTCCAGCCATGGAGAAGAGTTTAGACACGAGGAGAAGATAAGGAACACACCCATTATCAAGAAATCACATTAGGATTCTCTTTTTAACCTGTTCCTTAAAACACTAGTGCTTAGGAAATCTATTGGAGGCAGAAGCAGTCAAGGGTAGCTTAGGGTTAGGGTTAGGGTTAGGGTGAGGGTTAGGGTACGGCTTAGGGTACGGGTTCGGGGAGGGGTTCGGGTAGGGCGTAGGGTATGGTTTCGGGTTAGGGTTAGGGTTAGTGTTAGGTTTAGGGCTCGGTTTAGGCTACGGGTTAGGATTAGGGTACGTGTTAGTGTTAGGGTAGTGGTTAGGGTTAGGGTACGCTTTAGGGTGAGGGTAGTTATTAAACCTATCCCACTCTCTAGATACCCCTTAGCACGTAAAGGAATATTATTTGGGGGTCTAGCCATGGAGAAGAGTTTAGACACTAGGAGAAGATAAGGAACACACCCATTATCAAGAAATCACAATATGATTCTCTTTTTAAACTGTTCCTTAAAACACTAGTGCTTAGGAAATCTATTGGAGGCAGAAGCCGTCAAGGGTAGCTTAGGGTTAGGATTAGGGTTAGGGTGAGGGTTAGGGTACGGCTTAGGGTACGGGTTCGGGGAGGGGTTCGGGTAGGGCGTAGGGTATGGGTTAGGGTTAGGGTTAGGGTTAGTGTTAGGGTTAGGGCTCGGTTTAGGGTACGGGTTAGGATTAGGGTACGCGTTAGTGTTAGGGTAGTGGTTAGGGTTAGGGTACGCTTTAGGGTGAGGGTAGTTATTAAACCTATCCCACTCTCTAGATACCCCTTAGCACGTAAAGGCATATTATTTGGGGCTCCAGCCATGGGGAAGAGTTTAGACACTAGGAGAAGATAAGGAACACACCCATTATCAAGAAATCACATTAGGATTCTCTTTTTAACCAGTTCCTTAAAACACTAGTGCTTAGGAAATCTATTGGAGGCAGGAGCCGTCAAGGGTAGCTTAGGGTTAGGGTTAGGGTTAGGGTGAGGGTTAGGGTACGGCTTACGATACGGGTTCGGGGAGGGGTTCGGGTAGGGCGTAGGGTATGGGTTAGGGTTAGGGTTAGGGCTAGTGTTAGGGTTTGGGCTCGGTTTAGGGTACGGGTTAGGATTAGGGTATGCGTTAGGGTTAGGGTAGGGGTTAGGGTTAGGGTACGCGTTAGGGTGAGGGTAGTTATTAAACCTATCACACTATCTAGATACCCCTTAGCACATAAAGGAATATTATTTGGGGGTCCAGCCATGGAGAAGAGTTTAGACACGAGGAGAAGATAAGGAACACACCCATTATCAAGAAATCACATTAGGATTCTCTTTTTAACATGTTCCTTAAAACACTAGTGCTTAGGAAATCTATTGGAGGCAGAAGCCATCAAGGGTAGCTTAGGGTTAGGGTTAGAGTTAGGTTTAGGGTGAGGGTTAGGGTACGGCTTAGGGCACGGGTTCGGGGAGGGGTTCGGGTAGGGCGTAGGGTATGGGTTAGGGTTAGGGTTAGGGTTACTGTTAGGGTTAGGGCTCGGTTTAGGTTACGGGTTAGGATTAGGGTACGCGTTAGTGTTAGGTTAGGTGTTAGGGTTAGGGTACGCGATAGGGTGAGGTTAGTTATTAAACCTATCCCACTCTCTAGATACCCCTTAGCACGTAAAGGAATATTATTTGGGGGTCCAGCCATGGAGAAGAGTTTAGACACTAGGAGAAGATAAGGAACACACCCATTATCAAGAAATCACATTAGGATTCTCTTTTCAACCCGTTCCTTAAAACACTAGTGCTTAGGAAATCTATTGGAGGCAGAAGCAGTCAAGGGTAGCTTAGGGTTTGCGTTAGGGTTAGGGTGAGGGTTAGGGTACGGCTTAGGGTACGGGTTCGGGGAGGGGTTCGTGTAGGGCGTAGGGTATGGGTTAGGGTTAGGGTTAGGGCTAGTGTTAGGGTTAGGGCTCGGTTTAGGGTACGTGTTAGAATTAGGGTATGCGTTAGGGTTAGGGTAGGGGTTAGGGTTAGGGTACGCGTTAGGGTGAGGGTAGTTATTAAACCTATCCCACTCTCTAGATACCCCTTAGCACGTAAAGGAATATTATTTGGGGGTCCAGCCATGGAGAAGAGTTTAGACACGAGGAGAAGATAAGGAACACACCCATTATCAAGAAATCACATTAGGATTCTCTTTTTAACCTGTTCCTTAAATCACTAGTGCTTAGGAAATCTATTGGAGGCAGAAGCCGTCAAGGGTAGCTTAGGGTTAGTGTTAGGGTTAGGGTGAGGGTTAGGGTACGGTTTAGTGTACGGGTTCAGGGAGGGGTTCGGGTAGGGCGTAGGGTATGGGTTAGGGTTAGGGTTAGAGTTAGTGTTAGGGTTAGGGCTCGGTTTAGGGTATGGGTTAGGATTAGGGTACGCGTTAGGGTTAGGGTAG
This sequence comes from Balaenoptera acutorostrata, assembly GCF_949987535.1. Classification (NCBI taxonomy): domain Eukaryota; kingdom Metazoa; phylum Chordata; class Mammalia; order Artiodactyla; family Balaenopteridae; genus Balaenoptera; species Balaenoptera acutorostrata. Next base: position 269,934 of record NW_026646094.1, on the reverse strand, counting down.
GGGTTAGGGTTAGGGTACGCGTTAGGGTGAGGGTAGTTATTAAACCTATCCCAGTCTCTAGATACCCCTTAGCACGTAAAGGAATATTATTTGGGGATCCAGCCATGGAGAAGAGTTTAGACACTAGGAGAAGATAAGGAACACACCCATTATCACGAAAACACATTAGGATTCTCTTTTTAACCTGTTCCTTAAAACACTAGTGCTTAGGAAATCTATTGGAGGCAGAAGCAGTCAAGGGTAGCTTAGGGTTAGGGTTAGGGTTAGGGTGAGGGCTAGGGTATGGCTTAGGGTACGGGTTCGGGGAGGGATTCGGGTAGGGTGTAGGGTATTGGTTAGGGTTAGGGTTAGGGTTAGTGTTAGGGATAGGACTCGGTTTAGGGTACGGGTTAGGATTAGGGTACGCGTTAGTGTTAGGGTAGTGGTTAGGGTTAGGGTACGCTTTAGGGTGGGGGTAGTTATTAAACCTATCACACTCTCTAGATACCCCTTAGCACGTAAAGGAATATTATTTGGGGGTCCAGCCTTGGAGAAGAGTTTAGACACGAGGAGAATATAAGGAACACACCCATTATCAATAAATCACATTAGGATTCTCTTTTTAACCTGTTCCTTAAAACACTAGTGCTTAGGAAATCTATTGGAGGCAGAAGCACTCAAGGGTAGCTTAGGGTTAGGGTTAGGGTTAGGGTGAGGGTTAGGGTACGGCTTAGGGTACGGGTTCGGGGAGGGGTTCGGGTAGGGCGTAGGGTATGGGTTAGGGTTAGGGTTAGGGTTAGTGTTAGGGTTAGGGCTCGGTTTAGGGTACGAGTTAGGATTAGGGAAAGCGTTAGGGTTAGGGTAGGGGTTAGGGTTAGGGTACGTGTTAGGGTGAGGGGAGTTATTAAACCTATCACACTCTCTAGATACCCCTTAGCACATAAAGGAATATTATGTGGGGGTCCAGCCATGGAGAAGAGTTTAGACACGAGGAGAAGATAAGGAACACACCCATTATCAAGAAATCACATTAGGATTCTCTTTTTAACATGTTCCTTAAAACACTAGTGCTTAGGAAATCTATTGGAGGCAGAAGCCGTCAAGGGAAGCTTAGGTTTAGGGTTAGGGTTAGGGTGAGGGTTAGGGTACGGCTTAGGGTACGGGTTCGGGGAGGGGTTCGGGTAGGGCGTAGGGTATGGGTTAGGGTTAGGGTTAGGGTTAGTGTTAGGGTTAGGGCTCGGTTTAGGGTACGAGTTAGGATTAGGGAACGCGTTAGGGTTAGGGTAGGGGTTAGGGTTAGGGTACGTGTTAGGGTGAGGGGAGTTATTAAACCTATCACACTCTCTAGATACCCCTTAGCACATAAAGGAATATTATTTGGGGGTCCAGCCATGGAGAAGAGTTTAGACACGAGGAGAAGATAAGGAACACACCCATTATCAAGAATTCACATTAGGATTCTCTTTTTAACATGTTCCTTAAAACACTAGTGCTTAGGAAATCTATTGGAGGCAGAAGCCGTCAAGGGAAGCTTAGGTTTAGGGTTAGGGTTAGGGTGAGGGTTAGGGTACGGCTTAGGGTACGGGTTCGGGGAGGGGTTCGGGTAGGGCGTAGGGTATGGGTTAGGGTTAGGGTTAGGGTTAGTGTTAGGGTTAGGGCTCGGTTTAGGGTACAGGTTAGATTAGGGTACGCGTTAGGGTTAGGATAGGGGTTAGGGTTAGGGTACGCATTAGGGTGGGGGTAGTTATTAAACCTATCACATTCTCTAGATACCCCTTAGCACGTAAAGGACTATTATTTGGGGGTCCAGGAATGGAGAAGAGTTTAGACACGAGGAGAAGATAAGGAACACACCCATTATCAAGAAATCACATTAGGATTCTCTTTTTAACCTGTTCCTTAAAACACTAGTGCTTAGGAAATCTATTGGAGGCAGAAGCAGTCAAGGGTAGCTTAGGGTTAGGGTTAGGGTTAGGGTGAGGGTTAGGGTACGGCTTAGGGTATGGGTTCGGGGAGGGGTTTGGGTAGGGCGTAGGGTATGGGTTAGGGTTAGGGTTAGGGCTAGTGTTAGGGTTAGGGCTCGGTTTAGGGTACGGGTTAGGATTAGGGTACGCGTTAGGGTTAGGGTAGGGGTTAGGGTTAGGGTACGCATTAGGGTGAGGGTAGTTATTAAACCTATCCCACTATCTAGATACCCCTTAGCACGTAAAGGAATATTATTTGGGGGTCCAGCCATGGAGAAGAGTTTAGACACGAGGAGAAGATAAGGAACACACCCATTATCAAGAAATCACATTAGGATTCTCTTTTTAACCTGTTCCTTAAAACACTAGTGCTTAGGAAATCTATTGGAGGCAGAAGCAGTCAAGGGTAGCTTAGGGTTAGGGTTAGGGTTAGGGGGAGGGTTAGGGTACGGCTTAGGGTACGGGTTCGGGGAGGGGTTCGGGTAGGGCGTAGGGTATGGTTTAGGGTTAGGGTTAGGGTTAGTGTTAGGGTTAGGGGTCGGTTTAGGCTACGGGTTAGGATTAGGGTACGCGTTAGTGTTAGGGTAGTGGTTAGGGTTAGGGTACGCTTTAGGGTGAGGGTAGTTATTAAACCTATCCCACTCTCTAGATACCCCTTAGCACGTAAAGGAATATTATTTGGGGGTCTAGCCATGGAGAAGAGTTTAGACACTAGGAGAAGATAAGGAACACACCCATTATCAAGAAATCACAATATGATTCTCTTTTTAAACTGTTCCTTAAAACACTAGTGCTTAGGAAATCTATTGGAGGCAGAAGCCGTCAAGGGTAGCTTAGGGTTAGGGTTAGGGTTAGGGGGAGGGTTAGGGTACGGCTTAGGGTACGGGTTCGGGGAGGGGTTCGGGTAGGGCGTAGGGTATGGGTTAGGGTTAGGGTTAGGGTTAGTGTTAGGGTTAGGGCTCGGTTTAGGGTACGGGTTAGGATTAGGGTACGCGTTAGTGTTAGGGTAGTGGTTAGGGTTAGGGTACGCTTTAGGGTGAGGGTAGTTATTAAACCTATCCCACTCTCTAGATACCCCTTAGCACGTAAAGGAATATTATTTGGGGCTCCAGCCATGGGGAAGAGTTTAGACACTAGGAGAAGATAAGGAACACACCCATTATCAAGAAATCACATTAGGATTCTCTTTTTAACCAGTTCCTTAAAACACTAGTACTTAGGAAATCTATTGGAGGCAGGAGCCGTCAAGGGTAGCTTAGGTTTAGGGTTAGGGTTAGGGTGAGGGTTAGGGTACGGCTTACGATACGGGTTCGGGGAGGGGTTCGGGTAGGGCGTAGGGTATGGGTTAGGGTTAGGGTTAGGGCTAGTGTTAGGGTTTGGGCTCGGTTTAGGGTACGGGTTAGGATTAGGGTATGCGTTAGGGTTAGGGTAGGGGTTAGGGTTAGGGTACGCGTTAGGGTGAGGGTAGTTATTAAACCTATCACACTCTCTAGATACCCCTTAGCACATAAAGGAATATTATTTGGTGGTCCAGCCATGGAGAAGAGTTTAGACACGAGGAGAAGATAAGGAACACACCCATTATCAAGAAATCACATTAGGATTCTCTTTTTAACATGTTCCTTAAAACACTAGTGCTTAGGAAATCTATTGGAGGCAGAAGCCATCAAGGGTAGCTTAGGGTTAGGGTTAGGGTTAGGTTTAGGGTGAGGGTTAGGGTACGGCTTAGGGCACGGGTTCGGGGAGGGGTTCGGGTAGGGCGTAGGGTATGGGTTAGGGTTAGGGTTAGGGTTACTGTTAGGGTTAGGGCTCGGTTTAGGGTACGGGTTAGGATTAGGGTACGCGTTAGTGTTAGGGTAGGTGTTAGGGTTAGGGTACGCGATAGGGTGAGGTTAGTTATTAAACCTATCCCACTCTCTAGATACCCCTTAGCACGTAAAGGAATATTATTTGGGGGTCCAGCCATGGAGAAGAGTTTAGACACTAGGAGAAGATAAGGAACACACCCATTATCAAGAAATCACATTAGGATTCTCTTTTCAACCCGTTCCTTAAAACACTAGTGCTTAGGAAATCTATTGGAGGCAGAAGCAGTCAAGGGTAGCTTAGGGTTTGCGTTAGTGTTAGGGTGAGGGTTAGGGTACGGCTTAGGGTACGGTTTCGGGGAGGGGTTCGGGTAGGGCGTAGGGTATGGGTTAGGGTTAGGGTTAGGGCTAGTGTTAGGGTTAGGGCTCGGTTTAGGGTACGTGTTAGGATTAGGGTATGCGTTAGGGTTAGGGTAGGGGTTAGGGTTAGGGTACGCGTTAGGGTGAGGGTAGTTATTAAACCTATCCCACTCTCTAGATACCCCTTAGCACGTAAAGGAATATTTTTTGGGGGTCCAGCCATGGAGAAGAGTTTAGACACGAGGAGAAGATAAGGAACACACCCATTATCAAGAAATCACATTAGGATTCTCTTTTTAACCTGTTCCTTAAATCACTAGTGCTTAGGAAATCTATTGGAGGCAGAAGCAGTCAAGGGTAGCTTAGGGTTAGGGTTAGGGTTAGGGTGAGGGTTAGGGTACGGTTTAGGGTACGGGTTCAGTGAGGGGTTCGGGTAGGGCGTAGGGTATGGGTTAGGGTTAGGGTTAGAGTTAGTGTTAGGGTTAGGGCTCGGTTCAGGGTATGGGTTAGGATTAGGGTACGCGTTAGGGTTAGGGTAGGTGTTAGGGTTAGGGTACGCGTTAGGGTGAGGGTAGTTATTAAACCTATCCCAGTCTCTAGATACCCCTTAGCACGTAAAGGAATATTATTTGGGGATCCAGCCATGGAGAAGAGTTTAGACACTAGGAGAAGATAAGGAACACACCCATTATCACGAAAACACATTAGGATTCTCTTTTTAACCTGTTCCTTAAAACACTAGTGCTTAGGAAATCTATTGGAGGCAGAAGCAGTCAAGGGTAGCTTAGGGTTAGGGTTAGGGTTAGGGTGAGGGCTAGGGTATGGCTTAGGGTACGGGTTCGGGGAGGGGTTCGGGTAGGGCGTAGGGTATTGGTTAGGGTTAGGGTTAGGGTTAGTGTTAGGGATAGGACTCGGTTTAGTGTACGGGTTAGGATTAGGGTACACGTTAGTGTTAGGGTAGTGGTTAGGGCTAGGGTACGCTTTAGGGTGGGGGTAGTTATTAAACCTATCACACTCTCTAGATACCCCTTAGCACGTAAAGGAATATTATTTGGGTGTCCAGCCTTGGAGAAGAGTTTAGACACGAGGAGAATATAAGGAACACACCCATTATCAAGAAATCACATTAGGATTCTCTTTTTAACCTGTTCCTTAAAACACTAGTGCTTAGGAAATCTATTGGAGGCAGAAGCAGTCAAGGGTAGCTTAGGGTTAGGGTTAGGGTTAGGGTGAGGGTTAGGGTACGGCTTAGGGTACGGGTTCGGGGAGGGGTTCGGGTAGGGCGTAGGGTATGGGTTAGGGTTAGGGTTAGGGCTAGTGTTAGGGTTAGGGCTCGGTTTAGGGTACGGGTTACGATTAGGGTATGCGTTAGGGTTAGGGTAGGGGTTAGGGTTAGGATACGCGTTAGGGTGAGGGTAGTTATTAAACCTATCCCACTCTCTAGATACCCCTTAGCACGTAAAGGAATATTATTTGGGGGTCCAGCCATGGAGAAGAGTTTAGATACGAGGAGAAGATAAGGAACACACCTATTATCAAGAAATCACATTAGGATTCTCTTTTTAACCTGTTCCTTAAATCACTAGTGCTTAGGAAATCTATTGGAGGCAGAAGCCGTCAAGGGTAGCTTAGGGTTAGGGTTAGGGTTAGGGTGAGGGTTAGGGTACGGCTTAGGGTACGGGTTCTGGGAGGGGTTCAGGTAGGGCGTAGGGTATGGGTTAGAGTTAGGGTTAGGGTTAGTGTTAGGGTTAGGGCTCGGTTTAGGGTACGGGTTAGGATTAGGGTACGCGTTAGTGTTAGGGTAGGGGTTAGGGTTAGGGTACGCTTTAGGGTGAGGGTAGTTATTAAACCTATCCCACTCTCTAGATACCCCTTAGCACGTAAAGGAATATTATTTGGGCGTCCAGCCATGGAGAAGGGTTTAGACACTAGGAGAAGATAAGTAACACACCCATTATCAAGAAATCACAATATGATTCTCTTTTTAAACTGTTCCTTAAAACACTAGTGGTTAGGAAATCTATTGGAGGCAGAAGCAGTCAAGGGTAGCTTAGGGTTAGGGTGAGGGTTAGGGTACGGCTTAGGGTACGGGTTCGGGGAGGGGTTCGGGTAGGGCGTAGGGTATGGGTTAGGGTTAGGGTTAGGGCTAGTGTTAGGGTTAGGGCTCGGTTTAGGGTACGGGTTAGGATTAGGGTACGCGTTAGGGTTAGGGTAGGGGTTAGGGTTAGGGTACGCGTTAGGGTGAGGGTAGTTATTAAACCTATCCCACTCTCTAGATACCCCTTAGCACGTAAAGGAATATTATTTGGGGGTCCAGCCATGGAGAAGAGTTTAGACACGAGGAGAAGATAAGGAACACACCCATTATCAAGAAATCACATTACGATTCTCTTTTTAACCTGTTCCTTAAAACACTAGTGCTTAGGAAATCTATTGGAGGCAGAAGCAGTCAAGGGTAGCTTAGGGTTAGGGTTAGGGTTAGGGTGAGGGCTAGGGTATGGCTTAGGGTACGGGTTCGGGGAGGGGTTCGGGTAGGGCATAGGGTATGGGTTAGGGTTAGGGTTAGGGTTAGTGTTAGGGTTAGGGCTCGGTTTAGGGTACGAGTTAGGATTAGGGAACGCGTTAGGGTTAGGGTAGGGGTTAGGGTTAGGGTACGTGTTAGGGTGAGGGGAGTTATTAAACCTATCACACTCTCTAGATACCCCTTAGCACATAAAGGAATATTATTTGGGGGTCCAGCCATGGAGAAGAGTTTAGACACGAGGAGAAGATAAGGAACACACCCATTATCAAGAAATCACATTAGGATTCTCTTTTTAACATGTTCCTTAAAACACTAGTGCTTAGGAAATCTATTGGAGGCAGAAGCCGTCAAGGGAAGCTTAGGTTTAGGGTTAGGGTTAGGGTGAGGGTTAGGGTACGGCTTAGGGTACCGGTTCGGGGAGGGGTTCGAGTAGGGCGTAGGGTATGGGTTAGGGTTAGGGTTAGGGTTAGTGTTAGGGTTAGGGCTCGGTTTAGGGTACAGGTTAGGATTAGGGTACGCGTTAGGGTTAGGATAGGGGTTAGGTTTAGTGTACGCATTAGGGTGGGGGTAGTTATTAAACCTATCACACTCTCTAGATACCCCTTAGCACGTAAAGGACTATTATTTGGGGGTCCAGGAATGGAGAAGAGTTTAGACACGAGGAGAAAATAAGGAACACACCCATTATCAAGAAATCACATTAGGATTCTCTTTTTAACCTGTTCCTTAAAACACTAGTGCTTAGGAAATCTATTGGAGGCAGAAGCAGTCAAGGGTAGCTTAGGGTTAGGGTTAGGGTTAGGGTGAGGGTTAGGGTACGGCTTAGGGTACGGGTTCGGGGAGGGGTTTGGGTAGGGCGTAGGGTATGGGTTAGGGTTAGGGTTAGGGCTAGTGTTAGGGTTAGGGCTCGGTTTAGGGTACAGGTTAGGATTAGGGTACGCGTTAGGGTTAGGGTAGGGGTTAGGGTTAGGGTACGCATTAGGGTGAGGGTAGTTATTAAACCTATCCCACTATCTAGATACCCCTTAGCACGTAAAGGAATATTATTTGGGGGTCCAGCCATGGAGAAGAGTTTAGACACGAGGAGAAGATAAGGAACACACCCATTATCAAGAAATCACATTAGGATTCTCTTCTTAACCTGTTCCTTAAAACACTAGTGCTTAGGAAATCTATTGGAGGCAGGAGCCGTCAAGGGTAGCTTAGGGTTAGGGTTAGGGTTAGGGTGAGGGTTAGGGTACGGCTTACGATACGGGTTCGGGGAGGGGTTCGGGTAGGGCGTAGTGTATGGGTTAGGGTTAGGGTTAGGGCTAGTGTTAGGGTTTGGGCTCGGTTTAGGGTACGGGTTAGGATTAGGGTATGCGTTAGGGTTAGGGTAGGGGTTAGGGTTAGGGTACGCGTTAGGGTGAGGGTAGTTATTAAACCTATCACACTCTCTAGATACCCCTTAGCACATAAAGGAATATTATTTGGGGGTCCAGCCATGGAGAAGAGTTTAGACACGAGGAGAAGATAAGGAACACACCCATTATTAAGAAATCACATTAGGATTCTCTTTTTAACATGTTCCTTAAAACACTAGTGCTTAGGAAATCTATTGGAGGCAGAAGCAGTCAAGGGTAGCTTAGGGTTAGGGTTAGGGTTAGGTTTAGGGTGAGGGTTAGGGTACGGCTTAGGGCACGGGTTCGGGGAGGGGTTCGGGTACGGCGTAGGGTATGGGTTAGGGTTAGGGTTAGGGTTACTGTTAGGGTTAGGGCTCGGTTTAGGGTACGGGTTAGGATTAGGGTACGCGTTAGGGTTAGTGTACGCGTTAGGGTGAGGGTAGTTATTAAACCTATCCCACTCTCTAGATACTCCTTAGCACGTACAGGAATATTATTGGGGGTCCAGCCATGGAGAAGAGTTTAGACACTAGGAGAAGATAAGGAACACACCCATTATCACGAAATCACATTAGGATTCTCTTTTTAACCTGTTCCTTAAAACACTAGTGCTTAGGAAATCTATTGGAGGCAGAAGCAGTCAAGGGTAGCTTAGGGTTAGGGTTAGGGTTAGGGTGAGGTTTAGGGTATGGCTTAGGGTACAGGTTCGGGGAGGGGTTCGGGTAGGGCGTAGGGTATGGGTTAGGGTTAGGGTTAGAGTTAGTGTTAGGGTTAGGGCTCGGTTTAGGGTACGGGTTAGGATTAGGGTACGCGTTAGGGTTAGGGTAGGGGTTAGGGTTAGGGTATGCGATAGGGTGAGGTTAGTTTTTAAACCTATCCCACTCTCTAGATACCCCTTAGCACGTACAGGAATATTATTGGGGGTCCAGCCATGGAGAAGAGTTTAGACCCTAGGAGAAGATAAGGAACACACCCATTATCACGAAATCACATTAGGATTCTCTTTTTAACCTGCTCCTTAAAACACTAGTGCTTAGGAAATCTATTGGAGGAAGAAGCAGTCAAGGGTAGCTTAGGGTTAGGGTTAGGGTTAGGGTGAGGGTTAGGGTACGGATTAGGGTACGGTTTCGGGGAGGGGTTTGGGTAGGGCGTAGGGTATGGGTTAGGGTTAGGGTTAGGGCTAGGGTTAGGGTTAGGGCTCGGTTTAGGGTACGGGTTAGGATTAGGGTACGCGTTAGGGTTAGGGTAGGGCTTAGGTTTAGGGTACGCGTTAGGGTGAGGGTAGTTATTAAACCTATCCCACTCTCTAGATACCCCTTAGCACGTAAAGGAATATTATTTGGGGGTCCAGCCATGGAGAAGAGTTTAGACACGAGGAGAAGATAAGGAACACACCCATTATCAAGAAATCACATTAGGATTCTCTTTTTAACCTGTTCCTTAAAACACTAGTGCTTAGGAAATGTATTGGAGGCAGAAGCAGTCAAGGGTAGCTTAGGGTTAGGGTTAGGGTTAGGGTGAGGGTTAGGGTACGGCTTAGGGTACGGGTTCGGGGAGGGGTTCGGGTAGGGCGTAGGGTATGGGTTAGGGTTAGGGTTAGGGTTAGTGTTAGGGTTAGGGGTCGGTTTATGTTACGGGTTAGGATTAGGGTACGTGTTAGTGTTAGGGTAGTGGTTAGGGTTAGGGTACGCTTTAGGGTGAGGGTAGTTATTAAACCTATCCCACTCTCTAGATACCCCTTAGCACGTAAAGGAATATTATTTGGGGGTCCAGCCATGGGGAAGAGTTTAGACACTAGGAGAAGATAAGGAACACACCCATTATCAAGAAATCACAATATGATTCTCTTTTTAAACTGTTCCTTAAAACACTAGTGCTTAGGAAATTTATTGGAGGCAGAAGCAGTCAAGGGTAGCTTAGGGTTAAGGTTAGGGTTAGGGTGAGGGTTAGGGTATGGCTTAGGGTACGGGTTCGGGGAGGGGTTCGGGTAGGGCGTAGGGTATGGGTTAGGGTTAGGGTTAGTGTTAGGGTTAGGGCTCGGTTTAGGGTACGGGTTAGGATTAGGGTACGCGTTAGGGTTAGGGTAGGGGTTAGGGTTAGGGTATGCGATAGGGTGAGGTTAGTTATTAAACCTATCCCACTCTCTAGATACCCCTTAGCACGTAAAGGAATATTATTTGGGGGTCCAGCCATGGAGAAGAGTTTAGACACTAGGAGAAGATAAGGAACACACCCATTATCAAGAAATCACATTAGGATTCTCTTTTTAACCAGTTCCTTAAAACACTAGTGCTTAGGAAATCTATTGGAGCCAGAAGCCGTCAAGGGTAGCTTAGGGTTAGGGTTAGGGTTAGGGTGAGGGTTAGGGTACGGCTTACGATACGGGTTCGGGGAGGGGTTCGGTTAGGGCGTAGGGTATGGGTTAGGGTTAGGGTTAGGACTAGTGTTAGGGTTTGGGCTCGGTTTAGGTTACGGGTTAGGATTAAGGTATGGGTTAGGGTTAGGGTAGGGGTTAGGGTTAGGGTACGCGTTAGGGTGAGGGTAGTTATTAAACCTATCACACTCTCTAGATACCCCTTAGCACATAAAGGAATATTATTTGGGGGTCCAGCCATAGAGAAGAGTTTAGACACGAGGAGAAGATAAGGAACACACCAATTATCAAGAAATCACATTAGGATTCTCTTTTTAACATGTTCCTTAAAACACTAGTGCTTAGGAAATCTATTGGAGGCAGAAGCCGTCAAGGGTAGCTTAGGGTTAGGGGTAGGGTTAGGGTGAGGGTTAGGGTACGGTTTAGGGTACGGGTTCAGGGAGGGGTTCAGGTAGGGCGTAGGGTATGGGTTAGGGTTAGGGTTAGAGTTAGTGTTAGGGTTAGGGCTCGGTTTAGGGTATGGGTTAGGATTAGGGTACGCGTTAGGGTTAGGGTAGGGGTTAGGGTTAGGGTATGCGATAGGGTGAGGTTAGTTTTTAAACCTATCCCACTCTCTAGATACCCCTTATCACGTACAGGAATATTATTGGGGGTCCAGCCATGGAGAAGAGTTTAGACACTAGGAGAAGATAAGGAACACACCCATTATCACGAAATCACATTAGGATTCTCTTTTTAACCTGTTCGTTAAAACACTAGTGCTTAGGAAATCTATTGGAGGAAGAAGCAGTCAAGGGTAGCTTAGGGTTAGGGTTAGGGTTAGGGTGAGGGTTAGGGTACGGCTTAGGGTACGGTTTCGGGGAGGGGTTTGGGTAGGGCGTAGGGTATGGGTTAGGGTTAGGGTTACGGCTAGGATTAGGGTTAGGGCTCGGTTTAGGGTACGGGTTAGGATTAGGGTACGCGTTAGGGTTAGGGTAGGGGTTAGGGTTAGGGTACGCGTTAGGGTGAGGGTAGTTATTAAACCTATCCCACTCTCTAGATACCCCTTAGCACATAAAGGAATATTATTTGGGGGTCCAGCCATGGAGAAGTGTTTAGACACGAGGAGAACATAAGGAACACACCCATTATCAAGAAATCACATTAGGATTCTCTTTTTAACATGTTCCTTAAAACACTAGTGCTTAGGAAATCTATTGGAGGCAGAAGCCGTCAAGGGTAGCTTAGGGTTAGGGTTAGGGTTAGGTTTAGGGTGAGGGTTAGGGTACGGCTTAGGGCACGGGTTCGGGGAGGGGTTCGGGTAGGGCGTAGGGTATGGGTTAGGGTTAGGGTTAGGGTTACTGTTAGGGTTAGGGCTCGGTTTAGGGTACGGGTTAGGATTAGGGTACGCGTTAGGGTTAGTGTACGCGTTAGGGTGAGGGTAGTTATTAAACCTATCCCACTCTCTAGATACCCCTTAGCACGTACAGGAATATTATTGGGGGTCCAGCCATGGAGAAGAGTTTAGACCCTAGGAGAAGATAAGGAACACACCCATTATCACGAAATCACATTAGGATTCTCTTTTTAACCTGTTCCTTAAAACACTAGTGCTTAGGAAATCTATTGGAGGAAGAAGCAGTCAAGGGTAGCTTAGGGTTAGGGTTAGGGTTAGGGTGAGGTTTAGGGTACGGCTTAGGGTACGGTTTCGGGGAGGGGTTTGGGTAGGGCGTAGGGTATGGGTTAGGGTTAGGGTTAGGGTTAGGGCTAGGGTTAGGGTTAGGGCTCGGTTTAGGGTACGGGTTAGGATTAGGGTACGCATTAGGGTTAGGGTAGGGGTTAGGGTTAGGGTACGCGTTAGGGTGAGGGTAGTTATTAAACCTATCCCACTCTCTAGATACCCCTTAGCACGTAAAGGAATATTATTTGGGGGTCCAGCCATGGAGAAGAGTTTAGACACGAGGAGAAGATAAGGAACACACCCATTATCAAGAAATCACATTAGGATTCTCTTTTTAACCTGTTCCTTAAAACACTAGTGCTTAGGAAATCTATTGGAGGCAGAAGCAGTCAAGGGTAGCTTAGGGTTAGGGTTAGGGTTAGGGTGAGGATTAGGGTACGGCTTAGGGTACGGGTTCGGTGAGGGGTTCGGGTAGGGCGTAGGCTATGGGTTAGGGTTAGGGTTAGGGTTACTGTTAGGGTTAGGGCTCGGTTTAGGGTACGGGTTAGGATTAGGGTACGCGTTACGGTTAGTGTACGCGTTAGGGTGAGGGTAGTTATTAAACCTATCCCACTCTCTAGATACCCCTTAGCACGTACAGGAATATTATTGGGGGTCCAGCCATGGAGAAGAGTTTAGACACTAGGAGAAGATAAGGAACACACCCATTATCACGAAATCACATTAGGATTCTCTTTTTAACCTGTTCCTTAAAACACTAGTGCTTAGGAAATCTATTGGAGGCAGAAGCCGTCAAGGGTAGCTTAGGGTTAGGGTTAGGGATAGGGTGAGGGTTAGGGTATGGCTTAGGGTACGGGTTCGGGGAGGGGTTCGGGTAGGGCGTAGGGTATGGGTTAGGGTTAGGGTTAGAGTTAGTGTTAGGGTTAGGGCTCGGTTTAGGGTACGGGTTAGGATTAGGGTACGCGTTAGTGTTAGGGTAGTGGTTAGGGTTAGGGTACGCTTTAGGGTGAGGGTAGTTATTAAACCTATCCAACTCTCTAGATACCCCTTAGCACGTAAAGGAATATTATTTGGGGGTCCAGCCATGGAGAAGAGTTTAGACACTAGGAGAAGATAAGGAACACACCCATTATCAAGAAATCACAATATGATTCTCTTTTTAAACTGTTCCTTAAAACACTAGTGCTTAGGAAATGTATTGGAGGCAGAAGCCGTCAAGGGTAGCTTAGTGTTAGGGATAGGGTTAGGGTGAGGGCTAGGGTATGGCTTACGGTACGGGTTCGGGGAGGGGTGCGGGTAGGGCGTAGTGTATGGGTTAGGGTTAGTGTTATGGTTAGGGCTCGGTTTAGGTTACGGGTTAGGATTAGGGTACGCGTTAGGGTTAGGGTAGGGGTTAGGGTGAGGGTAGTTATTAAACCTATCCCACTCTCTAGATACCCCTTAGCACGTACAGGAATATTATTGGGGGTCCAGCCATGGAGAAGAGTTTAGACACGAGGAGAAGATAAGGAACACACCCATTATCACGAAATCACATTAGGATTCTCTTTTTAACCTGTTCCTTAAAACACTAGTGCTTAGGAAATCTATTGGAGGCAGAAGCCGTCAAGGGTAGCTTAGGGTTAGGGTCAGGGTTAGGGTGAGGGTTAGGGTACGGCTTACGATACGGGTTCGGGGAGGGGTTCGGGTAGGGCGTAGGGTATGGGTTAGGGTTAGGGTTAGGGCTAGTGTTAGGGTTAGGGCTCGGTTTAGGGTACGGGTTAGGATTAGAGTATGCGTTAGGGTTAGGGTAGGGGTTAGGGTTAGGGTACGCGTTAGGGTGAGGGTAGTTATTAAACCTATCCCACTCTCTAGCTACCCCTTAGCACGTAAAGGAATATTATTTGGGGGTCCAGCCATGGAGAAGAGTTTAGACACGAGGAGAAGATAAGGAACACACCCATTATCAAGAAATCACATTAGGATTCTCTTTTTAACCTGTTCCTTAAATCACTAGTGCTTAGGAAATCTATTGGAGGCAGAAGCCGTCAAGGGTAGCTTAGGGTTAGGGTTAGGGTTAGGGTGAGGGTTAGGGTACAGTTTAGGGTACGGGTTCAGGGAGGGGTTCGGGTAGGGCGTAGGGTAGGGGGTTAGGGTTAGGGTTAGAGTTAGTGTTAGGGTTAGGGCTCGGTTTAGGGTATGGGTTAGGATTAGGGTACGCGTTAGGGTTAGGGTAGGGGTTAGGGTTAGGGTACGCGTTAGGGTGAGGGTAGTTATTAAACCTATCCCACTCTCTAGATACCCCTTAGCACGTAAAGGAATATTATTTGGGGGTCCAGCCATGGAGAAGAGTTTAGACACTAGGAGAAGATAAGGAACACACCCATTATCACGAAAACACATTAGGATTCTCTTTTTAACCTGTTCCTTAAAACACTAGTGCTTAGGAAATCTATTGGAGGCAGAAGCAGTCAAGGGTAGCTTAGGGTTAGGGTTAGGGTTAGGGTGAGGGCTAGGGTATGGCTTACGGTACGGGTTCGGGGAGGGGTTCGGGTAGGGCGTAGGGTATGGGGTAGGGTTAGTGTTATGGTTAGGGCTCGGTTTAGGGTACGGGTTAGGATTAGGGTACGCGTTAGGGTTAGGGTAGGTGTTAGGGTTAGGGTACGTGTTAGGGTGAGGGTAGTTATTAAACCTATCACACTCTCTAGATACCCCTTAGCACATAAAGGAATATTATTTGGGGGTCCAGCCATGGAGAAGAGTTTAGACTCGAGGAGAATATAAGGAACACACCCATTATCAAGAAATCACATTAGGATTCTCTTTTTAACATGTTCCTTAAAACACTAGTGCTTAGGAAATCTATTGGAGGCAGAAGCCGTCAAGGGTAGCTTAGGGTTAGGGTTAGGGTTAGGGTGAGGGTTAGGGTACGGCTTAGGGCACGGTTTCGGGGAGGGGTTCAGGTATGGCGTAGGGTATGGGTTACGGTTAGGGTTAGGGTTAGTGTTAGGGTTAGGGCTCGGTTTAGGGTACGGGTTAGGATTAGTGTACGCGTTAGGGTTAGTGTACGCGTTAGGGTGAGGGTAGTTATTAAACCTATCCCACTCTCTAGATACCCCTTAGCACGTACAGGAATATTATTGGGGGTCCAGCCATGGAGAAGAGTTTAGACACTAGGAGAAGATAAGGAACACACCCATTATCACGAAATCACATTAGGATTCTCTTTTTAACCTGTTCCTTAAAACACTAGTGCTTAGGAAATCTATTAGAGGCAGAAGCAGTCAAGGGTAGCTTAGGGTTAGGGTTAGGGTTAGGGTGAGGGTTAGGGTATGGCTTAGGGTACGGGTTCGGGGAGGGGTTCGGGTAGGGTGTAGGGTATGGGTTAGGGTTAGGGTTAGGGTTAGTGTTAGGGTTAGGGCTCGGTTTAGGTTACGGGTTAGGATTAGGGTACGCGTTAGGGTTAGGGTACGCGTTAGGGTGGGGGTAGTTATTAAACCTATCACACTCTCTAGATACCCCTTAGCACGTAAAGGAATATTATTTGGGGGTCCAGCCTTGGAGAAGAGTTTAGACACGAGGAGAATATAAGGAACACACCCATTATCAAGAAATCACATTAGGATTCTCTTTTTAACCTGTTCCTTAAAACACTAGTGCTTAGGAAATCTATTGGAGGCAGAAGCAGTCAAGGGTAGCTTAGGGTTAGGGTTAGGGTTAGGGTGAGGGTTAGGGTACGGCTTAGGGTACGGGTTCGGGGAGGGGTTCGGGTAGGGCGTAGGGTATGGGTTAGGGTTAGGGTTAGGGCTAGTGTTAGGGTTAGGGCTCGGTTTAGGGTACGGGTTAGGATTAGGGTATGCGTTAGGGTTAGGGTAGGGGTTAGGGTTAGGATACGCGTTAGAGTGAGGGTAGTTATTAAACCTATCCCACTCTCTAGATAGCCCTTAGCACGTAAAGGAATATTATTTGGGGGTCCAGCCATGGAGAAGACTTTAGACACGAGGAGAAGATAAGGAACACACCCATTATCAAGAAATCACATTAGGATTCTCTTTTTAACATGTTCCTTAAAACACTAGTGCTTAGGAAATCTATTGGAGGAAGAAGCCGTCAAGGGTAGCTTAGGGTTAGGGTTAGGGTTAGGGTGAGGGTTAGGGTATGGCTTAGGGTACGGGTTCGGGGAGGGGTTCGGGTAGGGCGTAGGGTATGGTTTAGGGTTAGGGTTAGGGCTAGTTTTAGGGTTAGGGCTCGGTTTGGGGTACGGGTTAGGAATAGGGTACGCGTTAGGGTTAGGGTAGGGGTTAGGGTTAGGGTAAACGTTAGGGTGAGGGTAGTTATTAAACCTATCACACTCTCTAGATACCCCTTAGCACGTAAAGGAATATTATTTGGGGGTCCAGCCATGGGAAAGCGTTTAGACAAGAGGAGAAGATAAGGAACACACCCATTATCAAGAAATACATTAGGATTCTCTTTTTAACCTGTTCCTTAAATCACTAGTGCTTAGGAAATCTATTGGAGGCAGAAGCCGTCAAGGGTAGCTTAGGGTTAGGGGTAGGGTTAGGGTGAGGGTTACGGTACGGCTTAGGGTACGGGTTCGGGGAGGGATTCGGGTAGGGCGTAGGGTATGGGTTAGAGTTAGGGTTAGGGTTTGTGTTAGGGTTAGGGCTAGGTTAAGGGTTCGGGTTAGGATTAGGGTACGCGTTAGTGTTAGGGTAGCGGGTTAGGGTTAGGGTACGCTTTAGGGTGAGGGTAGTTATTAAACCTATCCCACTCTCTAGATACCCCTTAGCACGTAAAGGAATATTATTTGGGGGTCCATCCATGGAGAAGAGTTTAGACACGAGGAGAAGATAAGGAACACACCCATTATCACGGAATCACATTAGGATTCTCTTTTTAACCTGTTCCTTAAAACACTAGTGCTTCGGAAATCTATTGGAGGCAGAAGCCGTCAAGGGTAGCTTAGGGTTAGGGTTAGGGTTAGGGTGAGGGATAGGGTATGGCTTAGGGTACGGGTTCGGGGAGGGGTTCGGGTAGGGCGTAGGGTATGGGTTAGGGTTAGGGTTAGGGTTAGTGTTAGGGTTAGGGCTCGGTTTAGGGTACGGGTTAGGTTTAGGGTACGCGTTAGTGTTAGGGTAGGTGTTAGGGTTAGGGTACGCGTTAGGGTGAGGTTAGTTATTAAACCTATCCCACTCTCTAGATACCCCTTAGCACGTAAAGGAATATTATTTGGGGGTCCAGCCATGGAGAAGAGTTTAGACACGAGGAGAAGATAAGGAACACACCCATTATCAAGAAATCACATTAGGATTCTCTTTTTAACATGTTCCTTAAAACACTAGTGCTTAGGAAATCTATTGGAGGCAGAAGCCGTCAAGGGTAGCTTAGGGTTAGGGTTAGGGTTAGGTTTAGGGTGAGGGTTAGGGTACGGCTTAGGGCACGGGTTCGGGGAGGGGTTCGGGTAGGGCGTAGGGTATGGGTTAGGGTTAGGGTTAGGGTTAGTGTTAGGGTTAGGGCTCGGTTTAGGGTACGGGTTAGGATTAGGGTACGCGTTAGGGTTAGTGTACGCGTTAGGGTGAGGGTAGTTATTAAACCTATCCCACTCTCTAGATACCCCTTAGCACGTACAGGAATATTATTGGGGGTCCAGCCATGGAGAAGAGTTTAGACCCTAGGAGAAGATAAGGAACACACCCATTATCACGAAATCACATTAGGATTCTCTTTTTAACCTGTTCCTTAAAACACTAGTGCTTAGGAAATCTATTGGAGGAAGAAGCAGTCAAGGGTAGCTTAGGGTTAGGGTTAGGGTTAGGGTGAGGTTTAGGGTACGGCTTAGGGTACGGTTTCGGGGAGGGGTTTGGGTAGGGCGTAGGGTATGGGTTAGGGTTAGGGTTAGGGTTAGGGCTAGGGTTAGGGTTAGGGCTCGGTTTAGGGTACGGGTTAGGATTAGGGTACGCATTAGGGTTAGGGTAGGGGTTAGGGTTAGGGTACGCGTTAGGGTGAGGGTAGTTATTAAACCTATCCCACTCTCTAGATACCCCTTAGCACGTAAAGGAATATTATTTGGGGGTCCAGCCATGGAGAAGAGTTTAGACACGAGGAGAAGATAAGGAACACACCCATTATCAAGAAACCACATTAGGATTCTCTTTTTAACCTGTTCCTTAAAACACTAGTGCTTAGGAAATCTATTGGAGGCAGAAGCAGTCAAGGGTAGCTTAGGGTTAGGGTTAGGGTTAGGGTGAGGATTAGGGTACGGCTTAGGGTACGGGTTCGGTGAGGGGTTCGGGTAGGGCGTAGGCTATGGGTTAGGGTTAGGGTTAGGGTTACTGTTAGGGTTAGGGCTCGGTTTAGGGTACGGGTTAGGATTAGGGTACGCGTTACGGTTAGTGTACGCGTTAGGGTGAGGGTAGTTATTAAACCTATCCCACTCTCTAGATACCCCTTAGCACGTACAGGAATATTATTGGGGGTCCAGCCATGGAGAAGAGTTTAGACACTAGGAGAAGATAAGGAACACACCCATTATCACGAAATCACATTAGGATTCTCTTTTTAACCTGTTCCTTAAAACACTAGTGCTTAGGAAATCTATTGGAGGCAGAAGCCGTCAAGGGTAGCTTAGGGTTAGGGTTAGGGATAGGGTGAGGGTTAGGGTATGGCTTAGGGTACGGGTTCGGGGAGGGGTTCGGGTAGGGCGTAGGGTATGGGTTAGGGTTAGGGTTAGAGTTAGTGTTAGGGTTAGGGCTCGGTTTAGGGTACGGGTTAGGATTAGGGTACGCGTTAGTGTTAGGGTAGTGGTTAGGGTTAGGGTACGCTTTAGGGTGAGGGTAGTTATTAAACCTATCCAACTCTCTAGATACCCCTTAGCACGTAAAGGAATATTATTTGGGGGTCCAGCCATGGAGAAGAGTTTAGACACTAGGAGAAGATAAGGAACACACCCATTATCAAGAAATCACAATATGATTCTCTTTTTAAACTGTTCCTTAAAACACTAGTGCTTAGGAAATGTATTGGAGGCAGAAGCCGTCAAGGGTAGCTTAGTGTTAGGGATAGGGTTAGGGTGAGGGCTAGGGTATGGCTTACGGTACGGGTTCGGGGAGGGGTGCGGGTAGGGCGTAGTGTATGGGTTAGGGTTAGTGTTATGGTTAGGGCTCGGTTTAGGTTACGGGTTAGGATTAGGGTACGCGTTAGGGTTAGGGTAGGGGTTAGGGTGAGGGTAGTTATTAAACCTATCCCACTCTCTAGATACCCCTTAGCACGTACAGGAATATTATTGGGGGTCCAGCCATGGAGAAGAGTTTAGACACGAGGAGAAGATAAGGAACACACCCATTATCACGAAATCACATTAGGATTCTCTTTTTAACCTGTTCCTTAAAACACTAGTGCTTAGGAAATCTATTGGAGGCAGAAGCCGTCAAGGGTAGCTTAGGGTTAGGGTCAGGGTTAGGGTGAGGGTTAGGGTACGGCTTACGATACGGGTTCGGGGAGGGGTTCGGGTAGGGCGTAGGGTATGGGTTAGGGTTAGGGTTAGGGCTAGTGTTAGGGTTAGGGCTCGGTTTAGGGTACGGGTTAGGATTAGAGTATGCGTTAGGGTTAGGGTAGGGGTTAGGGTTAGGGTACGCGTTAGGGTGAGGGTAGTTATTAAACCTATCCCACTCTCTAGCTACCCCTTAGCACGTAAAGGAATATTATTTGGGGGTCCAGCCATGGAGAAGAGTTTAGACACGAGGAGAAGATAAGGAACACACCCATTATCAAGAAATCACATTAGGATTCTCTTTTTAACCTGTTCCTTAAATCACTAGTGCTTAGGAAATCTATTGGAGGCAGAAGCCGTCAAGGGTAGCTTAGGGTTAGGGTTAGGGTTAGGGTGAGGGTTAGGGTACGGTTTAGGGTACGGGTTCAGGGAGGGGTTCGGGTAGGGCGTAGGGTAGGGGGTTAGGGTTAGGGTTAGAGTTAGTGTTAGGGTTAGGGCTCGGTTTAGGGTATGGGTTAGGATTAGGGTACGCGTTAGGGTTAGGGTAGGGGTTAGGGTTAGGGTACGCGTTAGGGTGAGGGTAGTTATTAAACCTATCCCACTCTCTAGATACCCCTTAGCACGTAAAGGAATATTATTTGGGGGTCCAGCCATGGAGAAGAGTTTAGACACTAGGAGAAGATAAGGAACACACCCATTATCACGAAAACACATTAGGATTCTCTTTTTAACCTGTTCCTTAAAACACTAGTGCTTAGGAAATCTATTGGAGGCAGAAGCAGTCAAGGGTAGCTTAGGGTTAGGGTTAGGGTTAGGGTGAGGGCTAGGGTATGGCTTACGGTACGGGTTCGGGGAGGGGTTCGGGTAGGGCGTAGGGTATGGGGTAGGGTTAGTGTTATGGTTAGGGCTCGGTTTAGGGTACGGGTTAGGATTAGGGTACGCGTTAGGGTTAGGGTAGGTGTTAGGGTTAGGGTACGTGTTAGGGTGAGGGTAGTTATTAAACCTATCACACTCTCTAGATACCCCTTAGCACATAAAGGAATATTATTTGGGGGTCCAGCCATGGAGAAGAGTTTAGACTCGAGGAGAATATAAGGAACACACCCATTATCAAGAAATCACATTAGGATTCTCTTTTTAACATGTTCCTTAAAACACTAGTGCTTAGGAAATCTATTGGAGGCAGAAGCCGTCAAGGGTAGCTTAGGGTTAGGGTTAGGGTTAGGGTGAGGGTTAGGGTACGGCTTAGGGCACGGTTTCGGGGAGGGGTTCAGGTATGGCGTAGGGTATGGGTTACGGTTAGGGTTAGGGTTAGTGTTAGGGTTAGGGCTCGGTTTAGGGTACGGGTTAGGATTAGTGTACGCGTTAGGGTTAGTGTACGCGTTAGGGTGAGGGTAGTTATTAAACCTATCCCACTCTCTAGATACCCCTTAGCACGTACAGGAATATTATTGGGGGTCCAGCCATGGAGAAGAGTTTAGACACTAGGAGAAGATAAGGAACACACCCATTATCACGAAATCACATTAGGATTCTCTTTTTAACCTGTTCCTTAAAACACTAGTGCTTAGGAAATCTATTAGAGGCAGAAGCAGTCAAGGGTAGCTTAGGGTTAGGGTTAGGGTTAGGGTGAGGGTTAGGGTATGGCTTAGGGTACGGGTTCGGGGAGGGGTTCGGGTAGGGTGTAGGGTATGGGTTAGGGTTAGGGTTAAGGTTAGTGTTAGGGTTAGGGCTCGGTTTAGGTTACGGGTTAGGATTAGGGTACGCGTTAGGGTTAGGGTACGCGTTAGGGTGGGGGTAGTTATTAAACCTATCACACTCTCTAGATACCCCTTAGCACGTAAAGGAATATTATTTGGGGGTCCAGCCTTGGAGAAGAGTTTAGACACGAGGAGAATATAAGGAACACACCCATTATCAAGAAATCACATTAGGATTCTCTTTTTAACCTGTTCCTTAAAACACTAGTGCTTAGGAAATCTATTGGAGGCAGAAGCAGTCAAGGGTAGCTTAGGGTTAGGGTTAGGGTTAGGGTGAGGGTTAGGGTACGGCTTAGGGTACGGGTTCGGGGAGGGGTTCGGGTAGGGCGTAGGGTATGGGTTAGGGTTAGGGTTAGGGCTAGTGTTAGGGTTAGGGCTCGGTTTAGGGTACGGGTTAGGATTAGGGTATGCGTTAGGGTTAGGGTAGGGGTTAGGGTTAGGATACGCGTTAGAGTGAGGGTAGTTATTAAACCTATCCCACTCTCTAGATAGCCCTTAGCACGTAAAGGAATATTATTTGGGGGTCCAGCCATGGAGAAGACTTTAGACACGAGGAGAAGATAAGGAACACACCCATTATCAAGAAATCACATTAGGATTCTCTTTTTAACATGTTCCTTAAAACACTAGTGCTTAGGAAATCTATTGGAGGAAGAAGCCGTCAAGGGTAGCTTAGGGTTAGGGTTAGGGTTAGGGTGAGGGTTAGGGTATGGCTTAGGGTACGGGTTCGGGGAGGGGTTCGTTAGGGCGTAGGGTATGGTTTAGGGTTAGGGTTAGGGCTAGTTTTAGGGTTAGGGCTCGGTTTGGGGTACGGGTTAGGAATAGGGTACGCGTTAGGGTTAGGGTAGGGGTTAGGGTTAGGGTAAACGTTAGGGTGAGGGTAGTTATTAAACCTATCACACTCTCTAGATACCCCTTAGCACGTAAAGGAATATTATTTGGGGGTCCAGCCATGGGAAAGCGTTTAGACAAGAGGAGAAGATAAGGAACACACCCATTATCAAGAAATCACATTAGGATTCTCTTTTTAACCTGTTCCTTAAATCACTAGTGCTTAGGAAATCTATTGGAGGCAGAAGCCGTCAAGGGTAGCTTAGGGTTAGGGGTAGGGTTAGGGTGAGGGTTACGGTACGGCTTAGGGTACGGGTTCGGGGAGGGATTCGGGTAGGGCGTAGGGTATGGGTTAGAGTTAGGGTTAGGGTTTGTGTTAGGGTTAGGGCTAGGTTAAGGGTTCGGGTTAGGATTAGGGTACGCGTTAGTGTTAGGGTAGGGGTTAGGGTTAGGGTACGCTTTAGGGTGAGGGTAGTTATTAAACCTATCCCACTCTCTAGATACCCCTTAGCACGTAAAGGAATATTATTTGGGGGTCCATCCATGGAGAAGAGTTTAGACACGAGGAGAAGATAAGGAACACACCCATTATCACGGAATCACATTAGGATTCTCTTTTTAACCTGTTCCTTAAAACACTAGTGCTTCGGAAATCTATTGGAGGCAGAAGCCGTCAAGGGTAGCTTAGGGTTAGGGTTAGGGTTAGGGTGAGGGATAGGGTATGGCTTAGGGTACGGGTTCGGGGAGGGGTTCGGGTAGGGCGTAGGGTATGGGTTAGGGTTAGGGTTAGGGTTAGTGTTAGGGTTAGGGCTCGGTTTAGGGTACGGGTTAGGTTTAGGGTACGCGTTAGTGTTAGGGTAGGTGTTAGGGTTAGGGTACGCGTTAGGGTGAGGTTAGTTATTAAACCTATCCCACTCTCTAGATACCCCTTAGCACGTAAAGGAATATTATTTGGGGGTCCAGCCATGGAGAAGAGTTTAGACACGAGGAGAAGATAAGGAACACACCCATTATCAAGAAATCACATTAGGATTCTCTTTTTAACATGTTCCTTAAAACACTAGTGCTTAGGAAATCTATTGGAGGCAGAAGCCGTCAAGGGTAGCTTAGGGTTAGGGTTAGGGTTAGGTTTAGGGTGAGGGTTAGGGTACGGCTTAGGGCACGGGTTCGGGGAGGGGTTCGGGTAGGGCGTAGGGTATGGGTTAGGGTTAGGGTTAGGGTTAGTGTTAGGGTTAGGGCTCGGTTTAGGGTACGGGTTAGGATTAGGGTACGCGTTAGGGTTAGTGTACGCGTTAGGGTGAGGGTAGTTATTAAACCTATCCCACTCTCTAGATACCCCTTAGCACGTACAGGAATATTATTGGGGGTCCAGCCATGGAGAAGAGTTTAGACACTAGGAGAAGATAAGGAACACACCCATTATCACGAAATCACATTAGGATTCTCTTTTTAACCTGTTCCTTAAAACAGTAGTGCTTAGGAAATCTATTGGAGGCAGAAGCAGTCAAGGGTAGCTTAGGGTTAGGGTTAGGGTGAGGGTTAGGGTATGGCTTAGGGTACGGGTTCGGGGAGGGGTTCGGGTAGGGCGTAGGGTATGGGTAAGGGTTAGGGTTAGGGTTAGTGTTAGGGTTAGGGTTCGGTTTAGGGTACGGGTTAGGATTAGGGTATGCGTTAGGTTTAGGGTAGGGGTTAGGGTTAGGATACGCGTTAGGGTGAGGGTAGTTATTAAACCTATCCCACTCTCTAGATACCCCTTAGCACATAAAGGAATATTATTTGGGGGTCCAGCCATGGAGAAGAGTTTAGACACGAGGAGAAGATAAGGAACACACCCATTATCAAGAAATCACATTAGGATTCTCTTTTTAACCTGTTCCTTAAATCACTAGTGCTTAGGAAATCTATTGGAGGCAGAAGCCGTCAAGGGTAGCTTAGGGTTAGGGTTAGGGTTAGGGTGAGGGTTAGAGTACGGCTTAGGGTACGGGTTCGGGGAGGGGTTCATGTAGGGCGTAGGGTATGGGTTAGAGTTAGGGTTAGGGTTAGTGTTAGGGTTAGGGCTCGGTTTAGGGTACGGGTTAGGATTAGGGTATGCGTTAGTGTTAGGGTAGGGGTTAGGGTTAGGGTACGCTTTAGGGTGAGGGTAGTTATTAAACCTATCCCACTCTCTAGATACCCCTTAGCACGTAAAGGAATATTATTTGTGCGTCCAGCCATGGAGAAGGGTTTAGACACTAGGAGAAGATAAGGAACACACCCATTATCAAGAAATCACAATATGATTCTCTTTTTAAACTGTTCCTTAAAACACTAGTGGTTAGGAAATCTATTGGAGGCAGAAGCAGTCAAGGGTAGCTTAGTGTTAGGGTTAGGGTTAGGGTGAGAGTTAGGGTACGGCTTAGGGTACGGGTTCGGGGAGGGGTTCGGGTAGGGCGTAGGGTATGGGTTAGGGTTAGAGTTAGGGTTAGTGTTAGGGTTAGGGCTCGGTTTAGGGTACGGGTTAGGATTAGGGTACTCGTTAGGTTTAGGGTAGCGGTTAGGGTTAGGGTACGCGTTAGGGTGAGGGTAGTTATTAAACCTATCACACTCTCTAGATACCCCTTAGCACGTAAAGGAATATTATTTGGGGGTCCAGCCATGGAGAAGAGTTTAGACACTAGGAGAAGATAAGGAACACACCCATTATCACGAAATCACATTAGGATTCTCTTTTTAACCTGTTCCTTAAAACACTAGTGCTTAGGAAATCTATTGGAGGCAGAAGCCGTCAAGGGTAGCTTAGGTTTAGGTTAGGGTTAGGGTGAGGGTTAGGGTACGGCTTAGGGTACGGGTTCGGGGAGGGGTTCGGGTAGGGCATAGGGTATGGGTTAGGCTTAGGGTTAGGGCTAGGGTTAGGGTTAGGGCTCGGTTTAGGGTACGGGTTAGGATTAGGGTACGCGTTAGGGTTAGGGTACGGGTTATGGTTAGGGTACGCGTTAGGGTGAGGGTAGTTATTAAACCTATCCCACTCTCTAGATAACCCTTAGCACTTAAAGGAATATTATTTGGGGGTCCAGCCATGGAGAAGAGTTTAGACACGAGGAGAATATAAGGAACACACCCATTATCAAGAAATCACATTAGGATTCTCTTTTTAACCTGTTCCTTAAAACACTAGTGCTTAGGAAATCTATTGGAGGCAGAAGCAGTCAAGGGTAGCTTAGGGTTAGGGTTAGGGTTAGGGTGAGGGTTAGGGTATGGCTTAGGGTACGGGTTCGGGGAGGGGTTCGGGTAGGGCGTAGGGTATGGGTTAGGATTAGCTTTAGGGTTAGTGTTAGGGTTAGGGCTCGGTTTAGGGTACGGGTTAGGATTAGGGTTCGCGTTAGGGTTAGGGTAGGGGTTAGGGTTAGGGTACGCGTTAGGGTGGGTGTAGTTATTAAACCTATCACACTCTCTAGATACCCCTTAGCACGTAAAGGAATATTATTTGGGTGTCCAGCCATGGAGAAGAGTTTAGACACGAGGAGAAGATAAGGAACACACCCATTATCAAGAAATCACATTAGGATTCTCTTTTTAACCTGTTCCTTAAAACACTAGTGCTTAGGAAATCTATTGGAGGCAGAAGCCGTCAAGGGTAGCTTAGGGTTAGGGTTAGGGTTAGGGTGAGGGTTATGGTACGGCTTACGATAAGGGTTCGGGGAGGGTTTCGGGTAGGGCGTAGGGTATGGGTTAGGGTTAGGGTTAGGGCTAGGGGTCGGTTTATGTTACGGGTTAGGATTAGGGTACGTGTTAGTGTTAGGGTAGTGGTTAGGGTTAGGGTACGCTTTAGGGTGAGGGTAGTTATTAAACCTATCCCACTCTCTAGATACCCCTTAGCACGTAAAGGAATATTATTTGGGGGGTCCAGCCATGGAGAAGAGTTTAGACACTAGGAGAAGATAAGGAACACACCCATTATCAAGAAATCACAATATGATTCTCTTTTTAAACTGTTCCTTAAAACACTAGTGCTTAGGAAATTTATTGGAGGCAGAAGCAGTCAAGGGTAGCTTTAGGGTTAGTGTTAGGGTTAGGGTGAGGGTTAGGGTATGGCTTAGGGTACGAGTTCGGGGAGGGGTTCGGGTAGGGCGTAGGGTATGGGTTAGGGTTAGGGTTAGTGTTAGGGTTAGGGCTCGGTTTAGGGTACGGGTTAGGATTAGGGTACGCGTTAGGGTTAGGGTAGGGGTTAGGGTTAGGGTATGCGATAGGGTGAGGTTAGTTATTAAACCTATCCCACTCTCTAGATACCCCTTAGCACGTAAAGGAATATTATTTTGGGGGTCCAGCCATGGAGAAGAGTTTAGACACTAGGAGAAGATAAGGAACACACCCATTATCAAGAAATCACATTAGGATTCTCTTTTTAACCAGTTCCTTAAAACACTAGTGCTTAGGAAATCTATTGGAGCCAGAAGCCGTCAAGGGTAGCTTAGGGTTAGGGTTAGGGTTAGGGTGAGGGTTAGGGTACGGCTTACGATACGGGTTCGGGGAGGGGTTCGGTTAGGGCGTAGGGTATGGGTTAGGGTTAGGGTTAGGGCTAGTGTTAGGGTTTGGGCTCGGTTTAGGTTACGGGTTAGGATTAAGGTATGGGTTAGGGTTAGGGTAGGGGTTAGGGTTAGGGTACGCGTTAGGGTGAGGGTAGTTATTAAACCTATCACACTCTCTAGATACCCCTTAGCACATAAAGGAATATTATTTGGGGGTCCAGCCATAGAGAAGAGTTTAGACACGAGGAGAAGATAAGGAACACACCAATTATCAAGAAATCACATTAGGATTCTCTTTTTAACATGTTCCTTAAAACACTAGTGCTTAGGAAATCTATTGGAGGCAGAAGCCGTCAAGGGTAGCTTAGGGTTAGGGGTAGGGTTAGGGTGAGGGTTAGGGTACGGTTTAGGGTACGGGTTCAGGGAGGGGTTCAGGTAGGGCGTAGGGTATGGGTTAGGGTTAGGGTTAGAGTTAGTGTTAGGGTTAGGGCTCGGTTTAGGGTATGGGTTAGGATTAGGGTACGCGTTAGGGTTAGGGTAGGGGTTAGGGTTAGGGTATGCGATAGGGTGAGGTTAGTTTTTAAACCTATCCCACTCTCTAGATACCCCTTATCACGTACAGGAATATTATTGGGGGTCCAGCCATGGAGAAGAGTTTAGACACTAGGAGAAGATAAGGAACACACCCATTATCACGAAATCACATTAGGATTCTCTTTTTAACCTGTTCCTTAAAACACTAGTGCTTAGGAAATCTATTGGAGGAAGAAGCAGTCAAGGGTAGCTTAGGGTTAGGGTTAGGGTTAGGGTGAGGGTTAGGGTACGGCTTAGGGTACGGTTTCGGGGAGGGGTTTGGGTAGGGCGTAGGGTATGGGTTAGGGTTAGGGTTACGGCTAGGATTAGGGTTAGGGCTCGGTTTAGGGTACGGGTTAGGATTAGGGTACGCGTTAGGGTTAGGGTAGGGGTTAGGGTTAGGGTACGCGTTAGGGTGAGGGTAGTTATTAAACCTATCCCACTCTCTAGATACCCCTTAGCACATAAAGGAATATTATTTGGGGGTCCAGCCATGGAGAAGAGTTTAGACACGAGGAGAAGATAAGGAACACACCCATTATCAAAAAATCACATTAGGATTCTCTTTTTAACATGTTCCTTAAAACACTAGTGCTTAGGAAATCTATTGGAGGCAGAAGCTGTCAAGGGTAGCTTAGGGTTAGGGTTAGGGTTAGGTTTAGGGTGAGGGTTAGGGTACGGCTTAGGGCACGGGTTCGGGGAGGGGTTCGGGTAGGGCGTAGGGTATGGGTTAGGGTTAGGGTTAGGGTTACTGTTAGGGTTAGGGCTCGGTTTAGGGTACGGGTTAGGATTAGGGTACACGTTAGGGTTAGTGTACGCGTTAGGGTGAGGGTAGTTATTAAACCTATCCCACTCTCTAGATACCCCTTAGCACATAAAGGAATATTATTTGGGGGTCCAGCCATGGAGAAGAGTTTAGACCCTAGGAGAAGATAAGGAACACACCCATTATCACGAAATCACATTAGGATTCTCTTTTTAACCTGTTCCTTAAACACTAGTGCTTAGGAAATCTATTGGAGGAAGAAGCAGTCAAGGGTAGCTTAGTGTTAGGGTTAGGGTTAGGGTGAGGTTTAGGGTACGGCTTAGGGTACGGTTTCGGGGAGGGGTTTGGGTAGGGCGTAGGGTATGGGTTAGGGTTAGGGTTAGGGCTAGGGTTAGGGTTAGGGCTCGGTTTAGGGTACGGGTTAGGATTAGGGTACGCATTAGGGTTAGGATAGGGGTTAGGGTTAGGGTACGCGTTAGGGTGAGGGTAGTTATTAAACCTATCCCACTCTCTAGATACCCCTTAGCACGTAAAGAAATATTATTTGGGGGTCCAGCCATGGAGAAGAGTTTAGACACGAGGAGAAGATAAGGAACACACCCATTATCAAGAAATCACATTAGGATTCTCTTTTTAACCTGTTCCTTAAAACACTAGTGCTTAGGAAATCTATTGGAGGCAGAAGCCGTCAAGGGTAGCTTAGGTTTAGGTTAGGGTTAGGGTGAGGGTTAGGGTACGGCTTAGGGTACGGGTTCGGGGAG
The DNA here is from genome assembly GCF_949987535.1 of Balaenoptera acutorostrata. Taxonomy (NCBI): domain Eukaryota; kingdom Metazoa; phylum Chordata; class Mammalia; order Artiodactyla; family Balaenopteridae; genus Balaenoptera; species Balaenoptera acutorostrata. Next base: position 241,219 of record NW_026646094.1, on the reverse strand, counting down.
GGGTTCGGGTAGGGCGTAGGGTATGGGTTAGGCTTAGGGTTAGGGCTAGGGTTAGGGTTAGGGCTCGGTTTAGGGTACGGGTTAGGATTAGGGTACGCGTTAGGGTTAGGGTACGGGTTATGGTTAGGGTACGCGTTAGGGTGAGGGTAGTTATTAAACCTATCCCACTCTCTAGATAACCCTTAGCACTTAAAGGAATATTATTTGGGGGTCCAGCCATGGAGAAGAGTTTAGACACGAGGAGAATATAAGGAACACACCCATTATCAAGAAATCACATTAGGATTCTCTTTTTAACCTGTTCCTTAAAACACTAGTGCTTAGGAAATCTATTGGAGGCAGAAGCAGTCAAGGGTAGCTTAGGGTTAGGGTTAGGGTTAGGGTGAGGGTTAGGGTATGGCTTAGGGTACGGGTTCGGGGAGGGGTTCGGGTAGGGCGTAGGGTATGGGTTAGGATTAGCTTTAGGGTTAGTGTTAGGGTTAGGGCTCGGTTTAGGGTACGGGTTAGGATTAGGGTTCGCGTTAGGGTTAGGGTAGGGGTTAGGGTTAGGGTACGCGTTAGGGTGGGTGTAGTTATTAAACCTATCACACTCTCTAGATACCCCTTAGCACGTAAAGGAATATTATTTGGGTGTCCAGCCATGGAGAAGAGTTTAGACACGAGGAGAAGATAAGGAACACACCCATTATCAAGAAATCACATTAGGATTCTCTTTTTAACCTGTTCCTTAAAACACTAGTGCTTAGGAAATCTATTGGAGGCAGAAGCCGTCAAGGGTAGCTTAGGGTTAGGGTTAGGGTTAGGGTGAGGGTTAGGGTACGGCTTACGATAAGGGTTCGGGGAGGGTTTCGGGTAGGGCGTAGGGTATGGGTTAGGGTTAGGGTTAGGGCTAGGGGTCGGTTTATGTTACGGGTTAGGATTAGGGTACGTGTTAGTGTTAGGGTAGTGGTTAGGGTTAGGGTACGCTTTAGGGTGAGGGTAGTTATTAAACCTATCCCACTCTCTAGATACCCCTTAGCACGTAAAGGAATATTATTTGGGGGTCCAGCCATGGGGAAGAGTTTAGACACTAGGAGAAGATAAGGAACACACCCATTATCAAGAAATCACAATATGATTCTCTTTTTAAACTGTTCCTTAAAACACTAGTGCTTAGGAAATTTATTGGAGGCAGAAGCAGTCAAGGGTAGCTTAGGGTTAGTGTTAGGGTTAGGGTGAGGGTTAGGGTATGGCTTAGGGTACGAGTTCGGGGAGGGGTTCGGGTAGGGCGTAGGGTATGGGTTAGGGTTAGGGTTAGTGTTAGGGTTAGGGCTCGGTTTAGGGTACGGGTTAGGATTAGGGTACGCGTTAGGGTTAGGGTAGGGGTTAGGGTTAGGGTATGCGATAGGGTGAGGTTAGTTATTAAACCTATCCCACTCTCTAGATACCCCTTAGCACGTAAAGGAATATTATTTGGGGGTCCAGCCATGGAGAAGAGTTTAGACACTAGGAGAAGATAAGGAACACACCCATTATCAAGAAATCACATTAGGATTCTCTTTTTAACCAGTTCCTTAAAACACTAGTGCTTAGGAAATCTATTGGAGCCAGAAGCCGTCAAGGGTAGCTTAGGGTTAGGGTTAGGGTTAGGGTGAGGGTTAGGGTACGGCTTACGATACGGGTTCGGGGAGGGGTTCGGTTAGGGCGTAGGGTATGGGTTAGGGTTAGGGTTAGGGCTAGTGTTAGGGTTTGGGCTCGGTTTAGGTTACGGGTTAGGATTAAGGTATGGGTTAGGGTTAGGGTAGGGGTTAGGGTTAGGGTACGCGTTAGGGTGAGGGTAGTTATTAAACCTATCACACTCTCTAGATACCCCTTAGCACATAAAGGAATATTATTTGGGGGTCCAGCCATAGAGAAGAGTTTAGACACGAGGAGAAGATAAGGAACACACCAATTATCAAGAAATCACATTAGGATTCTCTTTTTAACATGTTCCTTAAAACACTAGTGCTTAGGAAATCTATTGGAGGCAGAAGCCGTCAAGGGTAGCTTAGGGTTAGGGGTAGGGTTAGGGTGAGGGTTAGGGTACGGTTTAGGGTACGGGTTCAGGGAGGGGTTCAGGTAGGGCGTAGGGTATGGGTTAGGGTTAGGGTTAGAGTTAGTGTTAGGGTTAGGGCTCGGTTTAGGGTATGGGTTAGGATTAGGGTACGCGTTAGGGTTAGGGTAGGGGTTAGGGTTAGGGTATGCGATAGGGTGAGGTTAGTTTTTAAACCTATCCCACTCTCTAGATACCCCTTATCACGTACAGGAATATTATTGGGGGTCCAGCCATGGAGAAGAGTTTAGACACTAGGAGAAGATAAGGAACACACCCATTATCACGAAATCACATTAGGATTCTCTTTTTAACCTGTTCCTTAAAACACTAGTGCTTAGGAAATCTATTGGAGGAAGAAGCAGTCAAGGGTAGCTTAGGGTTAGGGTTAGGGTTAGGGTGAGGGTTAGGGTACGGCTTAGGGTACGGTTTCGGGGAGGGGTTTGGGTAGGGCGTAGGGTATGGGTTAGGGTTAGGGTTACGGCTAGGATTAGGGTTAGGGCTCGGTTTAGGGTACGGGTTAGGATTAGGGTACGCGTTAGGGTTAGGGTAGGGGTTAGGGTTAGGGTACGCGTTAGGGTGAGGGTAGTTATTAAACCTATCCCACTCTCTAGATACCCCTTAGCACATAAAGGAATATTATTTGGGGGTCCAGCCATGGAGAAGAGTTTAGACACGAGGAGAAGATAAGGAACACACCCATTATCAAAAAATCACATTAGGATTCTCTTTTTAACATGTTCCTTAAAACACTAGTGCTTAGGAAATCTATTGGAGGCAGAAGCCGTCAAGGGTAGCTTAGGGTTAGGGTTAGGGTTAGGTTTAGGGTGAGGGTTAGGGTACGGCTTAGGGCACGGGTTCGGGGAGGGGTTCGGGTAGGGCGTAGGGTATGGGTTAGGGTTAGGGTTAGGGTTACTGTTAGGGTTAGGGCTCGGTTTAGGGTACGGGTTAGGATTAGGGTACACGTTAGGGTTAGTGTACGCGTTAGGGTGAGGGTAGTTATTAAACCTATCCCACTCTCTAGATACCCCTTAGCACATAAAGGAATATTATTTGGGGGTCCAGCCATGGAGAAGAGTTTAGACCCTAGGAGAAGATAAGGAACACACCCATTATCACGAAATCACATTAGGATTCTCTTTTTAACCTGTTCCTTAAACACTAGTGCTTAGGAAATCTATTGGAGGAAGAAGCAGTCAAGGGTAGCTTAGTGTTAGGGTTAGGGTTAGGGTGAGGTTTAGGGTACGGCTTAGGGTACGGTTTCGGGGAGGGGTTTGGGTAGGGCGTAGGGTATGGGTTAGGGTTAGGGTTAGGGCTAGGGTTAGGGTTAGGGCTCGGTTTAGGGTACGGGTTAGGATTAGGGTACGCATTAGGGTTAGGATAGGGGTTAGGGTTAGGGTACGCGTTAGGGTGAGGGTAGTTATTAAACCTATCCCACTCTCTAGATACCCCTTAGCACGTAAAGGAATATTATTTGGGGGTCCAGCCATGGAGAAGAGTTTAGACACGAGGAGAAGATAAGGAACACACCCATTATCAAGAAATCACATTAGGATTCTCTTTTTAACCTGTTCCTTAAAACACTAGTGCTTAGGAAATCTATTGGAGGCAGAAGCAGTCAAGGGTAGCTTAGGGTTAGGGTTAGGGTTAGGGTGAGGATTAGGGTACGGCTTAGGGTACGGGTTCGGTGAGGGGTTCGGGTAGGGCGTAGGCTATGGGTTAGGGTTAGGGTTAGGGTTACTGTTAGGGTTAGGGCTCGGTTTAGGGTACGGGTTAGGATTAGGGTACGCGTTACGGTTAGTGTACGCGTTAGGGTGAGGGTAGTTATTAAACCTATCCCACTCTCTAGATACCCCTTAGCACGTACAGGAATATTATTGGGGGTCCAGCCATGGAGAAGAGTTTAGACACTAGGAGAAGATAAGGAACACACCCATTATCACGAAATCACATTAGGATTCTCTTTTTAACCTGTTCCTTAAAACACTAGTGCTTAGGAAATCTATTGGAGGCAGAAGCCGTCAAGGGTAGCTTAGGGTTAGGGTTAGGGATAGGGTGAGGGTTAGGGTATGGCTTAGGGTACGGGTTCGGGGAGGGGTTCGGGTAGGGCGTAGGGTATGGGTTAGGGTTAGGGTTAGAGTTAGTGTTAGGGTTAGGGCTCGGTTTAGGGTACGGGTTAGGATTAGGGTACGCGTTAGTGTTAGGGTAGTGGTTAGGGTTAGGGTACGCTTTAGGGTGAGGGTAGTTATTAAACCTATCCAACTCTCTAGATACCCCTTAGCACGTAAAGGAATATTATTTGGGGGTCCAGCCATGGAGAAGAGTTTAGACACTAGGAGAAGATAAGGAACACACCCATTATCAAGAAATCACAATATGATTCTCTTTTTAAACTCTTCCTTAAAACACTAGTGCTTAGGAAATCTATTGGAGGCAGAAGCCGTCAAGGGTAGCTTAGGGTTAGGGATAGGGTTAGGGTGAGGGCTAGGGTATGGCTTACAGTACGGGTTCGGGGAGGGGTGCGGGTAGGGCGTAGGGTATGGGTTAGGGTTAGTGTTATGGTTAGGGCTCGGTTTAGGTTACGTGTTAGGATTAGGGTACGCGTTAGGGTTAGGGTAGGGGTTAGGGTGAGGGTAGTTATTAAACCTATCCCACTCTCTAGATACCCCTTAGCACGTACAGGAATATTATTGGGGGTCCAGCCATGGAGAAGAGTTTAGACACGAGGAGAAGATAAGGAACACACCCATTATCACGAAATCACATTAGGATTCTCTTTTTAACCTGTTCCTTAAAACACTAGTGCTTAGGAAATCTATTGGAGGCAGAAGCCGTCAAGGGTAGCTTAGGGTTAGGGTTAGGGTTAGGGTGAGGGTTAGGGTACGGTTTAGGGTACGGGTTCAGGGAGGGGTTCGGGTAGGGCATAGGGTATGGGTTAGGGTTAGGGTTAGGGTTAGTGTTAGGGTTACGGCTCGGTTTAGGGTATGGGTTAGGATTAGGGAACGCGTTAGGTTTAGGGTAGGGGTTAGGGTTAGGGTACGTGTTAGGGTGAGGGTAGTTATTAAACCTATCACACTCTCTAGATACCCATTAGCACGTAAAGGAATATTATTTGGGGGTCCAGCCATGGAGAAGAGTTTAGACACTAGGAGAAAATAAGGAACACACCCATTATCAAGAAATCACATTAGGATTCTCTTTTTAACCTGTTCCTTAAAACACTAGTGCTTAGGAAATCTATTGGAGGCAGAAGCAGTCAAGGGTAGCTTAGGGTTAGGGTCAGGGTTAGGGTGAGGGTTAGGGTACGGCTTACGATACGGGTTCGGGGAGGGGATCGGGTAGGGCGTAGGGTATGGGTTAGGGTTAGGGTTAGGGCTAGTGTTAGGGTTAGGGCTCGGTTTAGGGTACGGGTTAGGATTAGAGTATGCGTTAGGGTTAGGGTAGGGGTTAGGGTTAGGGTACGCGTTAGGGTGAGGGTAGTTATTAAACCTATCCCACTCTCTAGATACCCCTTAGCACGTAAAGGAATATTATTTGGGGGTCCAGCCATGGAGAAGAGTTTAGACACGAGGAGAAGATAAGGAACACACCCATTATCAAGAAATCACATTAGGATTCTCTTTTTAACCTGTTCCTTAAATCACTAGTGCTTAGGAAATCTATTGGAGGCAGAAGCCGTCAAGGGTAGCTTAGGGTTAGGGTTAGGGTTAGGGTGAGGGTTAGGGTACGGTTTAGGGTACGGGTTCAGGGAGGGGTTCGGGTAGGGCGTAGGGTAGGGGGTTAGGGTTAGGGTTAGAGTTAGTGTTAGGGTTAGGGCTCGGTTTAGGGTATGGGTTAGGATTAGGGTACGCGTTAGGGTTAGGGTAGGGGTTAGGGTTAGGGTACGCGTTAGGGTGAGGGTAGTTATTAAACCTATCCCACTCTCTAGATACCCCTTAGCACGTAAAGGAATATTATTTGGGGGTCCAGCCATGGAGAAGAGTTTAGACACTAGGAGAAGATAAGGAACACACCCATTATCACGAAAACACATTAGGATTCTCTTTTTAACCTGTTCCTTAAAACACTAGTGCTTAGGAAATCTATTGGAGGCAGAAGCAGTCAAGGGTAGCTTAGGGTTAGGGTTAGGGTTAGGGTGAGGGCTAGGGTATGGCTTACGGTACGGGTTCGGGGAGGGGTTCGGGTAGGGCGTAGGGTATGGGTTAGGGTTAGTGTTATGGTTAGGGCTCGGTTTAGGGTACGGGTTAGGATTAGGGTACGCGTTAGGGTTAGGGTAGGTGTTAGGGTTAGGGTACGTGTTAGGGTGAGGGTAGTTATTAAACCTATCACACTCTCTAGATACCCCTTAGCACATAAAGGAATATTATTTGGGGGTCCAGCCATGGAGAAGAGTTTAGACACGAGGAGAATATAAGGAACACACCCATTATCAAGAAATCACATTAGGATTCTCTTTTTAACATGTTCCTTAAAACACTAGTGCTTAGGAAATCTATTGGAGGCAGAAGCCGTCAAGGGTAGCTTAGGGTTAGTGTTAGGGTTAGGTTTAGGGTGAGGGTTAGGGTACGGCTTAGGGCACGGTTTCGGGGAGGGGTTCAGGTATGGCGTAGGGTATGGGTTAGGGTTAGGGTTAGGGTTAGTGTTAGGGTTAGGGCTCGGTTTAGGGTACGGGTTAGGATTAGTGTACGCGTTAGGGTTAGTGTACGCGTTAGGGTGAGGGTAGTTATTAAACCTATCCCACTCTCTAGATACCCCTTAGCACGTACAGGAATATTATTGGGGGTCCAGCCATGGAGAAGAGTTTAGACACTAGGAGAAGATAAGGAACACACCCATTATCAAGAAATCACAATATGATTCTCTTTTTAAACTGTTCCTTAAAACACTAGTGCTTAGGAAATTTATTGGAGGCAGAAGCAGTCAAGGGTAGCTTAGGGTTAGTGTTAGGGTTAGGGTGAGGGTTAGGGTATGGCTTAGGGTACGAGTTCGGGGAGGGGTTCGGGTAGGGCGTAGGGTATGGGTTAGGGTTAGGGTTAGTGTTAGGGTTAGGGCTCGGTTTAGGGTACGGGTTAGGATTAGGGTACGCGTTAGGGTTAGGGTAGGGGTTAGGGTTAGGGTATGCGATAGGGTGAGGTTAGTTATTAAACCTATCCCACTCTCTAGATACCCCTTAGCACGTAAAGGAATATTATTTGGGGGTCCAGCCATGGAGAAGAGTTTAGACACTAGGAGAAGATAAGGAACACACCCATTATCAAGAAATCACATTAGGATTCTCTTTTTAACCAGTTCCTTAAAACACTAGTGCTTAGGAAATCTATTGGAGCCAGAAGCCGTCAAGGGTAGCTTAGGGTTAGGGTTAGGGTTAGGGTGAGGGTTAGGGTACGGCTTACGATACGGGTTCGGGGAGGGGTTCGGTTAGGGCGTAGGGTATGGGTTAGGGTTAGGGTTAGGGCTAGTGTTAGGGTTTGGGCTCGGTTTAGGTTACGGGTTAGGATTAAGGTATGGGTTAGGGTTAGGGTAGGGGTTAGGGTTAGGGTACGCGTTAGGGTGAGGGTAGTTATTAAACCTATCACACTCTCTAGATACCCCTTAGCACATAAAGGAATATTATTTGGGGGTCCAGCCATAGAGAAGAGTTTAGACACGAGGAGAAGATAAGGAACACACCAATTATCAAGAAATCACATTAGGATTCTCTTTTTAACATGTTCCTTAAAACACTAGTGCTTAGGAAATCTATTGGAGGCAGAAGCCGTCAAGGGTAGCTTAGGGTTAGGGGTAGGGTTAGGGTGAGGGTTAGGGTACGGTTTAGGGTACGGGTTCAGGGAGGGGTTCAGGTAGGGCGTAGGGTATGGGTTAGGGTTAGGGTTAGAGTTAGTGTTAGGGTTAGGGCTCGGTTTAGGGTATGGGTTAGGATTAGGGTACGCGTTAGGGTTAGGGTAGGGGTTAGGGTTAGGGTATGCGATAGGGTGAGGTTAGTTTTTAAACCTATCCCACTCTCTAGATACCCCTTATCACGTACAGGAATATTATTGGGGGTCCAGCCATGGAGAAGAGTTTAGACACTAGGAGAAGATAAGGAACACACCCATTATCACGAAATCACATTAGGATTCTCTTTTTAACCTGTTCCTTAAAACACTAGTGCTTAGGAAATCTATTGGAGGAAGAAGCAGTCAAGGGTAGCTTAGGGTTAGGGTTAGGGTTAGGGTGAGGGTTAGGGTACGGCTTAGGGTACGGTTTCGGGGAGGGGTTTGGGTAGGGCGTAGGGTATGGGTTAGGGTTAGGGTTACGGCTAGGATTAGGGTTAGGGCTCGGTTTAGGGTACGGGTTAGGATTAGGGTACGCGTTAGGGTTAGGGTAGGGGTTAGGGTTAGGGTACGCGTTAGGGTGAGGGTAGTTATTAAACCTATCCCACTCTCTAGATACCCCTTAGCACATAAAGGAATATTATTTGGGGGTCCAGCCATGGAGAAGAGTTTAGACACGAGGAGAAGATAAGGAACACACCCATTATCAAAAAATCACATTAGGATTCTCTTTTTAACATGTTCCTTAAAACACTAGTGCTTAGGAAATCTATTGGAGGCAGAAGCCGTCAAGGGTAGCTTAGGGTTAGGGTTAGGGTTAGGTTTAGGGTGAGGGTTAGGGTACGGCTTAGGGCACGGGTTCGGGGAGGGGTTCGGGTAGGGCGTAGGGTATGGGTTAGGGTTAGGGTTAGGGTTACTGTTAGGGTTAGGGCTCGGTTTAGGGTACGGGTTAGGATTAGGGTACACGTTAGGGTTAGTGTACGCGTTAGGGTGAGGGTAGTTATTAAACCTATCCCACTCTCTAGATACCCCTTAGCACATAAAGGAATATTATTTGGGGGTCCAGCCATGGAGAAGAGTTTAGACCCTAGGAGAAGATAAGGAACACACCCATTATCACGAAATCACATTAGGATTCTCTTTTTAACCTGTTCCTTAAACACTAGTGCTTAGGAAATCTATTGGAGGAAGAAGCAGTCAAGGGTAGCTTAGTGTTAGGGTTAGGGTTAGGGTGAGGTTTAGGGTACGGCTTAGGGTACGGTTTCGGGGAGGGGTTTGGGTAGGGCGTAGGGTATGGGTTAGGGTTAGGGTTAGGGCTAGGGTTAGGGTTAGGGCTCGGTTTAGGGTACGGGTTAGGATTAGGGTACGCATTAGGGTTAGGATAGGGGTTAGGGTTAGGGTACGCGTTAGGGTGAGGGTAGTTATTAAACCTATCCCACTCTCTAGATACCCCTTAGCACGTAAAGGAATATTATTTGGGGGTCCAGCCATGGAGAAGAGTTTAGACACGAGGAGAAGATAAGGAACACACCCATTATCAAGAAATCACATTAGGATTCTCTTTTTAACCTGTTCCTTAAAACACTAGTGCTTAGGAAATCTATTGGAGGCAGAAGCAGTCAAGGGTAGCTTAGGGTTAGGGTTAGGGTTAGGGTGAGGATTAGGGTACGGCTTAGGGTACGGGTTCGGTGAGGGGTTCGGGTAGGGCGTAGGCTATGGGTTAGGGTTAGGGTTAGGGTTACTGTTAGGGTTAGGGCTCGGTTTAGGGTACGGGTTAGGATTAGGGTACGCGTTACGGTTAGTGTACGCGTTAGGGTGAGGGTAGTTATTAAACCTATCCCACTCTCTAGATACCCCTTAGCACGTACAGGAATATTATTGGGGGTCCAGCCATGGAGAAGAGTTTAGACACTAGGAGAAGATAAGGAACACACCCATTATCACGAAATCACATTAGGATTCTCTTTTTAACCTGTTCCTTAAAACACTAGTGCTTAGGAAATCTATTGGAGGCAGAAGCCGTCAAGGGTAGCTTAGGGTTAGGGTTAGGGATAGGGTGAGGGTTAGGGTATGGCTTAGGGTACGGGTTCGGGGAGGGGTTCGGGTAGGGCGTAGGGTATGGGTTAGGGTTAGGGTTAGAGTTAGTGTTAGGGTTAGGGCTCGGTTTAGGGTACGGGTTAGGATTAGGGTACGCGTTAGTGTTAGGGTAGTGGTTAGGGTTAGGGTACGCTTTAGGGTGAGGGTAGTTATTAAACCTATCCAACTCTCTAGATACCCCTTAGCACGTAAAGGAATATTATTTGGGGGTCCAGCCATGGAGAAGAGTTTAGACACTAGGAGAAGATAAGGAACACACCCATTATCAAGAAATCACAATATGATTCTCTTTTTAAACTCTTCCTTAAAACACTAGTGCTTAGGAAATCTATTGGAGGCAGAAGCCGTCAAGGGTAGCTTAGGGTTAGGGATAGGGTTAGGGTGAGGGCTAGGGTATGGCTTACAGTACGGGTTCGGGGAGGGGTGCGGGTAGGGCGTAGGGTATGGGTTAGGGTTAGTGTTATGGTTAGGGCTCGGTTTAGGTTACGGGTTAGGATTAGGGTACGCGTTAGGGTTAGGGTAGGGGTTAGGGTGAGGGTAGTTATTAAACCTATCCCACTCTCTAGATACCCCTTAGCACGTACAGGAATATTATTGGGGGTCCAGCCATGGAGAAGAGTTTAGACACGAGGAGAAGATAAGGAACACACCCATTATCACGAAATCACATTAGGATTCTCTTTTTAACCTGTTCCTTAAAACACTAGTGCTTAGGAAATCTATTGGAGGCAGAAGCCGTCAAGGGTAGCTTAGGGTTAGGGTTAGGGTTAGGGTGAGGGTTAGGGTACGGTTTAGGGTACGGGTTCAGGGAGGGGTTCGGGTAGGGCATAGGGTATGGGTTAGGGTTAGGGTTAGGGTTAGTGTTAGGGTTACGGCTCGGTTTAGGGTATGGGTTAGGATTAGGGAACGCGTTAGGGTTAGGGTAGGGGTTAGGGTTAGGGTACGTGTTAGGGTGAGGGTAGTTATTAAACCTATCACACTCTCTAGATACCCATTAGCACGTAAAGGAATATTATTTGGGGGTCCAGCCATGGAGAAGAGTTTAGACACTAGGAGAAAATAAGGAACACACCCATTATCAAGAAATCACATTAGGATTCTCTTTTTAACCTGTTCCTTAAAACACTAGTGCTTAGGAAATCTATTGGAGGCAGAAGCAGTCAAGGGTAGCTTAGGGTTAGGGTCAGGGTTAGGGTGAGGGTTAGGGTACGGCTTACGATACGGGTTCGGGGAGGGGATCGGGTAGGGCGTAGGGTATGGGTTAGGGTTAGGGTTAGGGCTAGTGTTAGGGTTAGGGCTCGGTTTAGGGTACGGGTTAGGATTAGAGTATGCGTTAGGGTTAGGGTAGGGGTTAGGGTTAGGGTACGCGTTAGGGTGAGGGTAGTTATTAAACCTATCCCACTCTCTAGATACCCCTTAGCACGTAAAGGAATATTATTTGGGGGTCCAGCCATGGAGAAGAGTTTAGACACGAGGAGAAGATAAGGAACACACCCATTATCAAGAAATCACATTAGGATTCTCTTTTTAACCTGTTCCTTAAATCACTAGTGCTTAGGAAATCTATTGGAGGCAGAAGCCGTCAAGGGTAGCTTAGGGTTAGGGTTAGGGTTAGGGTGAGGGTTAGGGTACGGTTTAGGGTACGGGTTCAGGGAGGGGTTCGGGTAGGGCGTAGGGTAGGGGGTTAGGGTTAGGGTTAGAGTTAGTGTTAGGGTTAGGGCTCGGTTTAGGGTATGGGTTAGGATTAGGGTACGCGTTAGGGTTAGGGTAGGGGTTAGGGTTAGGGTACGCGTTAGGGTGAGGGTAGTTATTAAACCTATCCCACTCTCTAGATACCCCTTAGCACGTAAAGGAATATTATTTGGGGGTCCAGCCATGGAGAAGAGTTTAGACACTAGGAGAAGATAAGGAACACACCCATTATCACGAAAACACATTAGGATTCTCTTTTTAACCTGTTCCTTAAAACACTAGTGCTTAGGAAATCTATTGGAGGCAGAAGCAGTCAAGGGTAGCTTAGGGTTAGGGTTAGGGTTAGGGTGAGGGCTAGGGTATGGCTTACGGTACGGGTTCGGGGAGGGGTTCGGGTAGGGCGTAGGGTATGGGTTAGGGTTAGTGTTATGGTTAGGGCTCGGTTTAGGGTACGGGTTAGGATTAGGGTACGCGTTAGGGTTAGGGTAGGTGTTAGGGTTAGGGTACGTGTTAGGGTGAGGGTAGTTATTAAACCTATCACACTCTCTAGATACCCCTTAGCACATAAAGGAATATTATTTGGGGGTCCAGCCATGGAGAAGAGTTTAGACACGAGGAGAATATAAGGAACACACCCATTATCAAGAAATCACATTAGGATTCTCTTTTTAACATGTTCCTTAAAACACTAGTGCTTAGGAAATCTATTGGAGGCAGAAGCCGTCAAGGGTAGCTTAGGGTTAGTGTTAGGGTTAGGTTTAGGGTGAGGGTTAGGGTACGGCTTAGGGCACGGTTTCGGGGAGGGGTTCAGGTATGGCGTAGGGTATGGGTTAGGGTTAGGGTTAGGGTTAGTGTTAGGGTTAGGGCTCGGTTTAGGGTACGGGTTAGGATTAGTGTACGCGTTAGGGTTAGTGTACGCGTTAGGGTGAGGGTAGTTATTAAACCTATCCCACTCTCTAGATACCCCTTAGCACGTACAGGAATATTATTGGGGGTCCAGCCATGGAGAAGAGTTTAGACACTAGGAGAAGATAAGGAACACACCCATTATCACGAAATCACATTAGGATTCTCTTTTTAACCTGTTCCTTAAAACACTAGTGCTTAGGAAATCTATTGGAGGCAGAAGCAGTCAAGGGTAGCTTAGGGTTAGGGTTAGGGTTAGGGTGAGGGTTAGGGTATGGCTTAGGGTACGGATTCGGGGAGGGGTTCGGGTAGGGTGTAGGGTATGGGTTAGGGTTAGGGTTAGGGTTAGTGTTAGGGTTAGGGCTCGGTTTAGGTTACGGGTTAGGATTAGGGTACGCGTTAGGGTTAGGGTACGCGTTAGGGTGGGGGTAGTTATTAAACCTATCACACTCTCTAGATACCCCTTAGCACGTAAAGGAATATTATTTGGGGGTCCAGCCTTGGAGAAGAGTTTAGACACGAGGAGAATATAAGGAACACACCCATTATCAAGAAATCACATTAGGATTCTCTTTTTAACCTGTTCCTTAAAACACTAGTGCTTAGGAAATCTATTGGAGGCAGAAGCAGTCAAGGGTAGCTTAGGGTTAGGGTTAGGGTTAGGGTGAGGGTTAGGGTACGGCTTAGGGTACGGGTTCGGGGAGGGGTTCGGGTAGGGCGTAGGGTATGGGTTAGGGTTAGGGTTAGGGCTAGTGTTAGGGTTAGGGCTCGGTTTAGGGTACGGGTTAGGATTAGGGTATGCGTTAGGGTTAGGGTAGGGGTTAGGGTTAGGATACGCGTTAGAGTGAGGGTAGTTATTAAACCTATCCCACTCTCTAGATAGCCCTTAGCACGTAAAGGAATATTATTTGGGGGTCCAGCCATGGAGAAGAGTTTAGACACGAGGAGAAGATAAGGAACACACCCATTATCAAGAAATCACATTAGGATTCTCTTTTTAACATGTTCCTTAAAACACTAGTGCTTAGGAAATCTATTGGAGGAAGAAGCCGTCAAGGGTAGCTTAGGGTTAGGGTTAGGGTTAGGGTGAGGGTTAGGGTATGGCTTAGGGTACGGGTTCGGGGAGGGGTTCGGGTAGGGCATAGGGTATGGTTTAGGGTTAGGGTTAGGGCTAGTTTTAGGGTTAGGGCTCGGTTTGGGGTACGGGTTAGGAATAGGGTACGCGATAGGGTTAGGGTAGGGGTTAGGGTTAGGGTAAACGTTAGGGTGAGGGTAGTTATTAAACCTATCACACTCTCTAGATACCCCTTAGCACGTAAAGGAATATTATTTGGGGGTCCAGCCATGGGAAAGCGTTTAGACAAGAGGAGAAGTTAAGGAACACACCCATTATCAAGAAATCACATTAGGATTCTCTTTTTAACCTGTTCCTTAAATCACTAGTGCTTAGGAAATCTATTGGAGGCAGAAGCCGTCAAGGGTAGCTTAGGGTTAGGGGTAGGGTTAGGGTGAGGGTTACGGTACGGCTTAGGGTACGGGTTCGGGGAGGGATTCGGGTAGGGCGTAGGGTATGGGTTAGAGTTAGGGTTAGGGTTTGTGTTAGGGTTAGGGCTAGGTTAAGGGTTCGGGTTAGGATTAGGGTACTCGTTAGTGTTAGGGTAGGGGTTAGGGTTAGGGTACGCTTTAGGGTGAGGGTAGTTATTAAACCTATCCCACTCTCTAGATACCCCTTAGCACGTAAAGGAATATTATTTGGGGGTCCATCCATGGAGAAGAGTTTAGACACGAGGAGAAGATAAGGAACACACCCATTATCACGGAATCACATTAGGATTCTCTTTTTAACCTGTTCCTTAAAACACTAGTGCTTCGGAAATCTATTGGAGGCAGAAGCAGTCAAGGGTAGCTTAGGGTTAGGGTTAGGGTTAGGGTGAGGGATAGGGTATGGCTTAGGGTACGGGTTCGGGGAGGGGTTCGGGTAGGGCGTAGGGTATGGGTTAGGGTTAGGGTTAGGGTTAGTGTTAGGGTTAGGGCTCGGTTTAGGGTACGGGTTAGGTTTAGGGTACGCGTTAGTGTTAGGGTAGGTGTTAGGGTTAGGGTACGCGTTAGGGTGAGGTTAGTTATTAAACCTATCCCACTCTCTAGATACCCCTTAGCACGTAAAGGAATATTATTTGGGGGTCCAGCCATGGAGAAGAGTTTAGACACGAGGAGAAGATAAGGAACACACCCATTATCAAGAAATCACATTAGGATTCTCTTTTTAACATGTTCCTTAAAACACTAGTGCTTAGGAAATCTATTGGAGGCAGAAGCCGTCAAGGGTAGCTTAGAGTTAGGGTTAGGGTTAGGTTTAGGGTGAGGGTTAGGGTACGGCTTAGGGCACGGGTTCGGGGAGGGGTTCGGGTAGGGCGTAGGGTATGGGTTAGGGTTAAGGTTAGGGTTAGTGTTAGGGTTAGGGCTCGGTTTAGGGTACGGGTTAGGATTAGGGTACGCGTTAGGGTTAGTGTACGCGTTAGGGTGAGGGTAGTTATTAAACCTATCCCACTCTCTAGATACCCCTTAGCACGTACAGGAATATTATTGGGGGTCCAGCCATGGAGAAGAGTTTAGACACTAGGAGAAGATAAGGAACACACCCATTATCACGAAATCACATTAGGATTCTCTTTTTAACCTGTTCCTTAAAACAGTAGTGCTTAGGAAATCTATTGGAGGCAGAAGCAGTCAAGGGTAGCTTAGGGTTAGGGTTAGGGTGAGGGTTAGGGTATGGCTTAGGGTACGGGTTCGGGGAGGGGTTCGGGTAGGGCGTAGGGTATGGGTAAGGGTTAGGGTTAGGGTTAGTGTTAGGGTTAGGGTTCGGTTTAGGGTACGGGTTAGGATTAGGGTATGCGTTAGGTTTAGGGTAGGGGTTAGGGTTAGGATACGCGTTAGAGTGAGGGTAGTTATTAAACCTATCCCACTCTCTAGATAGCCCTTAGCACGTAAAGGAATATTATTTGGGGGTCCAACCATGGAGAAGAGTTTAGACACGAGGAGAAGATAAGGAACACACCCATTATCAAGAAATCACATTAGGATTCTCTTTTTAACCTGTTCCTTAAATCACTAGTGCTTAGGAAATCTATTGGAGGCAGAAGCCGTCAAGGGTAGCTTAGGGTTAGGGTTAGGGTTAGGGTGAGTGTTAGAGTACGGCTTAGGGTACGGGTTCGGGGAGGGGTTCATGTAGGGCGTAGGGTATGGGTTAGAGTTAGGGTTAGGGTTAGTGTTAGGGTTAGGGCTCGGTTTAGGGTACGGGATAGGATTAGGGTACGCGTTAGTGTTAGGGTAGGGGTTAGGGTTAGGGTACGCTTTAGGGTGAGGGTAGTTATTAAACCTATCCCACTCTCTAGATACCCCTTAGCACGTAAAGGAATATTATTTGGGCGTCCAGCCATGGAGAAGGGTTTAGACACTCGGAGAAGATAAGGAACACACCCATTATCAAGAAATCACAATATGATTCTCTTTTTAAACTGTTCCTTAAAACACTAGTGGTTAGGAAATCTATTGGAGGCAGAAGCAGTCAAGGGTAGCTTAGTGTTAGGGTTAGGGTTAGGGTGAGAGTTAGGGTACGGCTTAGGGTACGGGTTCGGGGAGGGGTTCGGGTAGGGCGTAGGGTATGGGTTAGGGTTAGAGTTAGGGTTAGTGTTAGGGTTAGGGCTCGGTTTAGGGTACGGGTTAGGATTAGGGTACTCGTTAGGTTTAGGGTAGCGGTTAGGGTTAGGGTACGCGTTAGGGTGAGGGTAGTTATTAAACCTATCACACTCTCTAGATACCCCTTAGCACGTAAAGGAATATTATTTGGGGGTCCAGCCATGGAGAAGAGTTTAGACACTAGGAGAAGATAAGGAACACACCCATTATCACGAAATCACATTAGGATTCTCTTTTTAACCTGTTCCTTAAAACACTAGTGCTTAGGAAATCTATTGGAGGCAGAAGCCGTCAAGGGTAGCTTAGGTTTAGGTTAGGGTTAGGGTGAGGGTTAGGGTACGGCTTAGGGTACGGGTTCGGGGAGGGGTTCGGGTAGGGCGTAGGGTATGGGTTAGGCTTAGGGTTAGGGCTAGGGTTAGGGTTTGGGCTCGGTTTAGGGTACGGGTTAGGATTAGGGTACGCGTTAGGGTTAGGGTACGGGTTAGGGTTAGGGTACGCGTTAGGGTGAGGGTAGTTATTAAACCTATCCCACTCTCTAGATAACCCTTAGCACTTAAAGGAATATTATTTGGGGGTCCAGCCATGGAGAAGAGTTTAGACACGAGGAGAATATAAGGAACACACCCATTATCAAGAAATCACATTAGGATTCTCTTTTTAACCTGTTCCTTAAAACACTAGTGCTTAGGAAATCTATTGGAGGCAGAAGCAGTCAAGGGTAGCTTAGGGTTAGGGTTAGGGTTAGGGTGAGGGTTAGGGTATGGCTTAGGGTACGGGTTCGGGGAGGGGTTCGGGTAGGGCGTAGGGTATGGGTTAGGATTAGCTTTAGGGTTAGTGTTAGGGTTAGGGCTCGGTTTAGGGTACGGGTTAGGATTAGGGTACGCGTTAGGGTTAGGGTAGGGGTTAGGGTTAGGGTACGCGTTAGGGTGGGTGTAGTTATTAAACCTATCACACTCTCTAGATACCCCTTAGCACGTAAAGGAATATTATTTGGGGGTCCAGCCATGGAGAAGAGTTTAGACACGAGGAGAAGATAAGGAACACACCCATTATCAAGAAATCACATTAGGATTCTCTTTTTAACCAGTTCCTTAAAACACTAGTGCTTAGGAAATCTATTGGAGGCAGAAGCCGTCAAGGGTAGCTTAGGGTTAGGGTTAGGGTTAGGGTGAGGGTTAGGGTACGGCTTACGATAAGGGTTCGGGGAGGTGTTCGGGTAGGGCGTAGGGTATGGGTTAGGGTTAGGGTTAGGGCTAGTGTTAGGGTTAGGGCTCGGTTTAGGGTACGGGTTAGGATTAGGGTATGCGTTAGGGTTAGGGTAGGGGTTAGGGTTAGGGTACGCGTTAGGGTGAGGGTAGTTATTAAACCTATCCCACTCTCTAGATACCCCTTAGCACGTAAAGGAATATTATTTGGGGGTCCAGCCATGGAGAAGAGTTTAGACACGAGGAGAAGATAAGGAACACAACCATTATCAATAAATCACATTAGGATTCTCTTTTTAACCTGTTCCTTAAATCACTAGTGCTTAGGAAATCTTTTGGAGGCAGAAGCCGTCAAGGGTAGCTTAGGGTTAGGGTTAGGGTTAGGGTGAGGGTTAGGGTACGGCTTAGGGTACGGGTTCGGGGAGGCGTTCGGGTAGGGCGTAGGGTATGGGTTAGGGTTAGGGTTAGAGTTAGTGTTAGGGTTAGGGCTCGGTTTAGGGTATGGGTTAGGATTAGGGTACGCGTTAAGGTTAGGGTAGGGGTTAGTGTTAGGGTACGCGTTAGGGTGAGGGTAGTTATTAAACCTATCCCACTCTCTAGATACCCCTTAGCACGTAAAGGTATATTATTTGGGGGTCCAGCCATGGAGAAGAGTTTAGACACTAGGAGAAGATAAGGAACACACCCATTATCACGAAATCACATTAGGATTCTCTTTTTAACCTGTTCCTTAAAACACTAGTGCTTAGGAAATCTATTGGAGGCAGAAGCAGTCAAGGGTAGCTTAGGGTTAGGGTTTGGGTTAGGGTGAGGGCTAGGGTATGGCTTAGGGTACGGGTTCGGGGAGGGGTTCGGGTAGGGCGTAGGGTATGGGTTAGGGTTAGGGTTAGGGTTAGTGTTAGGATTAGGGCTCGGTTTAGGGTACGGGTTAGGATTAGGGTACGCGTTAGGGTTAGGGTAGGGGTTAGGGTTAGGGTACGCGATAGGGTGAGGGTAGTTATTAAACCTATCACACTCTGTAGATACCCCTTAGCACATAAAGGAATATTATTTGGGGGTCCATCCATGGAGGAGAGTTTAGACACGAGGAGAAGATAAGGAACACACCCATTATCAAGAAATCACATTAGGATTCTCTTTTTAACATGTTCCTTAAAACACTAGTGCTTAGGAAATCTATTGGAGGCAGAAGCCGTCAAGGGTAGCTTAGGGTTAGGGTTAGGGTTAGGGTGAGGGTTAGGGTACGGCTGAGGGCACTGGTTCGGGGAGGTGTTCGGGTAGGGCGTAGGGTATGTGTTAGGGTTAGGGTTAGGGTTAGTGTTAGGGTTAGGGCTCGGTTTAGGGTACGGGTTAGGATTAGGGTACGTGTTAGGGTTAGTGTACGCGTTAGGGTGAGGGTAGTTATTAAACCTATTCGACTCTCTAGATACCCCTTAGCACGTACAGGAATATTATTGGGGGACCAGCCATGGAGAAGAGTTTAGACACTAGGAGAAGATAAGGAACACACCCATTATCACGAAATCACATTAGGATTCTCTTTTTAACCTGTTCCTTAAAACACTAGTGCTTAGGAAATCTTTTGGAGGCAGAAGCAGTCAAGGGTAGCTTAGGGTTAGTGTTAGGGTTAGGGTGAGGGTTAGGGTATGGCTTAGGGTACGGGTTCAGGGAGGGGTTCGGGTAGGGCGTAGGGTATGGGTTAGGGTTAGGGTTAGGGTTAGTGTTAGGGTTAGGGCTCGGTTTAGGGTACGGGTTAGGATTAGGGTACGCGTTAGGGTTAGGGTAGGGGTTAGGGTTAGGGTACGCGTTAGGGTGGGGGTAGTTATTAAACCTATCCCACTCTCTAGATACCCCTTAGCACGTAAAGGAATATTATTTGGGGGTCCAGCCTTGGAGAAGAGTTTAGACACGAGGAGAATATAAGGAACACATCCATTATCAAGAAATCACATTAGGATTCTCTTTTTAACCTGTTCCTTAAAACACTAGTGCTTAGGAAATCTATTGGAGGCAGAAGCAGTCAAGGGTAGCTTAGGGTTAGGGTTAGGGTTAGGGTGAGGGTTAGGGTATGGCTTAGGGTACGGGTTCGGGGAGGGGTTCGGGTAGGGCGTAGGGTATGGGTTAGGGTTAGGGTTAGGGTTAGTGTTAGGGTTAGGGCTCGGTTTAGGGTACGGGTTAGGATTAGGGTACGCGTTAGGGTTAGGGTAGGGGTTAGGGTTAGGGTACGCGTTAGGGTGGGGGTAGATATTAAACCTGTCACACTCTCTAGATACCCCTTAGCACGTAAAGGAATATTATTTGGGGGTCCAGCCATGGAGAAGAGTTTAGACACTAGGAGAAGATAAGGAACACACCCATTATCAAGAAATCACATTAGGATTCTCTTTTTAACCTGTTCCTTAAAACACTAGTGCTTAGGAAATCTATTGGAGGCACAAGCAGTCAAGGGTAGCTTAGGGTTAGGGTTAGGGTTAGGGTGAGGGTTAGGGTACGGCTTAGGGTACGGGTTCGGGGAGTGGTTCGGGTAGGGCGTAGGGTATGGGTTAGGGTTAGGGTTAGGGCTAGTGTTAGGGTTAGGGCTCGGTTTAGGGTACGGGTTAGGATTAGGGTACGCGTTAGGGTTAGGGTAGGGGTTAGGGTTAGGGTACGCGTTAGGGTGAGGGTAGTTATTAAACCTATCCCACTCTCTAGATACCCCTTAGCACGTAAAGGAATATTATTTGGGGGTCCAGCCATGGAGAAGAGTTTAGACACTAGGAGAAGATAAGGAACACACCCATTATCAAGAAATCACATTAGGATTCTCTTTTTAACCTGTTCCTTAAAACACTAGTGCTTAGGAAATCTATTGGAGGCAGAAGCAGTCAAGGGTAGCTTAGGGTTAGGGTTAGGGTTAGGGTGAGGGTTAGGGTACGGCTTAGGGTACGGGTTCGGGGAGGGGTTCGGGTAGGGCGTAGGCTATGGGTTAGGGTTAGGGTTAGGGTTAGTGTTAGGGTTAGGGCTCGGTTTAGGGTACGGGTTAGGATTAGGGTACGCGTTAGTGTTAGGGTAGGGGTTAGGGTTAGGGTATGCGATAGGGTGAGGTTAGTTATTAAACCTATCCCACTCTCTAGATACCCCTTAGCACGTAAAGGAATATTATTTGGGGGTCCAGCCATGGAGAAGAGTTTAGACACTAGGAGAAGATAAGGAACACACCCATTATCAAGAAATCACATTAGGATTCTCTTTTTAACATGTTCCTTAAAACACTAGTGCTTAGGAAATCTATTGGAGGCAGAAGCAGTCAAGGGTAGCTTAGGGTTAGGGTTAGGGTTAGGGTGAGGGCTAGGGTATGGCTTACGGTACGGGTTCGGGGAGGGGTTCGGGTAGGGCGTAGGGTATGGGTTAGGGTTAGTGTTATGGTTAGGGCTCGGTTTGGGGTACGGGTTAGGATTAGGGCACGCGTTAGGGTTAGTGTAGGGGTTAGGGTTAGGGTACACGTTAGGGTGAGGGTAGTTATTAAACCTATCACACTCTCTAGATACCCCTTAGCACGTAAAGGAATATTATTTGGGGGTCCAGCCATGGAAAAGAATTTAGACAAGAGGAGAAGATAAGGAACACACCCATTATCAAGAAATCACATTAGGATTCTCTTTTTAATCTGTTCCTTAAATCACTGGTGCTTAGGAAATCTATTTGAGGCAGAAGCCGTCAAGGGTAGCTTTGGGTTAGGGTTAGGGTTAGGGTGAGGGTTAGGGTACGGCTTAGGGTACGGGTTCGGGGAGGGATTCGGATAGGGCGTAGGGTATGGGTTAGAGTTAGGGTTAGGGTTAGTGTTAGGGTTAGGGCTCGGTTAAGGGTTCGGGTTAGGATTAGGGTACGAGTTATTGTTAAGGTAGCGGTTAGGGTTAGGGTACGCTTTAGGGTGAGGGTAGTTATTAAACCTATCCCACTCTCTAGATACCCCTTAGCACGTAAAGGAATATTATTTGGGAGTCCAGCCATGGAGAAGGGTTTAGACACTAGGAGAAGATAAGGAACACACCCATTATCAAGAAATCACAATATGATTCTCTTTTTAAACTGTTCCTTAAAACACTAGTGGTTAGGAAATCTATTGGAGGCAGAAGCACTCAAGGGTAGCTTAGGGTTAGGGTTAGGGTTAGGGTGAGGGTTAGGGTACGGCTTAGGGTACGGGTTCGGGGAGGGGTTCGGGTAGGGCGTAGGGTATGGGTTAGGGTTAGGGTTAGGGCTAGTGTTAGGGTTAGGGCTCGGTTTAGGGTACGGGTTAGGATTAGGGTATGCGTTAGGGTTAGGGTAGGGGATAGGGTTAGGGTACGCGTTAGGGTGAGGGTAGTTATTAAACCTATCCCACTCTCTAGATACCCCTTAGCACGTAAAGGAATATTATTTGGGGGTCCAGCCATGGAGAAGAGTTTAGACACGAGGAGAAGATAAGGAACACACCCATTATCAATAAATCACATTAGGATTCTCTTTTTAACCTGTTCCTTAAATCACTAGTGCTTAGGAAATCTTTTGGAGGCAGAAGCCGTCAAGGGTAGATTAGGGTTAGGGTTAGGGTTAGGGTGAGGGTTAGGGTACGGCTTAGGGTACGGGTTCGGGGAGGGGTTCGGAAGGGCGTAGGGTATGGGTTAGGGTTAGGGTTAGAGTTAGTGTTAGGGTTAGGGCTCGGTTTAGGGTATGGGTTAGGATTAGGGTACGCGTTAGGGTTAGGGTAGGGGTTAGTGTTAGGGTACGCGTTAGGGTGAGGGTAGTTATTAAACCTATCCCACTCTCTAGATACCCCTTAGCACGTAAAGGAATATTATTTGGGGGTCCAGCCATGGAGAAGAGTTTAGACACTAGGAGAAGATAAGGAACACACCCATTATCACGAAATCACATTAGGATTCTCTTTTTAACCTGTTCCTTAAAACACTAGTGCTTAGGAAATCTATTGGAGGCAGAAGCAGTCAAGGGTAGCTTAGGGTTAGGGTTTGGGTTATGGTGAGGGCTAGGGTATGGCTTAGGGTACGGGTTCGGGGAGGGGTTCGGGTAGGGCGTAGGGTATGGGTTAGGGTTAGGGTTAGGGTTAGTGTTAGGATTAGGGCTCGGTTTAGGGTACGGGTTAGGATTAGGGTACGCGTTAGTGTTAGGGTAGGGGTTAGGGTTAGGGTACGCGATAGGGTGAGGGTAGTTATTAAACCTATCCCACTCTCTAGATACCCCTTAGTACGTAAAGGAATATTATTTTGGGGTCCAGCCATGGAGAAGAGTTTCGACACTAGGATAAGATAAAGATCACACCCATTATGAAGAAATCACATTAGGATTCTCTTTTTAACCTATTCCTTAAAACACTAGTGCTGAGGAAATCTATTGGAGGCAGAAGCAGTCAAGGGTAGCTTAGGGTTAGGGTTAGGGTTAGGGTGAGGGTTAGGGTACGGGTTCGGGGACGGGTTCGGGAAGGGCGTAGGGTATGGGTTAGGATTAGGGTACGCGTTAGGGTTAGGGTAGGGGTTAGGGTTAGGGTACGCATTAGGGTGAGGGTAGTTATTAAACCTATCCCACTCTCTAGATACCCCTTAGCACGTAAAGGAATATTATTTGGGGGTCCAGCCAAGGAGAAGAGTTTAGACACTAGGAGAAGATAAGGAACACACCCATTATCAAGAAATCACATTAGGATTCTCTTTTTAATCTGTTCCTTAAATCACTGGTGCTTAGGAAATCTATTTGAGGCAGAAGCCGTCAAGGGTAGCTTTGGGTTAGGGTTAGGGTTAGGGTGAGGGTTAGGGTACGGCTTAGGGTACGGGTTCGGGGAGGGATTCGGATAGGGCGTAGGGTATGGGTTAGAGTTATGGTTAGGGTTAGTGTTAGGGTTAGGGCTCGGTTAAGGGTTCGGGTTAGGATTAGGGTACGCGTTATTGTTAAGGTAGCGGTTAGGGTTAGGGTACGCTTTAGGGTGAGGGTAGTTATTAAACCTATCCCACTCTCTAGATACCCCTTAGCACGTAAAGGAATATTATTTGGGAGTCCAGCCATGGAGAAGGGTTTAGACACTAGGAGAAGATAAGGAACACACCCATTATCAAGAAATCACAATATGATTCTCTTTTTAAACTGTTCCTTAAAACACTAGTGGTTAGGAAATCTATTGGAGGCAGAAGCACTCAAGGGTAGCTTAGGGTTAGGGTTAGGGTTAGGGTGAGGGTTAGGGTACGGCTTACGATAAGGGTTCGGGGAGGGGTTCGGGTACGGCGTAGGGTATGGGTTAGGGTTAGGGTTAGGGCTAGTGTTAGGGTTAGGGCTCGGTTTAGGGTACGGGTTAGGATTAGGGTATGCGTTAGGGTTAGGGTAGGGGTTAGGGTTAGGGTACGCGTTAGGGTGAGGGTAGTTATTAAACCTATCCCACTCTCTAGATACCCCTTAGCACGTAAAGGAATATTATTTGGGGGTCCAGCCATGGAGAAGAGTTTAGACACGAGGAGAAGATAAGGAACACACCCATTATCAATAAATCACATTAGGATTCTCTTTTTAACCTGTTCCTTAAATCACTAGTGCTTAGGAAATCTTTTGGAGGCAGAAGCCGTCAAGGGTAGATTAGGGTTAGGGTTAGGGTTAGGGTGAGGGTTAGGGTACGGCTTAGTGTACGGGTTCGGGGAGGGGTTCGGTAGGGCGTAGGGTATGGGTTAGGGTTAGGGTTAGAGTTAGTGTTAGGGTTAGGGCTCGGTTTAGGGTATGGGTTAGGATTAGGGTACGCGTTAGGGTTAGGGTAGGGGTTAGTGTTAGGGTACGCGTTAGGGTGAGGGTAGTTATTAAACCTATCCCACTCTCTAGATACCCCTTAGCACGTAAAGGAATATTATTTGGGGGTCCAGCCATGGAGAAGAGTTTAGACACTAGGAGAAGATAAGGAACACACCCATTATCACGAAATCACATTAGGATTCTCTTTTTAACCTGTTCCTTAAAACACTAGTGCTTAGGAAATCTATTGGAGGCAGAAGCAGTCAAGGGTAGCTTAGGGTTAGGGTTTGGGTTATGGTGAGGGCTAGGGTATGGCTTAGGGTACGGGTTCGGGGAGGGGTTCGGGAGGGCGTAGGGTATGGGTTAGGGTTAGGGTTAGGGTTAGTGTTAGGATTAGGGCTCGGTTTAGGGTACGGGTTAGGATTAGGGTACGCGTTAGTGTTAGGGTAGGGGTTAGGGTTAGGGTACGCGATAGGGTGAGGGTAGTTATTAAACCTATCCCACTCTCTAGATACCCCTTAGTACGTAAAGGAATATTATTTTGGGGTCCAGCCATGGAGAAGAGTTTCGACACTAGGATAAGATAAAGATCACACCCATTATGAAGAAATCACATTAGGATTCTCTTTTTAACCTATTCCTTAAAACACTAGTGCTGAGGAAATCTATTGGAGGCAGAAGCAGTCAAGGGTAGCTTAGGGTTAGGGTTAGGGTTAGGGTGAGGGTTAGGGTACGGGTTCGGGGACGGGTTCGGGAAGGGCGTAGGGTATGGGTTAGGATTAGGGTACGCGTTAGGGTTAGGGTAGGGGTTAGGGTTAGGGTACGAATTAGGGTGAGGGTAGTTATTAAACCTATCCCACTCTCTAGATACCCCTTAGCACGTAAAGGAATATTATTTGGGGGTCCAGCCAAGGAGAAGAGTTTAGACACTAGGAGAAGATAAGGAACACACCCATTATCACGAAATCACATTAGGATTCTCTTTTTAACCTGTTCCTTAAAACACTAGTGCTTAGGAAATCTATTGGAGGCAGAAGCAGTCAAGGGTAGCTTAGGGTTAGGGTTAGGGTTAGGGGGAGGGTTAGGGTACGGCTTACGATAAGGGTTCGGGGAGGGGTTCGGGTAGGGCGTAGGGTATGGGTTAGGGTTAGGGTTAGGGCTAGTGTTAGGGTTAGGGCTCGGTTTAGGGTACGGGTTAGGATTAGTGTATGCGTTAGGGTTAGGGTACGCGTTAGGGTGAGGGTAGTTATTAAACCTATCCCACTCTCTAGATACCCCTTAGCACGTAAAGGAATATTATTTGGGGGTCCAGCCATGGAGAAGAGTTTAGACACGAGGAGAAGATAAGGAACACAACCATTATCAATAAATCACATTAGGATTCTCTTTTTAACCTGTTCCTTAAATCACTAGTGCTTAGGAAATCTTTTGGAGGCAGAAGCCGTCAAGGGTAGCTTAGGGTTAGGGTTAGGGTTAGGGTGAGGGTTAGGGTACGGCTTAGGGTACGGGTTCGGGGAGGGGTTCGGGTAGGGCGTAGGGTATGGGTTAGGGTTAGGGTTAGAGTTAGTGTTAGGGTTAGGGCTCGGTTTAGGGTATGGGTTAGGATTAGGGTACGCGTTAAGGTTAGGGTAGGGGTTAGTGTTAGTGTACGCGTTAGGGTGAGGGTAGTTATTAAACCTATCCCACTCTCTAGATACCCCTTAGCACGTAAAGGAATATTATTTGGGGGTCCAGCCATGGAGAAGAGTTTAGACACGAGGAGAAGATAAGGAACACACCCATTATCAAGAAATCACATTAGGATTCTCTTTTTAACATGTTCCTTAAAACACTAGTGCTTAGGAAATCTATTGGAGGCAGAAGCCGTCAAGGGTAGCTTAGGGTTAGGGTTAGGGTTAGGGTGAGGGTTAGGGTACGGCTTAGGGCACTGGTTCGGGGAGGTGTTCGGGTAGGGCGTAGGGTATGGGTTAGGGTTAGGGTTAGGGTTAGTGTTAGGGTTAGGGCTCGGTTTAGGGTACGGGTTAGGATTAGGGTACGTGTTAGGGTTAGTGTACGCGTTAGGGTGAGGGTAGTTATTAAACCTATTCGACTCTCTAGATACCCCTTAGCACGTACAGGAATATTATTGGGGGTGCAGCCATGGAGAAGAGTTTAGACACTAGGAGAAGATAAGGAACACAGCCATTATCACGAAATCACATTAGGATTCTCTTTTTAACCTGTTCCTTAAAACACTAGTGCTTAGGAAATCTTTTGGAGGCAGAAGCAGTCAAGGGTAGCTTAGGGTTAGTGTTAGGGTTAGGGTGAGGTTTAGGGTATGGCTTAGGGTACGGGTTCAGGGAGGGGTTCGGGTAGGGCGTAGGGTATGGGTTAGGGTTAGGGTTAGGGTTAGTGTTAGGGTTAGGGCTCGGTTTAGGGTACGGGTTAGGATTAGGGTACGCATTACGGTTAGGGTAGGGGTTAGGGTTAGGGTACGCGTTAGGGTGGGGGTTGTTATTAAACCTATCCCACTCTCTAGATACCCCTTAGCACGTAAAGGAATATTATTTGGGGGTCCAGCCTTGGAGAAGAGTTTAGACACGAGGAGAATATAAGGAACACATCCATTATCAAGAAATCACATTAGGATTCTCTTTTTAACCTGTTCCTTAAAACACTAGTGCTTAGGAAATCTATTGGAGTCAGAAGCAGTCAAGGGTTGCTTAGGGTTAGGGTTAGGGTTAGGGTGAGGGTTAGGGTATGGCTTAGGGTACGGGTTCGGGGAGGGGTTCGGGTAGGGCGTAGGGTATGGGTTAGGGTTAGGGTTAGGGTTATTGTTAGGGTTAGGGCTTGGTTTAGGGTACGGGTTAGGATTAGGGTACGCGTTAGGGTTAGGGTAGGGGTTAGGGTTGGGGTACGCGTTAGGGTGGGGGTAGTTATTAAACCTATCACACTCTCTAGATACCCCTTAGCACGTAAAGGAATATTATTTGGGGGTCCAGCCATGGAGAAGAGTTTAGACACTAGGAGAAGATAAGGAACACACCCATTATCAAGAAATCACATTAGGATTCTCTTTTTAACCTGTTCCTTAAAACACTAGTGCTTAGGAAATCTATTGGAGGCAGAAGCAGTCAAGGGTAGCTTAGGGTTAGGGTTAGGGTTAGGGTGAGGGTTAGGGTACGTCTTAGGGTACGGGTTCGGGGAGGGGTTCGGGTAGGGCGTAGGCTATGGGTTAGGGTTAGGGTTAGGGCTAGTGTTAGGGTTAGGGCTCGGTTTGGGGTACTGGCTAGGATTAGGGTACGCGTTAGGGTTAGTGTAGGGGTTAGGGTTAGGGTACACGTTAGGGTGAGGGTAGTTATTAAACCTATCACACTCTCTAGATACCCCTTAGCACGTAAAGGTATATTATTTGGGGGTCCAGCCATGGAAAAGAATTTAGACAAGAGGAGAAGATAAGGAACACACCCATTATCAAGAAATCACATTAGGATTCTCTTTTTAACCTGTTCCTTAAATCACTAGTGCTTAGGAAATCTATTGGAGGCAGAAGCCGTCAAGGGTAGCTTAGGGTTAGGGTTAGGGTTAGGGTGAGGGTTAGGGTACGGCTTAGGGTACGGGTTCGGGGAGGGATTCGGATAGGGCGTAGGGTATGGGTTAGAGTTAGGGTTAGGGTTAGTGTTAGGGTTAGGGCTCGGTTAAGGGTTCGGGTTAGGATTAGGGTACGCGTTATTGTTAAGGTAGCGGTTAGGGTTAGGGTACGCTTTAGGGTGAGGGTAGTTATTAAACCTATCCCACTCTCTAGATACCCCTTAGCACGTAAAGGAATATTATTTGGGGGTCCAGCCATGGAGAAGGGTTTAGACACTAGGAGAAGATAAGGAACACACCCATTATCAAGAAATCACAATATGATTCTCTTTTTAAACTGTTCCTTAAAACACTAGTGGTTAGGAAATCTATTGGAGGCAGAAGCACTCAAGGGTAGCTTAGGGTTAGGGTTAGGGTTAGGGTGAGGGTTAGGGTACGGCTTACGATAAGGGTTCGGGGAGGGGTTCGGGTAGGGCGTAGGGTATGGGTTAGGGTTAGGGTTAGGGCTAGTGTTAGGGTTAGGGCTCGGTTTAGGGTACGGGATAGGATTAGGGTATGCGTTAGGGTTAGGGTAGGGGTTAGGGTTAGGGTACGCGTTAGGGTGAGGGTAGTTATTAAACCTATCCCACTCTCTAGATACCCCTTAGCACGTAAAGGAATATTATTTGGGGGTCCAGCCATGGAGAAGAGTTTAGACACTAGGAGAAGATAAGGAACACACCTATTATCACGAAATCACATTAGGATTCTCTTTTTAACCTGTTCCTTAAATCACTAGTGCTTAGGAAATCTTTTGGAGGCAGAAGCCGTCAAGGGTAGATTAGGGTTAGGGTTAGGGTTAGGGTGAGGGTTAGGGTACGGCTTAGGTTACGGGTTCGGGGAGGGGTTCGGGTAGGGCGTAGGGTATGGGTTAGGGTTAGGGTTAGAGTTAGTGTTAGGTTTAGGGCTCGGTTTAGGGTATGGGTTAGGATTAGGGTACGCGTTAGGGTTAGGGTAAGGGTTAGTGTTAGGGTACGCGTTAGGGTGAGGGTAGTTATTAAACCTATCACACTCTCTAGATACCCCTTAGCACATAAAGTAATATTATTTGGGGGTCCAGCCATGGAGAAGAGTTTAGACACTAGGAGAAGATAAGGAACACACCCATTATCACGAAATCACATTAGGATTCTCTTTTTAACCTGTTCCTTAAAACACTAGTGCTTAGGAAATCTATTGGAGGCAGAAGCAGTCAAGGGTAGCTTAGGGTTAGTGTTAGGGTTAGGGTGAGTGTTAGGGTATGGCTTAGGTTACGGGTTCAGGGAGGGGTTCGGGTAGGGCGTAGGGTATGTGTTAGGGTTAGGGTTAGGGTTAGTGTTAGGGTTAGGGCTCGGTTTAGGGTACGGGTTAGGATTAGGGTACGCGTTAGGGTTAGGGTAGGGGTTAGGGTTAGGGTACGCGTTAGGGTGGGGGTAGTTATTAAACCTATCACACTCTCTAGATACCCCTTAGCACGTAAAGGAATGTTATTTGGGGGTCCAGCCATGGAGAAGTGTTTAGACACTAGGAGAAGTTAAGGAACACACCCATTATCAAGAAATCACATTAGGATTCTCTTTTTAACCTGTTCCTTAAAACACTAGTGCTTAGGAAATCTATTGGAGGCAGAAGCAGTCAAGGGTAGCTTAGGGTTAGGGTTAGGGTTAGGGTGAGGGTTAGGGTACGGCTTAGGGTACGGGTTCGGGGAGGGGTTCGGGTAGGGCGTAGGGTATGGGTTAGGGTTAGGGTTAGGGCTAGTGTTAGGGTTAGGGCTCGGTTTAGGGTACGGGTTAGGATTAGGGTACGCGTTAGGGTTAGTGTAGGGGTTAGGGTTAGGGTACGCGTTAGCGTGAGGGTAGTTATTAAACCTATCCCACTCTCTAGATACCCCTTAGCACGTAAAGGAATATTATTTGGGGGTCCAGCCATGGAGAAGAGTTTAGACACTAGGAGAAGATAAGGAACACACCCATTATCAAGAAATCACATTAGGATTCTCTTTTTAACCTGTTCCTTAAAACACTAGTGCTTAGGAAATCTATTGGAGGCAGAAGCAGTCAAGGGTAGCTTAGGGTTAGGGGTAGGGTTAGGGTGAGGGTTAGGGTACGGCTTAGGGTACGGGTTCGGGGAGGGGTTCGGGTAGGGCGTAGGCTATGGGTTAGGGTTAGGGTTAGGGTTAGTGTTTGGGTTAGGGCTCGGTTTAGAGTACGGGTTAGGATTAGGGTACGCGTTAGTGTTAGGGTAGGGGTTAGCGTTAGGGTATGCGATAGGGTGAGGTTAGTTATTAAACCTATCCCACTCTCTAGATACCCCTTAGCACGTAAAGGAATATTATTTGGGGATCCAGCCATGGAGAAGTGTTTAGACACTAGGAGAAGATAAGGAACACACCCATTATCAAGAAATCACTTTAGGATTCTCTTTTTAACCTGTTCCTTAAAACACTAGTGCTTAGGAAATCTATTGGAGGCAGAAGCAGTCAAGGGTAGCTTAGGGTTAGGGTTAGGGTTAGGCTGAGGTTTCGGGTATGGCTTAGGGTACGGGTTCGGGGAGGGGTTCGGGTAGGGCGTAGGGTATGGGTTAGGGTTAGGGTTAGGGCTAGTGTTAGGGTTAGGGCTCGGTTTGGGGTACGGGTTAGGATTAGGGTACGCGTTAGCGTTAGTGTAGGGGTTAAGGTTAGGGTACACGTTAGGGTGAGGGTAGTTATTAAACCTATCACACTCTCTAGATACCCCTTAGCACGTAAAGGAATATTATTTGGGGGTCCAGCCATGGAAAAGAGTTTAGACAAGAGGAGAAGATAAGGAACACACCCATTATCAAGAAATCACATTAGGATTCTCTTTTTAACCTGTTCCTTAAATCACTAGTGCTTAGGAAATCTATTGGAGGCAGAAGCCGTCAAGGGTAGCTTAGGGTTAGGGTTAGGGTTAGGGTGAGGGTTAGGGTACGGCTTAGGGTACGGGATCGGGGAGGGATTCGGATAGGGCGTAGGGTATGGGTTAGAGTTAGGGTTAGGGTTAGTTTTAGGGTTAGGGCTCGGTTAAGGGTTCGGGTTAGGATTAGGGTACGCGTTATTGTTAAGGTAGCGGTTAGGGTTAGGGTACGCTTTAGGGTGAGGGTAGTTATTAAACCTATCCCTCTCTCTAGATACCCCTTAGCACGTAAAGGAATATTATTTGGGGGTCCAGGCATGGAGAAGGGTTTAGACACTAGGAGAAGATAAGGAACACACCCATTATCAAGAAATCACAATATGATTCTCTTTTTAAACTGTTCCTTAAAACACTAGTGGTTAGGAAATCTATTGGAGGCAGAAGCACTCAAGGGTAGCTTAGGGTTAGGGTTAGGGTTAGGGTGAGGGTTAGGGTACGGCTTAGGGTACGGGTTCGGGGAGGGATTCGGGTAGGGCGTAGGGTATGGTTTAGGGTTAGGGTTAGGGTTAGTGTTAGGGTTAGGGCTCGGTTTAGGGTATGGGTTAGGATTAGGGTACTCGTTAGGGTTAGGGTAGCGGTTAGGGTTAGGTTACGCGTTAGGGTGAGGGTAGTTATTAAACCTATCCCACTCTCTAGATACCCCTTAGCACGTAAAGGAATATTATTTGGGGGTCCAGCCATGGAGAAGAGTTTAGACACTAGGAGAAGATACGGAACACACCCATTATTACGAAATCACATTAGGATTCTCTTTTTAACCTGTTCCTTAAAACACTAGTGCTTAGGAAATCTATTGGAGGCAGAAGCAGTCAAGGGTAGCTTAGGGTTAGGGTTAGGGTTAGGGTGAGGGTTAGGGTACGGCTTAGGGTACGGGTTCGGGAAGGGGTTCGGGTACGGCGTAGGGTATGGGTTAGGGTTAGGGTTATTGTTAGTGTTAGGGTTAGGTCTTGGTTTATGGTATGGGTTAGGATTAGGGTATGCGTTAGGGTTAGGGTAGGGGTTAGGGTTAGGGTACGCGTTAGGGTGAGGGTAGTTATTAAACCTATCCCACTCTCTAGATACCCCTTAGGACGTAAAAGAATATTATTTGGGGGTCCAGCCATGGAGAAGAGTTTAGACACCAGGATAAGATAAGGAACACACCCATTATCAAGAAGTCACATTAGGATTCTCTTTTGAACCTGTTTTTTAAAACACTACTGTTTAGGAAATCTATTGCAGGCAGAAGCAGTCAAGGGTAGCTTAGCATTAGGGTTAGGGTTAGGGTACGGCTTAGGGTACGGGTTAGGTGAGGGGTTCGGGTAGGGCGTAGGGTATGGGTTAGGGTTAGGGTTGGTTAGGGTTAGGGTTAGTGTTAGGGTTAGGGCTCGGTTTAGGGTACGGTTTAGGATTAGTGTATGCGTTAGTGTTAGGGTAGGGGTTAGGGTTAGGGTACGCATTAGGGTTAGGGTAGTTATTAAACCTATCCCACTCTGTAGATACCCCTTAGCACGTAAAGGAATATTATTTTGGGGTCCAGCCATGGAGAAGAGTTTCGACACTAGGATAAGATAAAGATCACACCCATTATAAAGAAATCACATTAGGATTCTCTTTTTAACCTATTCCTTAAAACACTAGTGCTGAGGAAATCTATTGGAGGCAGAAGCAGTCAAGGGTAGCTTAGGGTTAGGGTTAGGGTTAGGGTGAGGGTTAGGGTACGGGTTCGGGGACGGGTTCGGGAAGGGCGTAGGGTATGGGTTAGGATTAGGGTACGCGTTAGGGTTAGGGTAGGTGCTAGGGTTAGGGTACGCGATAGGGTGAGGGTAGTTATTAAACCTATCACACTCTCTAGATGCCCCTTAGCACATAAAGGAATATTATTTGGGGGTCCATCCATGGAGAAGAGTTTAGACACGAGGAGAAGATAAGGAACACACCCATTATCAAGAAATCACATTAGGATTCTCTTTTTAACCTGTTCCTTAAAACACTAGTGCTTAGGAAATCTATTGGAGGCAGAAGCAGTCAAGGGTAGCTTAGGGTTAGTGTTAGGGTTAGGGTGAGGGTTAGGGTATGGCTTAGGGTACGGGTTCAGGGAGGGGTTCGGGTAGGGCGTAGGGTATGGGTTAGTGTTAGGGTTAGGGTTAGTGTTAGGTTTAGGGCTCGGTTTAGGGTACGGGTTAGGATTAGGGTACACGTTAGGGTTAGGGTAGGGGTTAGGGTTAGGGTACGCGTTAGGGTGGGGGTAGTTATTAAACCTATCACACTCTCTAGATACCCCTTAGCACGTAAAGGAATATTATTTGGGGGTCCAGCCTTGGAGAAGAGTTTAGACACGAGGAGAATATAAGGAACACACCCATTATCAAGAAATCACATTAGGATTCTCTTTTTAACCTGTTACTTAAAACACTAGTGCTTAGGAAATCTGTTGGAGGCAGAAGCTGTCAAGGTTAGCTTAGGGTTAGGGTTAGGGTTAGGGTGAGGGTTAGGGTATGGCTTAGGGTACGGGTTCGGGGAGGGATTCGGGTAGGGCGTAGGGTATGGGTTAGGGTTAGGGTTACGGTTAGTGTTAGGGTTAGGGCTCAGTTTAGGGTATGGGTTAGGATTAGGGTACGCGTTAGTGTTAGGGTAGGTTTTAGGGTTAGGGTACGCGATAGGGTGAGGTTAGTTATTAAACCTATCCCACTCTCTAGATACCCCTTAGCACGTAAAGGAATATTATTTGGGGGTCCAGCCATGGAGAAGAGTTTAGACACTAGGAGAAGATAAGGAACACACCCATTATCAAGAAATCACATTAGGATTCTCTTTTTAACCTGTTCCTTAAAACACTAGTGGTTAGGAAATCTACTTGAGGCAGAAGCACTCAAGGGTAGCTTAGGGTTAGGGTTAGGGATAGGGTGAGGGTTAGGGTACGGCTTAGGGTACGGGTTCGGGGAGGGGTTCGGGTAGGGCGTAGGGTATGGGTTAGGGTTAGGGTTAGGGTTAGTGTTAGGGTTAGGGCTCGGTTTAGGGTATGGGTTAGGATTAGGGTACTCGTTAGGGTTAGGGTAGCGGTTAGGGTTAGGTTACGCGTTAGGGTGAGGGTAGTTTTTAAACCTATCCCACTCTCTAGATACCCCTTAGCACGTAAAGGAATATTATTTGGGGGTCCAGCCATGGAGAAGAGTTTAGACACGAGGAGAGGATAAGGAACACACCCATTGTCAAGAAATCACATTAGGATTCTCTTTTTAACCTGTTCCTTAAAACACTAGTGCTTAGGAAATCTATTGGAGGCAGAAGCAGTCAAGGGTAGCTTAGGGTTAGGGTTAGGGTGAGGGTGAGGGTTAGGGTACGGCTTAGGGTACGGGTTCGGGGAGGGGTTCGGGTAGGGCGTAGGCTACGGGTTAGGGTTAGGGTTAGTGTTAGGGTTAGGGCTCGGGTTAGGGTACGGGTTAGGATTAGGGTTCGCGTTAGTGTTAGGGTAGGGGTTAGGGTTAGGGTATGCGATAGGGTGAGGTTAGTTATTAAACCTATCCCACTCTCTAGATACCCTTTAGCACGTAAAGGAATATTATTTGGGGGTCCAGCCATGGAGAAGAGTTTAGACACTAGGAGAAGATAAGGAACACACCCATTATCAAGAAATCACATTAGGATTCTCTTTTTAACCTGTTCCTTAAAACACTAGTGCTTAGGAAATCTATTGGAGGCAGAAGCAGTCAAGGGTAGCTTAGGGTTAGGGTTAGGGTTAGGGTGAGTGTTAGGGTATGGCTTAGGGTACGGGTTCGGGGAGGTGTTCGGGTAGGGCGTAGGGTATGGGTTTGGGTTAGGGTTAGGGCTAGTGTTAGGGTTAGGGCTCGGTTTGGGGTACAGGTTAGGATTAGGGTATGCGTTAGGGTTAGGGTAGGGGTTAGGGTTAGGGTGCACGTTAGGGTGAGGATAGTTAATAAACCTATCACACTCTCTAGATACCCCTTAGCACGTAAAGGAATATTATTTGGGGGTCTAGCCATGGAAAAGAGTTTAGACAAGAGGAGAAGATAAGGAACACACCCATTATCAAGAAATCACATTAGGATTCTGTTTTTAACCTGTTCCTTAAATCACTAGTGCTTAGGAAATCTATTGGAGGCAGAAGCCGTCAAGGGTAGCTTAGGGTTAGGGTTAGGGTTAGGGTGAGGGTTAGGGTACGGCTTAGGGTACGGGTTCGGGGAGGGATTCGGGTAGGGCGTAGGGTATGGGTTAGGGTTAGGGTTAGGGTTAGTGTTAGGGTTAGGGCTCGGTTTAGGGTATGGGTTAGGATTAGGGTACTCGTTAGGGTTAGGGTAGCGGTTAGGGTTAGGTTACGCGTTAGGGTGGGGGTAGTTATTAAACCTATCCCACTCTCTAGATACCCCTTAGCACGTAAAGGAATATTATTTGGGGGTCCAGCCATGGAGAAGAGTTTAGACACGAGGAGAAGATAAGGAACACACCCATTATCAAGAAATCACATTACGATTCTCTTTTTAACCTGTTCCTTAAAACACTAGTGCTTAGGAAATCTATTGGAGGCAGAAGCAGTCAAGGGTAGCTTAGGGTTAGGGTTAGGGTTAGGGTGAGGGTTAGGGTACGGCTTAGGGTACGGGTTCGGGGAGGGGTTCGGGTAGGGCGTAGGGTATGGGTTAGGGTTAGGGTTAGGGCTAGTGTTAGGGTTAGGGCTCGGTTTAGGGTACGGGTTAGGATTAGGGTACGCGTTAGGGTTAGGGTAAGGGTTAGGGTTAGGGTATGCGTTAGGGTGAGGGTAGTTATTAAACCTATCCCACTCTCTAGATACCCCTTAGCACGTAAAGGAATATTATTTGGGGGTCCAGCCATGGAGAAGAGTTTAGACACGAGGAGAAGATAAGGAACAAACCCATTATCAAGAAATCACATTAGGATTCTCTTTTTAACCTGTTCCTTAAAACACTAGTGCTTAGGAAATCTATTGGAGGCAGAAGCAGTCAAGGGTAGCTTAGGGTTAGGGTTAGGGTTAGGGTGAGGGTTAGGGTACGGCGTAGGGTACGGGTTCGGGGAGGGGTTCGGGTAGGGCGGAGGGTATGAGTTAGGGTTAGGGTTAGGGCTAGTGTTAGGGTTAGGGCTCGGTTTAGGGTACGGGTTAGGATTAGGGTACGCGTTAGGGTTAGGGTAAGGGTTAGGGTTAGGGTACGCGTTAGGGTGAGGGTAGTTATTAAACCTATCCCACTCTCTAGATACCCGTTAGCACGTAAAGGAATATTATTTGGGGGTCCAGCCATGGAGAAGAGTTTAGACACGAGGAGAAGATAAGGAACACACCCATTATCAAGAAATCACATTAGGATCCTCTTTTTAACCTGTTCCTTAAAACACTAGTGCTTAGGAAATCTATTGGAGGCAGAAGCAGTCAAGGGTAGCTTAGGGTTAGGGTTAGGGTTAGGGTGAGGGTTAGGGTACGGCTTAGGGTACGGGTTCGGGGAGGGGTTCGGGTAGGGCGTAGGGTATGGGTTAGGGTTAGGGTTAGGGTTAGTGTTAGGTTTAGGGCTCGGTTTAGGGTACGGGTTAGGATTAGGGTACGCGTTAGTGTTAGGTTAGGGGTTAGGGTTAGGGTATGCGATAGGGTGAGGTTAGTTATTAAACCTATCCCACTCTCTAGATACACTTTAGCACGTAAAGGAATATTATTTGGGGGTCCAGCCATGGAGAAGAGTTTAGACACTAGGAGAAGATAAGGAACACACCCATTATCAAGAAATCACATTAGGATTCTCTTTTTAACCTGTTCCTTAAAACACTAGTGCTTAGGAAATCTATTGGAGGCAGAAGCAGTCAAGGGTAGCTTAGGGTTAGGGTTAGGGTTAGGGTGAGGGTTAGGGTATGGCTTAGGGTATGGCTTAGGGTACGGGTTCAGGGAGGGGTTCGGGTAGGGCGTAGGGTATGGGTTAGGGTTAGGGTTAGGGCTAGTGTTAGGGTTAGGGCTCGGTTTGGGGTACGGGTTAGGATTAGGGTACGTGTTAGGGTTAGGGTAGGGGTTAGGGTTAAGGTGCACGTTAGGGTGAGGATAGTTAATAAACCTATCACACTCTCTAGATACCCCTTAGCACGTAAAGGAATATTATTTGGGGGTCCAGCCATGGAAAAGAGTTTAGACAAGAGGAGAAGATAAGGAACACACCCATTATCAAGAAATCACATTAGGATTCTCTTTTTAACCTGTTCCTTAAATCACTAGTGCTTAGGAAATCTATTGGAGGCAGAAGCCGTCAAGGGTAGCTTAGGGTTAGGGTTAGGGTTAGGGTGAGGGTTAGTGTACGGCTTAGGGTACGGGTTCGGTGAGGGGTTCGGGTACGGCGTAGGGTATGGTGTTAGGGTTAGGGTTAGGGTTAGTGTTAGGGTTAGGGCTCGGTTTAGGGTACGGGTTAGGATTAGGGTACGCGTTAGTGTTTGGGTAGGGGTTAGGGTTAGGGTACGCGTTAGGGTTAGGTTCGTTATTAAACCTATCCCAATCTCTAGATACCCCTTAGCACGTAAAGGAATATTATTTGGGGGTCCAGCTATGGAGAAGAGTTTAGACACTAGGATAAGATAAGGAACACACCCCTTATCAAGAAATCACATTAGGATTCTCTTTTTAACCTGTTCCTTAAAACACTAGTGTTTAGGAAATCTATTGGAGGTAGAAGCAGTCAAGGGTAGCTTAGCATTAGGGTTAGGGTTAGGGTACGGCTTAGGGTACGGGTTAGGTGAGGGGTTCGGGTAGGGCGTAGGGTATGGGTTAGGGTTAGGGTTAGGGTTAGTGTTAGGGTTAGGGCTCGGTTTAGGGTACGGTTTAGGATTAGTGTATGCGTTAGTGTTAGGGTAGGGGTTAGGGTTAGGGTACGCATTAGGGTTAGGGTAGTTATTAAACCTATCCCACTCTGTAGATACCCCTTAGCACGTAAAGGAATATTATTTGGGGGTCCAGACATGGAGAAGAGTTTCGACACTATGATAAGATAAAGCTCACACCCATTATAAAGAAATCACATTAGGATTCTCTTTTTAACCTATTCCTTAAAACACTAGTGCTGAGGAAATCTATTGGAGGCAGAAGCAGTCAAGGGTAGCTTAGGGTTAGGGTTAGGGTTAGGGTGCGGGTTAGGGTACGACTTAGGGTACGGGTTCGGGAACGGGTTCGGGAAGGGCGTAGGGTATGGGTTAGGATTAGTGTTAGGGTTAGTGTTAGGGTTAGGGCTCGGTTTAGGGTATGGTTTAGGATTAGGGTACGCGTTAGGGTTAGGGTAGGGTTTACGGTTAGGGTACACGTTAGGGTTAGGGTCGTTATTATACCTATCCCACTCTCTAGATACCCCTTAGCACGTAAAGGAATATCATTTGGGGGTCTAGCCATGGAGAATAGTTTAGACACTAGGATAAGATAAGGAACACACCCATTATCAAGAAATCACATTAGGATTCTCATTTTAACCTGTTCCTTAAAACACTAGTCCGTAGGAAATCTATTGGAGGCAGAAGCAGTCAAGGGTAGCTTAGGGTTACGGTTAGGGTGAGGGTGAGGGTTAGGGTACGATTTAGGGTATGGGTTCGGGGAGGGGTTCGGGTAGGGCGTAGAGTATGGTTTAGGGTTAGGTTTAGGGTTAGGGTTAGTGTTAGGGCTCGGTTTAGGGTACGGGTTAGGATTAGAGTACGCGTTAAAGTTAGGGTAGGGGTTAGGGTTAGGTTACGCGTTAGGGTTTGGGTAGTTATTAAACCAATCCCACTCTCTAGATACCCCTTAGCACATAAAGGAATATTATTTTGGGGTCCAGCCATGGAGAAGAGTTTAGACACTAGGATAAGAGAAGGAACACACCCATTATCAAGAAATCACTTTAGGATTCTCTTTTTAACCTGTTCCTTAATACACTAGTGCTTAGGAAATCTATTGGAGGCAGAAGCAGTCAAGGGTAGCTTAGGTTTAGGGTTAGGGTTAGTGTGAAGGTTAGGGTACGGCTTAGGGTTCGGGTTCGGGGAGGCGTTATGCTATGGCGTAGGGTATGGGTTAGGGTTAGGGTTAGGGTTAGTGTTAGGGTTAGGGCTCGGTTTTGGGTACGGGTTAGGATTAGGGTACGCGTTAGGGTTAGGGTCGGTGTTAGCATTACGGTACGCGTTAGGGTGAGGGTAGTTATTAAACCTATCCCACTCTCTAGATACCACTTAGCACGTAAAGGAATATTATTTGGGGGTCGAGCCATGGAGAAGAGTTTAGACACTAGGATAAGATAAGGAACACACCCATTATCAAGAAATCACATTAGGATTCTCTTTTTTACTTGTTTCTTAAAACACTAGTGCTTAGGAACTCTATTGGAGGCAGAAGCCGTCAAGGGTAGCTTAGGGTTAGGGTTAGGGTTAGGGTGAGGGTTAGGGTACGGCTTAGGGTACGGGTTCGGGGAGGGGTTCGGGTAGGGCGTAGGGTATGGGTTAGGGTTAGGGTTAGGGCTAGTGTTAGGGTTAGGGCTCGGTTTACGGTATGGGTTAGGATTAGGGTACGCGTTAGGGTTAGGGTAGGGGTTAGGGTTAGGGTACGCGTTAGGGTGAGGGTAGTTATTAAACCTATCCCACTCTCTAGATACCCCTTAGCACGTAAAGGAATATTATTTGGGGGTCCAGCCATGGAGAAGAGTTTAGACACTAGGAGAAGATAAGGAACACACCCATTATCAAGAAATCACATTAGGATTCTCTTTTTAACCTGTTCCTTAAAACACTAGTGCTTAGGAAATCTATTGGAGGCAGAAGCAGTCAAGGGTAGCTTAGGGTTAGGGTTAGGGTTAGGGTGAGGGTTAGGGTACGTCTTAGGGTACGGGTTCGGGGAGGGGTTCGGGTAGGGCGTAGGCTATGGGTTAGGGTTAGGGTTAGGGCTAGTGTTAGGGTTAGGGCTCGGTTTGGGGTACTGGCTAGGATTAGGGTACGCGTTAGGGTTAGTGTAGGGGTTAGGGTTAGGGTACACGTTAGGGTGAGGGTAGTTATTAAATCTATCACACTCTCTAGATACCCCTTAGCACGTAAAGGAATATTATTTGGGGGTCCAGCCATGGAAAAGAATTTAGACAAGAGGAGAAGATAAGGAACAGACCCATTATCAAGAAATCACATTAGGATTCTCTTTTTAACCTGTTCCTTAAATCACTAGTGCTTAGGAAATCTATTGGAGGCAGAAGCCGTCAAGGGTAGCTTAGGGTTAGGGTTAGGGTTAGGGTGAGGGTTAGGGTACGGCTTAGGGTACGGGTTCGGGGAGGGATTCGGATAGGGCGTAGGGTATGGGTTAGAGTTAGGGTTAGGGTTAGTGTTAGGGTTAGGGCTCGGTTAAGGGTTCGGGTTAGGATTAGGGTACGCGTTATTGTTAAGGTAGCGGTTAGGGTTAGGGTACGCTTTAGGGTGAGGGTAGTTATTAAACCTATCCCACTCTCTAGATACCCCTTAGCACGTAAAGGAATATTATTTGGGGGTCCAGCCATGGAGAAGGGTTTAGACACTAGGAGAAGATAAGGAACACACCCATTATCAAGAAATCACAATATGATTCTCTTTTTAAACTGTTCCTTAAAACACTAGTGGTTAGGAAATCTATTGGAGGCAGAAGCACTCAAGGGTAGCTTAGGGTTAGGGTTAGGGTTAGGGTGAGGGTTAGGGTACGGCTTACGATAAGGGTTCGGGGAGGGGTTCGGGTAGGGCGTAGGGTATGGGTTAGGGTTAGGGTTAGGGCTAGTGTTAGGGTTAGGGCTCGGTTTAGGGTACGGGATAGGATTAGGGTATGCGTTAGGGTTAGGGTAGGGGTTAGGGTTAGGGTACGCGTTAGGGTGAGGGTAGTTATTAAACCTATCCCACTCTCTAGATACCCCTTAGCACGTAAAGGAATATTATTTGGGGGTCCAGCCATGGAGAAGAGTTTAGACACTAGGAGAAGATAAGGAACACACCTATTATCACGAAATCACATTAGGATTCTCTTTTTAACCTGTTCCTTAAATCACTAGTGCTTAGGAAATCTTTTGGAGGCAGAAGCCGTCAAGGGTAGATTAGGGTTAGGGTTAGGGTTAGGGTGAGGGTTAGGGTACGGCTTAGGTTACGGGTTCGGGGAGGGGTTCGGGTAGGGCGTAGGGTATGGGTTAGGGTTAGGGTTAGAGTTAGTGTTAGGTTTAGGGCTCGGTTTAGGGTATGGGTTAGGATTAGGGTACGCGTTAGGGTTAGGGTAAGGGTTAGTGTTAGGGAACGCGTTAGGGTGAGGGTAGTTATTAAACCTATCACACTCTCTAGATACCCCTTAGCACATAAAGTAATATTATTTGGGGGTCCAGCCATGGAGAAGAGTTTAGACACTAGGAGAAGATAAGGAACAC
This sequence comes from Balaenoptera acutorostrata, assembly GCF_949987535.1. Lineage (NCBI taxonomy): Eukaryota > Metazoa > Chordata > Mammalia > Artiodactyla > Balaenopteridae > Balaenoptera > Balaenoptera acutorostrata. Next base: position 200,119 of record NW_026646094.1, on the reverse strand, counting down.
ACCCATTATCACGAAATCACATTAGGATTCTCTTTTTAACCTGTTCCTTAAAACAATAGTGCTTAGGAAATCTATTGGAGGCAGAAGCAGTCAAGGGTAGCTTAGGGTTAGTGTTAGGGTTAGGGTGAGTGTTAGGGTATGGCTTAGGTTACGGGTTCAGGGAGGGGTTCGGGTAGGGCGTAGGGTATGTGTTAGGGTTAAGGTTAGGGTTAGTGTTAGGGTTAGGGCTCGGTTTAGGGTACGGGTTAGGATTAGGGTACGCGTTAGGGTTAGGGTAGGGGTTAGGGTTAGGGTACGCGATAGGGTGAGGGTAGTTATTAAACCTCTCACACTCTCTAGATACCCCTTAGCACATAAAGGAATATTATTTGGGGGTCCATCCATGGAGAAGAGTTTAGACACGAGGAGAAGATAAGGAACACACCCATTATCAAGAAATCACATTAGGATTCTCTTTTTAACATGTTCCTTAAAACACTAGTGCTTAGGAAATCTATTGGAGGCAGAAGCCGTCAAGGGTAGCTTAGGGTTAGGGTTAGGGTTAGGGTGAGGTTTAGGGTACGGCTTAGGGCACTGGTTCGGGGAGGTGTTCGGGTAGGGCGTAGGGTATGGGTTAGGGTTAGGGTTAGGTTTAGTGTTAGGGTTAGGGCTCGGTTTAGGGTACGGGTTAGGATTAGGGTACGTGTTAGGGTTAGTGTACGCGTTAGGGTGAGGGTAGTTATTAAACCTATTCCACTCTCTATATACCCCTTAGCACATACAGGAATATTATTGGGGGTCCAGCCATGGAGAAGAGTTTAGACACTAGGAGAAGATAAGGAACACACCCATTATCACGAAATCACATTAGGATTCTCTTTTTAACCTGTTCCTTAAAACACTAGTGCTTAGGAAATCTATTGGAGGCAGAAGCAGTCAAGGGTAGCTTAGGGTTAGTGTTAGGGTTAGGGTGAGGGTTAGGGTATGGCTTAGGGTACGGGTTCAGTGAGGGGTTCGGGTAGGGCGTAGGGTATGGGTTAGGGTTAGGGTTAGGGTTAGTGTTAGGGTTAGGGCTCGGTTTAGGGTACGGGTTAGGATTAGGGTACGCGTTAGGGTTAGGGTAGGGGTTAGGGTTAGGGTACGCGTTAGGGTGAGGGTAGTTATTAAACCTATCCTACTCTTTAAATACCCCTTAGCACGTAAAGGAATATTATTTGGGGGTCCAGCCATGGAGAAGAGTTTAGATACGAGGAGAAGATAAGGAACACACCCATTATCAAGAAATCACATTAGGATTCTCTTTTTAACCTGTTCCTTAAAACACTAGTGCTGAGGAAATCTATTGGAGGCAGAAGCAGTCAAGGGTAGCTTAGGGTTAGGGTTAGGGTTAGGGTGAGGGTTAGGGTACGGGTTCGGGGACGGGTTCGGGAAGGGCGTAGGGTATGGGTTAGGATTAGGGTACGCGTTAGGGTTAGGGTAGGGGTTAGGGTTAGGGTACGCGTTAGGGTGGGGGTAGTTATTAAACCTATCACACTCTCTAGATACCCCTTAGCACGTAAAGGAATATTATTTGGGGGTCCAGCCATGGAGAAGTGTTTAGACACTAGGAGAAGTTAAGGAACACACCCATTATCAAGAAATCACATTAGGATTCTCTTTTTAACCTGTTCCTTAAAACACTAGTGCTTAGGAAATCTATTGGAGGCAGAAGCAGTCAAGGGTAGCTTAGGGTTAGGGTTAGGGTTAGGGTGAGGGTTAGGGTACGGCTTAGGGTACGGGTTCGGGGAGGGGTTCGGGTAGGGCGTAGGGTATGGGTTAGGGTTAGGGTTAGGGCTAGTGTTAGGGTTAGGGCTAGGTTTAGGGTACGGGTTAGGATTAGGGTACGCGTTAGGGTTAGTGTAGGGGTTAGGGTTAGGGTACGCGTTAGCGTGAGGGTAGTTATTAAACCTATCCCACTCTCTAGATACCCCTTAGCACGTAAAGGAATATTATTTGGGGGTCCAGCCATGGAGAAGAGTTTAGACACTAGGAGAAGATAAGGAACACACCCATTATCAAGAAATCACATTAGGATTCTCTTTTTAACCTGTTCCTTAAAACACTAGTGCTTAGGAAATCTATTGGAGGCAGAAGCAGTCAAGGGTAGCTTAGGGTTAGGGGTAGGGTTAGGGTGAGGGTTAGGGTACGGCTTAGGGTACGGGTTCGGGGAGGGGTTCGGGTAGGGCGTAGGCTATGGGTTAGGGTTAGGGTTAGGGTTAGTGTTTGGGTTAGGGCTCGGTTTAGAGTACGGGTTAGGATTAGGGTACGCGTTAGTGTTAGGGTAGGGGTTAGCGTTAGGGTATGCGATAGGGTGCGGTTAGTTATTAAACCTATCCCACTCTCTAGATACCCCTTAGCACGTAAAGGAATATTATTTGGGGATCCAGCCATGGAGAAGTGTTTAGACACTAGGAGAAGATAAGGAACACACCCATTATCAAGAAATCACTTTAGGATTCTCTTTTTAACCTGTTCCTTAAAACACTAGTGCTTAGGAAATCTATTGGAGGCAGAAGCAGTCAAGGGTAGCTTAGGGTTAGGGTTAGGGTTAGGGTGAGGTTTAGGGTATGGCTTAGGGTACGGGTTCGGGGAGGGGTTCGGGTAGGGCGTAGGGTATGGGTTAGGGTTAGGGTTAGGGCTAGTGTTAGGGTTAGGGCTCGGTTTGGGGTACGGGTTAGGATTAGGGTACGCGTTAGCGTTAGTGTAGGGGTTAAGGTTAGGGTACACGTTAGGGTGAGGGTAGTTATTAAACCTATCACACTCTCTAGATACCCCTTAGCACGTAAAGGAATATTATTTGGGGGTCCAGCCATGGAAAAGAGTTTAGACAAGAGGAGAAGATAAGGAACACACCCATTATCAAGAAATCACATTAGGATTCTCTTTTTAACCTGTTCCTTAAATCACTAGTGCTTAGGAAATCTATTGGAGGCAGAAGCCGTCAAGGGTAGCTTAGGGTTAGGGTTAGGGTTAGGGTGAGGGTTAGGGTACGGCTTACGGTACGGGATCGGGGAGGGATTCGGATAGGGCGTAGGGTATGGGTTAGAGTTAGGGTTAGGGTTAGTTTTAGGGTTAGGGCTCGGTTAAGGGTTCGGGTTAGGATTAGGGTACGCGTTATTGTTAAGGTAGCGGTTAGGGTTAGGGTACGCTTTAGGGTGAGGGTAGTTATTAAACCTATCCCTCTCTCTAGATACCCCTTAGCAAGTAAAGGAATATTATTTGGGGGTCCAGGCATGGAGAAGGGTTTAGACACTAGGAGAAGATAAGGAACACACCCATTATCAAGAAATCACAATATGATTCTCTTTTTAAACTGTTCCTTAAAACACTAGTGGTTAGGAAATCTATTGGAGGCAGAAGCACTCAAGGGTAGCTTAGGGTTAGGGTTAGGGTTAGGGTGAGGGTTAGGGTACGGCTTAGGGTACGGGTTCGGGAAGGGGTTCGGGTACGGCGTAGGGTATGGGTTAGGGTTAGGGTTATTGTTAGTGTTAGGGTTAGGTCTTGGTTTATGGTATGGGTTAGGATTAGGGTATGCGTTAGGGTTAGGGTAGGGGTTAGGGTTAGGGTACGCGTTAGGGTGAGGGTAGTTATTAAACCTATCCCACTCTCTAGATACCCCTTAGGACGTAAAAGAATATTATTTGGGGGTCCAGCCATGGAGAAGAGTTTAGACACCAGGATAAGATAAGGAACACACCCATTATCAAGAAGTCACATTAGGATTCTCTTTTGAACCTGTTTTTTAAAACACTACTGTTTAGGAAATCTATTGCAGGCAGAAGCAGTCAAGGGTAGCTTAGCATTAGGGTTAGGGTTAGGGTACGGCTTAGGGTACGGGTTAGGTGAGGGGTTCGGGTAGGGCGTAGGGTATGGGTTAGGGTTAGGGTTAGGGTTAGTGTTAGGGTTAGGGCTCGGTTTAGGGTACGGTTTAGGATTAGTGTATGCGTTAGTGTTAGGGTAGGGGTTAGGGTTAGGGTACGCATTAGGGTTAGGGTAGTTATTAAACCTATCCCACTCTGTAGATACCCCTTAGCACGTAAAGGAATATTATTTTGGGGTCCAGCCATGGAGAAGAGTTTCGACACTAGGATAAGATAAAGATCACACCCATTATAAAGAAATCACATTAGGATTCTCTTTTTAACCTATTCCTTAAAACACTAGTGCTGAGGAAATCTATTGGAGGCAGAAGCAGTCAAGGGTAGCTTAGGGTTAGGGTTAGGGTTAGGGTGAGGGTTAGGGTACGGGTTCGGGGACGGGTTCGGGAAGGGCGTAGGGTATGGGTTAGGATTAGGGTACGCGTTAGGGTTAGGGTAGGTGCTAGGGTTAGGGTACGCGATAGGGTGAGGGTAGTTATTAAACCTATCACACTCTCTAGATACCCCTTAGCACATAAAGGAATATTATTTGGGGGTCCATCCATGGAGAAGAGTTTAGACACGAGGAGAAGATAAGGAACACACCCATTATCAAGAAATCACATTAGGATTCTCTTTTTAACCTGTTCCTTAAAACACTAGTGCTTAGGAAATCTATTGGAGGCAGAAGCAGTCAAGGGTAGCTTAGGGTTAGTGTTAGGGTTAGGGTGAGGGTTAGGGTATGGCTTAGGGTACGGGTTCAGGGAGGGGTTCGGGTAGGGCGTAGGGTATGGGTTAGTGTTAGGGTTAGGGTTAGTGTTAGGTTTAGGGCTCGGTTTAGGGTACGGGTTAGGATTAGGGTACACGTTAGGGTTAGGGTAGGGGTTAGGGTTAGGGTACGCGTTAGGGTGGGGGTAGTTATTAAACCTATCACACTCTCTAGATACCCCTTAGCACGTAAAGGAATATTATTTGGGGGTCCAGCCTTGGAGAAGAGTTTAGACACGAGGAGAATATAAGGAACACACCCATTATCAAGAAATCACATTAGGATTCTCTTTTTAACCTGTTACTTAAAACACTAGTGCTTAGGAAATCTGTTGGAGGCAGAAGCTGTCAAGGGTAGCTTAGGGTTAGGGTTAGGGTTAGGGTGAGGGTTAGGGTATGGCTTAGGGTACGGGTTCGGGGAGGGATTCGGGTAGGGCGTAGGGTATGGGTTAGGGTTAGGGTTACGGTTAGTGTTAGGGTTAGGGCTCAGTTTAGGGTATGGGTTAGGATTAGGGTACGCGTTAGTGTTAGGGTAGGTTTTAGGGTTAGGGTACGCGATAGGGTGAGGTTAGTTATTAAACCTATCCCACTCTCTAGATACCCCTTAGCACGTAAAGGAATATTATTTGGGGGTCCAGCCATGGAGAAGAGTTTAGACACTTGGAGAAGATAAGGAACACACCCATTATCAAGAAATCACATTAGGATTCTCTTTTTAACCTGTTCCTTAAAACACTAGTGGTTAGGAAATCTACTTGAGGCAGAAGCACTCAAGGGTAGCTTAGGGTTAGGGTTAGGGATAGGGTGAGGGTTAGGGTACGGCTTAGGGTACGGGTTCGGGGAGGGGTTCGGGTAGGGCGTAGGGTATGGGTTAGGGTTAGGGTTAGGGTTAGTGTTAGGGTTAGGGCTCGGTTTAGGGTATGGGTTAGGATTAGGGTACTCGTTAGGGTTAGGGTAGCGGTTAGGGTTAGGTTACGCGTTAGGGTGAGGGTAGTTTTTAAACCTATCCCACTCTCTAGATACCCCTTAGCACGTAAAGGAATATTATTTGGGGGTCCAGCCATGGAGAAGAGTTTAGACACGAGGAGAGGATAAGGAACACACCCATTGTCAAGAAATCACATTAGGATTCTCTTTTTAACCTGTTCCTTAAAACACTAGTGCTTAGGAAATCTATTGGAGGCAGAAGCAGTCAAGGGTAGCTTAGGGTTAGGGTTAGGGTGAGGGTGAGGGTTAGGGTACGGCTTAGGGTACGGGTTCGGGGAGGGGTTCGGGTAGGGCGTAGGCTACGGGTTAGGGTTAGGGTTAGGGTTAGTGTTAGGGTTAGGGCTCGGGTTAGGGTACGGGTTAGGATTAGGGTTCGCGTTAGTGTTAGGGTAGGGGTTAGGGTTAGGGTATGCGATAGGGTGAGGTTAATTATTAAACCTATCCCACTCTCTAGATACCCTTTAGCACGTAAAGGAATATTATTTGGGGGTCCAGCCATGGAGAAGAGTTTAGACACTAGGAGAAGATAAGGAACACACCCATTATCAAGAAATCACATTAGGATTCTCTTTTTAACCTGTTCCTTAAAACACTAGTGCTTAGGAAATCTATTGGAGGCAGAAGCAGTCAAGGGTAGCTTAGGGTTAGGGTTAGGGTTAGGGTGAGTGTTAGGGTATGGCTTAGGGTACGGGTTCGGGGAGGGGTTCGGGTAGGGCGTAGGGTATGGGTTTGGGTTAGGGTTAGGGCTAGTGTTAGGGTTAGGGCTCGGTTTGGGGTACAGGTTAGGATTAGGGTATGCGTTAGGGTTAGGGTAGGGGTTAGGGTTAGGGTGCACGTTAGGGTGAGGATAGTTAATAAACCTATCACACTCTCTAGATACCCCTTAGCACGTAAAGGAATATTATTTGGGGGTCTAGCCATGGAAAAGAGTTTAGACAAGAGGAGAAGATAAGGAACACACCCATTATCAAGAAATCACATTAGGATTCTGTTTTTAACCTGTTCCTTAAATCACTAGTGCTTAGGAAATCTATTGGAGGCAGAAGCCGTCAAGGGTAGCTTAGGGTTAGGGTTAGGGTTAGGGTGAGGGTTAGGGTACGGCTTAGGGTACGGGTTCGGGGAGGGGTTCGGGTAGGGCGTAAGGTATGGGTTACAGTTAGGGTTAGGGTTAGTGTTAGGGTTAGGGCTCGGTTAAGGTTACGGGTTAGGATTAGGGTACGCGTTAGTGTTAGGTTAGGGGTTAGGGTTAGGGTACGCTTTAGGGTGAGGGTAGTTATTAAACCTATCCCACTCTCTAGATACCCCTTAGCACGTAAAGGAATATTATTTGGGGGTCCAGCCATGGAGAAGGGTTTAGACACTAGGAGAAGATAAGGAACACACCCATTATCAAGAAATCACAATATGATTCTCTTTTTAAACTGTTTCTTAAAACACTAGTGCTTAGGAAATCTATTGGAGGCAGAAGCAGTCAAGGGTAGCTTAGGGTTAGGGTTAGGGTTAGGGTGAGGGTTAGGGTACGGCTTAGGGTACGGGTTCGGGGAGGGATTCGGGTAGGGCGTAGGGTATGGGTTAGGGTTAGGGTTAGGGTTAGTGTTCGGGTTAGGGCTCGGTTTAGGGTATGGGTTAGGATTAGGGTACTCGTTAGGGTTAGGGTAGCGGTTAGGGTTAGGTTACGCGTTAGGGTGGGGGTAGTTATTAAACCTATCCCACTCTCTAGATACCCCTTAGCACGTAAAGGAATATTATTTGGGGGTCCAGCCATGGAGAAGAGTTTAGACACGAGGAGAAGATAAGGAACACACCCATTATCAAGAAATCACATTACGATTCTCTTTTTAACCTGTTCCTTAAAACACTAGTGCTTAGGAAATCTATTGGAGGCAGAAGCAGTCAAGGGTAGCTTAGGGTTAGGGTTAGGGTTAGGGTGAGGGTTAGGGTACGGCTTAGGGTACGGGTTCGGGGAGGGGTTCGGGTAGGGCGTAGGGTATGGGTTAGGGTTAGGGTTAGGGCTAGTGTTAGGGTTAGGGCTCGGTTTAGGGTACGGGTTAGGATTAGGGTACGCGTTAGGGTTAGGGTAAGGGTTAGGGTTAGGGTATGCGTTAGGGTGAGGGTAGTTATTAAACCTATCCCACTCTCTAGATACCCCTTAGCACGTAAAGGAATATTATTTGGGGGTCCAGCCATGGAGAAGAGTTTAGACACGAGGAGAAGATAAGGAACAAACCCATTATCAAGAAATCACATTAGGATTCTCTTTTTAACCTGTTCCTTAAAACACTAGTGCTTAGGAAATCTATTGGAGGCAGAAGCAGTCAAGGGTAGCTTAGGGTTAGGGTTAGGGTTAGGGTGAGGGTTAGGGTACGGCGTAGGGTACGGGTTCGGGGAGGGGTTCGGGTAGGGCGGAGGGTATGAGTTAGGGTTAGGGTTAGGGCTAGTGTTAGGGTTAGGGCTCGGTTTAGGGTACGGGTTAGGATTAGGGTACGCGTTAGGGTTAGGGTAAGGGTTAGGGTTAGGGTACGCGTTAGGGTGAGGGTAGTTATTAAACCTATCCCACTCTCTAGATACCCGTTAGCACGTAAAGGAATATTATTTGGGGGTCCAGCCATGGAGAAGAGTTTAGACACGAGGAGAAGATAAGGAACACACCCATTATCAAGAAATCACATTAGGATCCTCTTTTTAACCTGTTCCTTAAAACACTAGTGCTTAGGAAATCTATTGGAGGCAGAAGCAGTCAAGGGTAGCTTAGGGTTAGGGTTAGGGTTAGGGTGAGGGTTAGGGTACGGCTTAGGGTACGGGTTCGGGGAGGGGTTCGGGTAGGGCGTAGGCTATGGGTTAGGGTTAGGGTTAGGGTTAGTGTTAGGTTTAGGGCTCGGTTTAGGGTACGGGTTAGGATTAGGGTACGCGTTAGTGTTAGGTTAGGGGTTAGGGTTAGGGTATGCGATAGGGTGAGGTTAGTTATTAAACCTATCCCACTCTCTAGATACCCTTTAGCACGTAAAGGAATATTATTTGGGGGTCCAGCCATGGAGAAGAGTTTAGACACTAGGAGAAGATAAGGAACACACCCATTATCAAGAAATCACATTAGGATTCTCTTTTTAACCTGTTCCTTAAAACACTAGTGCTTAGGAAATCTATTGGAGGCAGAAGCAGTCAAGGGTAGCTTAGGGTTAGGGTTAGGGTTAGGGTGAGGGTTAGGGTATGGCTTAGGGTACGGGTTCAGGGAGGGGTTCGGGTAGGGCGTAGGGTATGGGTTAGGGTTAGGGTTAGGGCTAGTGTTAGGGTTAGGGCTCGGTTTGGGGTACGGGTTAGGATTAGGGTACGTGTTAGGGTTAGGGTAGGGGTTAGGATTAAGGTGCACGTTAGGGTGAGGATAGTTAATAAACCTATCACACTCTCTAGATACCCCTTAGCACGTAAAGGAATATTATTTGGGGGTCCAGCCATGGAAAAGAGTTTAGACAAGAGGAGAAGATAAGGAACACACCCATTATCAAGAAATCACATTAGGATTCTCTTTTTAACCTGTTCCTTAAATCACTAGTGCTTAGGAAATCTATTGGAGGCAGAAGCCGTCAAGGGTAGCTTAGGGTTAGGGTTAGGGTTAGGGTGAGGGTTAGTGTACGGCTTAGGGTACGGGTTCGGTGAGGGGTTCGGGTACGGCGTAGGGTATGGGTTAGGGTTAGGGTTAGGGTTAGTGTTAGGGTTAGGGCTCGGTTTAGGGTACGGGTTAGGATTAGGGTACGCGTTAGTGTTTGGGTAGGGGTTAGGGTTAGGGTACGCGTTAGGGTTAGGGTCGTTATTAAACCTATCCCAATCTCTAGATACCCCTTAGCACGTAAAGGAATATTATTTGGGGGTCCAGCTATGGAGAAGAGTTTAGACACTAGGATAAGATAAGGAACACACCCATTATCAAGAAATCACATTAGGATTCTCTTTTTAACCTGTTCCTTAAAACACTAGTGTTTAGGAAATCTATTGGAGGTAGAAGCAGTCAAGGGTAGCTTAGCATTAGGGTTAGGGTTAGGGTACGGCTTAGGGTACGGGTTAGGTGAGGGGTTCGGGTAGTGCGTAGGGTATGGGTTAGGGTTAGGGTTAGGGTTAGTGTTAGGGTTAGGGCTCGGTTTAGGGTACGGTTTAGGATTAGTGTATGCGTTAGTGTTAGGGTAGGGGTTAGGGTTAGGGTACGCATTAGGGTTAGGGTAGTTATTAAACCTATCCCACTCTGTAGATACCCCTTAGCACGTAAAGGAATATTATTTGGGGGTCCAGACATGGAGAAGAGTTTCGACACTATGATAAGATAAAGCTCACACCCATTATAAAGAAATCACATTAGGATTCTCTTTTTAACCTATTCCTTAAAACACTAGTGCTGAGGAAATCTATTGGAGGCAGAAGCAGTCAAGGGTAGCTTAGGGTTAGGGTTAGGGTTAGGGTGCGGGTTAGGGTACGACTTAGGGTACGGGTTCGGGAACGGGTTCGGGAAGGGCGTAGGGTATGGGTTAGGATTAGTGTTAGGGTTAGTGTTAGGGTTAGGGCTCGGTTTAGGGTATGGTTTAGGATTAGGGTACGCGTTAGGGTTAGGGTAGGGTTTACGGTTAGGGTACACGTTAGGGTTAGGGTCGTTATTATACCTATCCCACTATCTAGATACCCCTTAGCACGTAAAGGAATATCATTTGGGGGTCTAGCCATGGAGAATAGTTTAGACACTAGGATAAGATAAGGAACACACCCATTATCAAGAAATCACATTAGGATTCTCATTTTAACCTGTTCCTTAAAACACTAGTCCGTAGGAAATCTATTGGAGGCAGAAGCAGTCAAGGGTAGCTTAGGGTTACGGTTAGGGTGAGGGTGAGGGTTAGGGTACGATTTAGGGTATGGGTTCGGGGAGGGGTTCGGGTAGGGCGTAGAGTATGGTTTAGGGTTAGGTTTAGGGTTAGGGTTAGTGTTAGGGCTCGGTTTAGGGTACGGGTTAGGATTAGAGTACGCGTTAAAGTTAGGGTAGGGGTTAGGGTTAGGTTACGCGTTAGGGTTTGGGTAGTTATTAAACCAATCCCACTCTCTAGATACCACTTAGCACATAAAGGAATATTATTTTGGGGTCCAGCCATGGAGAAGAGTTTAGACACTAGGATAAGAGAAGGAACACACCCATTATCAAGAAATCACTTTAGGATTCTCTTTTTAACCTGTTCCTTAATACACTAGTGCTTAGGAAATCTATTGGAGGCAGAAGCAGTCAAGGGTAGCTTAGGTTTAGGGTTAGGGTTAGTGTGAAGGTTAGGGTACGGCTTAGGGTTCGGGTTCGGGGAGGCGTTATGCTATGGCGTAGGGTATGGGTTAGGGTTAGGGTTAGGGTTAGTGTTAGGGATAGGGCTCGGTTTTGGGTACGGGTTAGGATTAGGGTACGCGTTAGGGTTAGGGTCGGTGTTAGCATTACGGTACGCGTTAGGGTGAGGGTAGTTATTAAACCTATCCCACTCTCTAGATAACACTTAGCACGTAAAGGAATATTATTTGGGGGTCGAGCCATGGAGAAGAGTTTAGACACTAGGATAAGATAAGGAACACACCCATTATCAAGAAATCACATTAGGATTCTCTTTTTTACTTGTTTCTTAAAACACTAGTGCTTAGGAACTCTATTGGAGGCAGAAGCCGTCAAGGGTAGCTTAGGGTTAGGGTTAGGGTTAAGTTTAGGGTGAGGGTTACGGTACAGCTTCAGGCCCTCTTCTGGTTCCGGGGGGCAGGCTGAACCTGTGGTTAATTCTTCTTCCTGATGGGAAAATAGAGTGACCTGTGCCTGTCCCAACACATAGAGCTAGTCTCTCATTGGTTCCCCTTCTTCCCATTCATCTTCAGAACAAATTGCAACCTGTACGGAACAGGAGGTTAAAGGTGCTGATGCTCCAAGTAGGGAGGTTGCTAGTAAAGCGGCTGGAATGGCGAACCGGAGCACAAGGAGGTGAGAAATGAGGTGCGTTTTAGAAACCTTTCCCGATCACACGGTGTACCATCTTCTGGGTTTCTCATGCATCTTTTCGACGTAGGAAGATGACCTTGTACCTGGAGATTTGGGACCCATGGGCTGGGTACCACGCAGTATTACTTTAAAGGGTCTGCGTTGGCTCACCCAACCTCACCAAACCTCTCAGCCCCAAGAGTGTCCACCCTATGTCTCATCCAGCTGTGGGTCCAGATATGGTCAATCCAGGTTGCATCACAGCCCCTGAATGAATTGTGTGAGTATTTCTCTCTCTTTCACTGTCTTTGTTTCATGGGTTTTTAAAAGTAATTTATTTTTATAATGGGGTTTAGCTGCTTTTCACTGCTGTGTTTATGCCGCTTTACACCCACTTGACTCACTTACAGAGAGATATCAATACATAGGTTTGAAGATTCTTACTAGTCAGAAATATTCTTGTGCGATGAATAGGGGGTGTTGAGTCCAGTTCACTGAGCAAGGAGTAAGTGTTGTCTATTACATATTGGGTTTATGGAACGGTATGTTGGCTAATTTGAAACCCTTGTTTTATGCATCACCCCACCTCACCTTTCCCGTTAAGCAGCCATATTGTGTTTTCTAAATGTGTGATTCTCTTCTGTTTTGTAATTCAGTTCATGTGTAACGGTTTTTACATTCCCTCTATAAGTGATATCTTATGATAAGTGTCTTTTTCTGTGTGACTTATTTCACTTAGAATCGTTGTACCTAAATCCACTCATCATGCTGCTACTAACATTATGACATTGATGTCATGCCTGAGAGATATCCCATTCTACATAAGGACCTCAAATTCTTTATCCATTTTTCGCTTTCCTGGGCTATTCAAGATGTAATGAAGTGGAGGTTCCTGTCAACAGAGCAGCCATAAACTTTGGGGTGCCTGTGTCTTGCTGATTTTTAGTTTTCCCAATTTATACACCCATGAGTGGAAGTGCCCTATGCTCTCTAAGCTGTGTTTTTTCGATGTTTCAGGACACACCGTACACTTCTCCAGAGTGGCTGTTGGCAATTTACATCCCACCCATCAGCATAGCAAGGCTCCCATTTCTCCATGGCCTGTGCTGCATTTCTGGTTTTGATACATTTTTCAGCATGGCCCTTTTGACCGATGGGAAGCGAGACTTCTTTGTAGTGCTGATTTGCCTTGCCAGGTTGTTTGGTTGGCCAAAACGGGCGTATGCGTTTTTTCCTGAATATATTCAGGAAAAAACGCATACGCCCTTTTTGGCCAAGGGCATCACTGTCGACGTTTTGCCGCTTTTCATGGGCTTTAAAGGCGATTCGAATCTACCTCCTGAAATCTGTTTCCTGCAATTCTGCCTTGCTTTCAAATCCTCTTCGTTGCCTTCCCTCAATTTATTTGTGGACTAGAGTTATCATTTATAACTGCGCAGGTTTTGTGAATTGCAGTGCCCCTGACCTGAATTTTTCAACTCGCTTTTTTGGGAGCTGGCCGCAAAAGTGCAGGATTGCTTCAGGCCCTCTTCTGGTTCCGGGGGCCAGGCTGAGCCTGTGGTTAATTCTTCTTCCTGATGGGAAAATAGAGTGATGTGTGCCTGTCCCAACATATAGAGCTAGTCTCTCATTGGTTCCCCTTCTTCCCATGCATCCTCAGGACAAATTGCAACCTGTACGGAACAGGAGGTTAAAGGTGCTTATGCTCCAAGTAGGGAGATTGCTAGTCAAGGGGCTGGAATGGCGAACCGGAGCACAAGGAGATGACAAATGAGGTGCGTTTTAGAAACCTTTCCCGATCACACGGTGTACCATCTTCTTGGTTTCTCATGCATGTTTTCGATGTAGGAAGATGCCCTTGTACCGGGAGATTTGGGACCCATGGGATGGGTACCACGCAGTATTACTTTAATAGGTCTGCATTTGCTCACCCAACCTCACCAAACCTCTCAGCCCCAAGAGTGTCCACCCTTATGTCTCATCCAGCTGTGGGTATAGATATGGTCAATACAGGTTGTATCACAGCCCCTGACCGAATTGTGTAAGAATTTCTCTCTCTTTCATTGTCTTTGTTTCATGGGTGTTTTAAAGAAATTTATTTTTATAATGGGGTTTAGCTTCTTTTCACTGCTCTGTTTATGCCGCTTTACACCCACTTGACTCACTTACGGAGAGATATCAATACCTAGGTTTTAAGATTCTTACTTGTCAGATATATTCTTGTGTGGTGAATAGCGGGTGTTGAGTCCAGTTCACTGAGCAAGGAGTAGTTCTTGTCTATTACATATTGGGTTTATGGAACGGTATATGAACTAATTTGAAACCCTTCTTTCATGTATCACACCACCTCACCTTTCCCGTTAAGCAGTCATAGTGTGTCTTCTAAAAGTGTGACTCTGTTCTGTTTTGTAATTCAGTTCAAGTGTGACGGTTTTTACATTCCTTCTATAAGTGATATCTTATGATAAGTGTCTTTTTCTGTGTGACTTATTTCACTTAGAATCGTCGAAACTAAATCCACTCCTCATGCTGCTACTCGCGTTAAGACATTGATTTCATGGCTGAGTGATATTCCATTGTACATAAGAAGCAAAACTTCTTTATCCATTTTTCTGTTTCCTAGGATATTTAAGGTGTAATGAAGTGGAGGTTCTTGTCAACAGAGCAACCCTTAACTTTGGGTTGCCTGTGTCTTGCTGATTTTTAGATTTCCCAATTTATACGCCCATGCGTGGAAGTGCCCCATTCTCTGTAGCTGTGTTTTTTAGATGTTTTTGGAAACACCATACCCTTCTGCAGAGTCGCCATTGGCAATTTACATCCCGCCCATCAGTGTAACAAGGCTCCCTTTCCTCCTTGTCCTCTCCTGCATTTCTTGTTTTTACACTTTTTTAGGAAGTTCCTTTTGACCGATGGGAAGTGAGACTCCTTTGTAGTGCTGATTTGCATTTCCGGCTTGCTTGGTTGGCCAAAAAGGGCCTATGCGTTTTTTTCTGAATTTATTCAGGAAAAAATGCATACGCCCTTTTTGGCCAAGGGCATCCTTGTCGACGTTTGGCCGCTTTTCATGTGCTTTAGTGGCGATTCGATTCTAACTCCTGAAATTTGTTTCCTGCAATTCTGCCTTTCTTTCCAATCCTTTTCGTTGCCTTCCCTCAATATAGTTTTGGACGATAGTTATAATTTAAAACTCTGCAGGTTTATGAATTGCAGTGCCCCTGAGCTCCATTTTTCAACTCGCTTTTTGGGAGCTTCCCGCAGAGCCGCTGGTTTGCTTCTGGCCCTACTCTGGTTCTCAGTGGCAGGCTAAGCCTTTGCTTAATTCTTCTTCCTGATTGGAAATTAGAGTGACATGTGCCTGTCCGAGCATCTAGGGCTTGGCTCTCCTTGTTTCTCCTCCTTCTCCTTCTTCCTTTGGACAAATTCCAAATTCTGTGCAACTGGATGTTGAAGGTGCTGACATCCTCAAGTGGGGAGGTTTTAAGGAAAATGGCTGGAGGGGTGAATCCAACAACCAGGAAATTAGGAGTTTTGGTTCCTTTTCCAAAATCTTCCTGATCCAACCGTGTTCCATCTTCTGTGTGTCACTAGCATGTTTTAGCTGTAGGAAAGGTCCCGTGTATGTAAGGAGAACACCAGGGATTTTTCCAAATCAGTGTCTCCCCGATCTCCAATCTGGGGAATTTTTAAGCTACTGGTACATGTGTGTTCATTAAGGGACTTGGGCCGTAGGCAGAGTCCGAACTTTAGATGATTGAAGTCTTCAGGCTCAGAAACGCTCACCATCGGCCTCCTTTAGTTTCCATTTTATCTGTAGTTGATAGATGATGTTGATATAGATATCTATTGTTTTTCAGATTATTTCCCCTTAGGGGTAATTAAAAAATATTGAGTATAGTTCCCTGTGCTATACAGTAGTTCCTTGTTGATGATATATTTTATACATAGCAGTGTGTATATGTTAATCCGAAACTGTTAATTTATCCCTCCTCCCACCTTTCCCCTTTGGTAATAAAAAAATATAAGATTTTATACTTCTCAGAAATCTAGGAGCTGAAAGAGAGGTATCATTTTCAATGGAAAATCATTCAAAACAAGGTTGAAACTTCAACCAAGATTATTAGATGTACATCCTTGGAAAGAAATCACTGCATTTCACTACTGTTGACCTGACAAATAAGACAAACCCCTCCACTGAACTTGCTTATAATAAAGTGATGGAAATATCAAATGGAAGTGTTAGAAACATCTTATTTTACACGAGCCTTATACACTGCTCTATGTTAATTACAGTTTGGCTCACACATCTGTTCATTGAAGTTACAATGTTCTCAAATTCTGTTACTGATCCTGCAGAGTGGGCCCCAACAAGGGTCTCCCTGCCCAGTGTCATTGGAGCCAACAGATCGAGACTGACTTTGGTTCAGAAGCAAAGGAAAACTTTATATTTTAATCAGAGAATGGAGAGGTGAGAGTGTGTGCTCCCCTGCGGGTTGTGGGCCGGGCTGCTGTGTAGGGATCCTGTCAGCATCAGCGGGAGGGAGGGGGCGGAAGTCTCGAGGGCCGGGTTGGCTGGAGCTCAGGTTCTATGTCGCAGAGTCTGCACAGGGCCCCACGAGCTGAGGTGTCGGCCCAGCCATTTTGCACTAGGAAATCGGGTCTGAAGTGCCGGGTGTGGGACCTCTGCATGTGGAAACCTAGGAGCAAGTGAAATTAGACAAAGTACAAAGGAAAAAATGGTTAGACTTTATTTTATTGCCCAGATTCTATTTTTATCTCCCAGGAATTTTTAATGGGCTTTGCCAGTGACAAAGCCCTCCTCTGCCTTTTGTCCCATTCCTCATTCGTGGGGCGCTGAGGGTGCAGACACCTCTTCTGTAAATGCTTCGTGCTGAGTTGGGTGTCCTCATACCTGGGGGGAGGGGCAGGACTTCTCTCCAGCAGCCTCCAGGTGAGGTTGATTGTCCCCAGGCCTCCTCCCTCACTGCTCGTCTGCCTGAGCACCAGCATTGGAAGTTTGATAGATTCTAATGACCTTTAAGGGTCCAGGAAAGAGATGTTCAGAGACGTTGCGGGGCGGGTGGGCAGTTTTACCCTGCTCCACATTGGTTCGACCCCCTTAGGCTGACGGTTTCTGCCAGCCTAGATGCTCTGACCAGTAGTCTGCGCTTTCTTCAGTTAGGCCACTGAATTAACGTACAAACAGCACCAGGTGTCAGAGCCCTGCTTGCTCAACTCCCAGACACTCCAGGGCTGGTGGTGATCCAGGACCATGACGGCCACTCAGTCAACGGCCTTTTGAAGTAGGAGGAGTACAGCCGGTCTCATTGGCCTCCGTCACCGCAGTGTCTGTAGGCTTTTCTATGGTGGCAGCGTTATTTACGGTTCCCCTGCCAAGTTTATTAGCTCCGCTCTGGGTGCAGTAAGTCCTGTAAGCAATAGTCTGCTCTTTTGGGGCACACTCTTGTTGTTTTCTGAGAGAAGCTCCAGGTCAAGTGATGGTCACACGAGTCGTCATGGGGGCCCATTGCCCCCAGTTGTCTCTCCGGAGGTTGGTGTTGGAGGGCCTCCTCACTCGAGGTCATTGTGCCCACGGAGCAATCCCTGCAACTTCAGGGCATGGTGGGTGGTTAGGATCACCAAGTGGCGTCCTTTACCCTTAGGAGGGAGCTGGCCTTGCGGGCTGCTGATTTCCAGGTTTTTAGATACCCCCAGTATCCTGGTCGGATGGGGTGGCTGGTCAATGCCTGGAGGGCATTCTTGCATTGTTCCATTTCAAGTAGTCCCAGTTTTTGCACTAATACTCCAAGGGCGATTTGCCTTGGACCAGGAATGTAAAGGTCAAAGGGTTTAGCTAACTTAGGGAGGTCCAGGGCAAGGGTCTGAATTGACTGCACTTTCCCTTCTTGAAGGGCCGCTTCTGGATTCTATTCAAAAGGATCATCATCTTTTCCTTTCAGTGTTTCATATAGAGGCCCAGCTATTAGACTGTAGTTAGGGATCCAGATGCAGCAAACCCCGGTCTCCCCAGGATCCCCTAAGCTGTCTTCTAGATTCAGGAAGGGTGAGGCAGCAAATGGCTTCTTCCCTTTCCTGGGGTGGGCTTCTCCGACCTTCTGTATGAATGAAACCCAGGAAGGTCACCTTAGTTTGTGATATTTGAGCCTTTTTCTTGGACACCTTCTATCTTTTATTGGCTAGGTAGTTCAGAGGCCTCCTTAGTCGGGCTGGTGATCAGAATGTCATCTGCATATTGAAGGAGGGTTCCCTTCTCCAGAGGTAGATCTTTTAGGTCTTTAGCTAACGTTTCCCAAAAGATGGTGTGGGAATTTTTGAACCCCTGGGGCAGGACGGCCCAGCAGCATTGCTTTTGTTGTATGTTGAGTCCTGCCACTCACAGCCAAAATTTCTTGTGACTCTGGGACTAATGGAATACAGAAGAAGGCATCATTGAAGTCTAATACAGAATACCATGTCCTGCTGGATGGTAGAATGACCAGCAGGGTGTAGGAATTTGGAACTACTAGATGTATATCCTCTGTGGCTTCACTGACTGTCCTGGCGTCCTCTACCAGGTACCCAGCAGCCCACGGGGCTCTTGTGGTCGGGCCCCTCACAGGATATGGAGCTCACCTGGGCAGGTACCCAGCAGCCCATGGGGCTCTCGGTGTTAGGCCACTCCCAGGATATGGAGCTCACCTGGGCAGGTACCCAGCAGCCCATGGGGCCCTCATGGTCAGGCCCCTCCCAGGTTATGGAGCTCACCTGGGCAGGTACGCAGCAGCCCACAGGGCTCTCGTGGGCAGGCCCCTCCCTGGATATGGAGCTCCCCTGGACAGGTACCCTGGCAGGGCTGGGCACACAGGAACCGTGCACATAGCCCTCATTGCAGAGCACCCCCACCACAACTGTAGCTCAGAGCTGACACAGAGCACCTCAGAGCAGAGCTTGAACTAACAAACAGCAGCTCCAACAGGTCTGTGACCCTAGGCTTCACTCTGTGCAGCCTCCCTCTGCCTGGTCTTCCAGGGGCTTCCACTGCATCCGGGGCACCAGGCCTCTGTCTGCACCCACCACCCCTCCTCTCCCTGACTCCTGGGTTCCTCTCATTAGCAGAGGGTCTTCTTGAAGTTGTCTCCCACTCATGGACCAGATGAAATGATTAGAAAACAAGCCAGGGCTGCCGCCCCTTATCTATCCTGACTCTCGGGACCCTACACCTGTTCCTTGGATCTGGCCGGTGCAGCAAGGCCCATTTTCTGCAACTCTGAGCCCCTGAGGGGCGAGGATTGGCTGACCTTGGCAGCCTGACCTGGCCGGCCAGCCCTTCCCAGGTGTGCCTGGGTTGAGGTCAATATAAACACCCCTCCAGGCAGCAAAAGCCTCTGCAGCTGTGCCTGACGCCATATTCTCTGCCCCGTCAGCAGTCTCGGGGTTGGGATGGTGGGAGGGAGTAGGGCCCGTGGCTCTATGAGTGGCCCGGTGTGACTGGGGCTCTGCTGGGCTTCCTGAAGGAGTTGCCCTGCTGCCACCTGCTAAAGAAGAGGATGTGTCACCCATACTTGCTGCTGGAATTTCTCCCCGGGCAGAGGTGAGGAAGGAAAAAAGCAGTGGGGGCCGGGACAGGAGGGGTACCTCAGGCAGGGAAATGGAAAGCTTCCAGACGAGTGCCCAGGGCCAGGACCATCCTGGCTGGCCTGCAGGCACCAAGTCGGCCTGCGTGTCCAAGCCCCTTCCTCTAGCTTTTAAAGTCTTTGCACACATTCAGGTGTTTTACCTGGGAAGGGTGGGAAAAGTTCAGCAGCAACTGGCCTGGGGCTCAGCTCACATTTACTCAGAGACGCCTCCTCACGGTCCCCCAGCTTTGCAATGAGGACGCTCCTTGTGTTGGGGCTGCTGGCTGCATGGGAAATGATTCCCCACCTGTGACCAACTTCAGAATTGTTTACCACTGGAGCAAGTGCCCTGATAGGGTTTTCCTCTGTATGACCAGTGGGTTCTGTTTTTTTTTTTTCTTTTTTGGTTCAAGGTAAATTTTATTCCTCTTTTTGTATTTATGGATATAAGCATGGAAATAATTCATTCATATAAATACGTCTATGGGAAGGACAGAACTTTTTTTTCTGTTTTATTTTTTTAAGTATTAATTATTTTTTAATTTTTGAATTTATTTTATTCATTTTTTTATACAGCAGGTTCTTATTGGTTATCTATTTTATACATATAAGTGTATATATGTCAATCCCAGGCTCGCAATTCATCCCACCACCACCACCCTGCCACTTTCCCCCCTTGGTGTCCATACATTTGTTCTCTACATCTGTGTCTCTATTTCTGCCTTGCAAACCGGCTCATCTGTACCATTTTTCTAGGTTCCACATGTATGCGTTAATATACGATATTTGTTTTTCTCTTTCTGACTTACTTCACTCTGTATGACAGTCTCTAGATCTATCCACGTCTCTACAAATGACCCAATTTCATTCCTTTTTATGGCTGAGAAATATTGCATTTTATATATGTAGCACATCTTTTCCGTTCATCTGTCTATGGGCATTTAGGTTGCTTCCATGACCTGGCTATTGTAAATAGTGCTGCAGTGAACATTGTGGTGAATATGTCTTTTTGAATTATGGTTTTCTCTGGGTATATGGCCAGTAGTGGGATTGCTGGGTCACACGGTAATTCTATTTTTAGTTTTTTAAGGAACCTCCATACTGTTCTCCATAGTGACTGTATCAACTTACATTCCCACAAATAGTGTAAGAGGGTTCCCTTTTCTCCACACCCTCTCCAGCATTTGTTGTTTGTAGATTTTCTGATGATGCCCATTCTAACTCGTGTGAGGTGATAACTCATTGTAGTTTTGGTTTATATTTCTCTAATAATTAGTGATGTTGAGCAGCTTTTCATGTGCTTCTTGGTCATCTGTATGTCTTCTTGGGACAAATGTCTATTTACGTCATCTGCCCATTTTTGGATTGGGTTGTTTGTTTTTTTACTGTTGAGCTGCATGAGCTGTTTATATACATTGGAGATTAATCCTTTGTCCATTGATTCGTTTGCAAATATTTTCTCCCATTCTGAGGGTTGTCTTTTCGTCTTGTTTGTAGTTTCCTTTGCTTTGCAAAAGCTTTTAGGTTTCATTTGCTCCCATTTGTTTATTATTGTTTCTTATTCCATTACTCTAGGAGGTGGATCAAAAAAGACCTTGCTGTGATTTATGTCAAAGAGTATTCTTCCTATGTTTTCCTCTAAGAGTTTTCTAGTGTCCGGTCTTACATTTTGGTCTCTAATGCATTTTGAGTTTATTTTTTGTGTATGGTGTTAGGGAGTGTTCTAATTTCATTCTTTTACATGTAGCTGTCCATTTTTCCCAGCACCACTTATTGAAGAGACTGGCTTTTCTCCATTGTATATCCTTGCCTCCTTTGTCATAGATTAGTGGGTCATAGGTGTGTAGGTTTATCTCTGGGCTTTCTTTTTTTTTTTTTTCTTTTACATCTTTATTGGAGTATAATTGCTTTACAATTGTGTGTTAGTTTCTGCTGTATAAAAAACTGAATCAGCTATGCGTATACATATAACACCATATCCCCTCCCTCTTGCACCTCCCTCTCACTCCCTTATCCCACCCTTTTAGGTGGTCACAAAGCACAGAGCTGGTCTCCCTGTGCTATGTGGCTGCTTCCCAGTAGCTATCAATTTTACATTTGGTACTGTATATATGTCCATACCACTCTCTCACTTTGTCCCAGCTTACCCTACCCCCTCCCCATGTCCTCAAGTCCTTTCTCTACGTCTGTGTCCTTAATCCTTTCCTGCCCCTAGGTTCTACATAAACTTTTTTTTTTAGATTCCATATATATGTGTTAGCATACGGTGTTTGTTTTTCTCTTTCTGACTTACTTCACTCTGTAGGACAGACTCTAGATCCATCCACCTCACTAAAAATAACTCAATTTCGTTTCTTTTTATGGCTGAATCATGTTCCATTGTATATATGTGCCACATCTTCTTTATCCATTTATCTGTTGATGGACACTTAGGTTGCTTCCATGTCCTGGCTATTGTAAATAGAGCTACAGTGAACATTGTGGTACATGACTCTTTTTGAATTATGGTTTTCTCAGGGTAAATGTCCAGGAGTGGGTTTGCTGGGTTGTATGGTAGTTCTATTTTTAGTTTTTAAGGAACCTTCATACCGTTCTCCCTAGTGGCTATATCAATTTACATTCCCACCAACAGTGCAAGAGGGTTCCCTTTTCTCCAATTAATGCCTCTCCAGCATTTATTGTTGGTAGATTTTTTGATGATGGCCATTCTGACTGGTGTGAGGTGATACCTCGCTGTAGTTTTGATTTGCATTTCTCTAATGATTAGTGATGTTCAGCATCTTTCATGTGTTTGTTGGCAACCTGTATATCTTCTTTGGAGAAATGTCTATTTAGGTCTTCTGCCCATTTTTGGATTGGGTTGTTAGGTTTTGTGATATTGAGCTACATGAGCTGCTTTTTGGAGATTAATCCTTTGCCATTTGCTTCATTTGAAAATATTTTCTCCCATTCTGATGGTTGTCTTTTCATCTTGCTTATGTTTTCCTTTGCTGTGCAAAAGAATTTATGTTTCATTAGGTCCCATTTTTTTATTTTTGTTTTTATTTCCA
Organism: Balaenoptera acutorostrata; assembly: GCF_949987535.1. NCBI lineage: Eukaryota > Metazoa > Chordata > Mammalia > Artiodactyla > Balaenopteridae > Balaenoptera > Balaenoptera acutorostrata. The sequence goes on along the minus strand of NW_026646094.1, from coordinate 177,843 downwards.
TTTCTCTAGGAGGTGGGTCAAAAAGGATCTTGCTGTGATTTATGTCATAGACTGTTCTGCTTATGTTTTCCTCTAAGACTTTTATAGTGGCTGGTCTTATATTTAGGTCTCTAATCCATTTTGAGTTTATTTTTGTGTATGGTGTTAGGGAGTGTTCTAATTTCATTCTTTTACATGTAGCTGTCCAGTTTTCCCAGCACCACTTACTGAAGACACTGTCTTTTCTCCGTTGTATACCCTTGCCTCCTTTGTCATAGATTAGTTAACCATAGGTATGTGGGTTTATCTCTGTGCTTTCTATCCTGTTCTATTGACCTATATTTCTGTTTTTGTGTCAGTACCATATTATCTTGATTACTGTAGCTTTGTAATATAGTCTGAAGTCTGGAAGTCTGATTCCTCCAGCTCTTTTTTTTCCCCCTGAAGACTGCTTTGGCTATCCAAGGTCTTTTGTGTCTCCCTACAAATTTTAAGATTTTTTTTTCTTGTTCCGTAGAAAATGCCAAAGGTATTTTGATCGGGATTGCATTAAATCTGTAGATTGCTTTGGGTAGTATAGTCATTTTCACAATATTGATTCTTCTAATCCAAGAACATGGTATATGTCTCCATCTGTTTATATCATCTTTGATTTCTTTCATCAGTGTCTTATAGTTTTCTGAGTACAGGTCTTTTACTTCCTTAGGTAGGTTTATTCCTAGGTATTTTATTCTTTTTGTTGCAGTGGTAATGGGATTGTTTCCTTAATTTCTCTTTCTGATCTTTCATTGTTAGTGTATAGGAATGCAAGCAATTTCTGTGCATTAATTTTGTATCCTGCAACTTTACCAGATTCATTGATTAGCTCCAGTGGTTTTCTGGTGGCATCTTTAGGATTCTCTATCTATGATATCATGTCATCTGCAAACAGTGACAATTGTACTCCTTCTTTTCCTTTTTGTATTCCTTTTATTTCTTTTTCTTCTCTGATTGCCATGGCTAGGACTTCCAAAACTATGTTGAATAGCAGTGGTGAGAGTGGACATCCTCGTCTTGTTCCTGATCTTAGAGGAAACGCTTGCAGTTTTTCACCATTGAGAATGGTGTTTGCTGCGGGTTTGTCATATATGGCCTTTATTATGTTGAGGTAGTTTCCCTCTATGCCCACACTCTGCAGAGTTTTTATCATAAATGGGTGTTGAATTTTCACAAAATCTTTTCCTTCATCTATTGAGATGATCATATGGTTTTATTCTACAATTTGTTAATATGGTGTATTCACATTGATTTGTGTATATTGAAGAATCCTTGCATCCCTGGGATACACCCCACTTGATCATGGTGTATGATCCTTTTAATGTGTTGTTCGATTCTGTTTGCTAGTATTTGGTTGAGGATTTTTACATCTATATTCATCAGTGATATTGGTCTATAATTTTCTTTCCTTGTAGTATCTCTGTCTGATTTTGGTATCAGGGTGATGGTGGTCTGATAGAATGAGTTTGGGAGTGTTCCTTCCCCTGCAATTGTTTTGAAGAATTTGAGAAGGTTGGGTGTTAGCTCTTCTCTAAATGTTTGATAGAATTCACCTGTGATGCCATCCGGTTCTGGACTTTTGTTTGTTGGAAGATTTTTAATCACAGTTTCAATTTCATTGCTTGTGATAGGTTTGTTCATATTTTCTATTTCTTCCTGGTTCAGTCTTGGAAGGTTATCCCTTTCTAAGAATTTGTCCATTTCTTCCAGGTTGTCCATTTTATTGGCATAGATTTGCTTGTAGTAGTCTCTTAGGATGCTTTGTATTCCTGTGGTGTCTGTTGTAACTTCTCCTTTTTCACTTCTAATTTTGTTGATTTGAGTCCTCTCCCTCTTTTTCTTGAGTCTGGCTAAAGGTTGATCATTATTGCTTATCTTCTCAAAGAACCAGCTTTTAGTTTTATTGATCTTTGCTTTCATTTTCTTTGTTTCTATTTCATTTATTTCTGCTCTGATCTTTAAGATTTCTTTCCTTCTACTAACTTTGGGTTTTGTTCTTCTTTCTCTAGTTCCTCTAGGTGTAAGGTTAGATTGTTTATTTGAGATTTTTCTTGTTTCTTGAGGTAGGCTTGTATTGCTATAAACTTCCCTCTTAGAACTGCTTTTGCTGCATCCCATAGGTTTTGGATCATCGTGTTTTTGTTGTCATTTGTCTCTAGGTAGTTTTTGATTTCCTCTTTGATTTCTTCAGTGATCTCTTGGTTATTTAGTAACGTATTGTTTAGCCTCCATGTGTTTGTGTTTTTTACGGTATTTTTCCGTGTAATTGATTTCTAATCTCATAGCATTGTGGTTGGAACAGCTGCTTGACATGATTTCAGTTTTCTTAAATTTACTGAGGCTTTGTGACCCAAGATGTGATCTATCTTGGAGAATGTTCCGTGTGCAGTTAAGAAGAACGTGTAATCTGCTGTTTTTGGATGGAATGTCCTATAAATATCAATTAACTCTATCTGGTCTATTGTGTCATTTAAAGCTTGTGTTTCCTTATTAATTTTCTGTCTGGCTGATCTCCACTGGTGTAAGTGAGCTGTTAAAGTCCCCCACTATTATTGTGTTACTGTTGATTTCCTCTTTTATAGCTGTTAGCGGTTGCCTTATACATTGAGGTGCTCCTATGTTGGGTACATATATATTTATAATTGTTATATCTTCTTCTTGGATTGATCCCTTGACCATTATGTACTGTCTTTCCTTGTCTCTTGTAACATTCTTTATTTTAAAGTCTATTTTATCTGATATGAGTATTGCTACTCCAGCTTTCTTTTGATTTTCATTTGCATAGAATATATTTTTCCATCGCCTCACTTTCAGTCTGTGTGTGTCCCTAGGTCTGAAATGGGTCTCTTGTAGACAGCATATATATGGGTCTTGTTTTTGTATCCATTCAGCGAGCCTGTGTCTTTTGGTTGGAACATTTAGTGCATTCACGTTTAAGGTAATTATCGATATGTATGTTCCTATTACTATTTTCTTAATTGTTATGGGGTTGTCTTGGTGGGTCCTTTTCTTCTCTTGTGTTTCCCACTTAGAGAAGTTCCTTTAGCATTTGGGGTAGAGCTGGTTTCATGGTGCTGAATTCTCTTAGCTTTTGCTTGTCTGTAAGGCTTTTGATTTCTCCATCAAATCTGAATGAGACCTTTGCAGGGTGGAGTACTCTTGGTTGTAGGTTCTTCCCTTTCATCACTTTAAATTGATCATGCCACTCCCTTCTGCCTTGTAGATTTTCTGCTGAGAAATCAGCTGTTATCCTTATGGGAGTTCCCTTGTATGTTATTTGTCATTTTTCCCTTGCTGCTTTCAATAATTTTTCTTTGTCGTTAATTTTTGTCAATTTGATTACTATGTGTCTTGTCATTTTTCTCCTTCGGTTTATCCTGCCTGGGACTCTCTGTGCTTCTGGACTTGGGTGGCTATTTCTTTTCCCATGCTAGGGAAGTTTTTGACCATAATCTCTTCAAATATATTCTCGGGTCCTTTCTCTCTCTTCTCCTTCTGGGACCCCTATCATGCGAATGTTGTTGTGTTTAATGTTGTCCCAGAGGACTCTTGGGGTGTCTTCATTTATTTTCATTCTTTTTCTTTATTCTGTTCCATGGCAGTGATTCCCACCTTTCTGTCTTCCAGGTCACTTATCCGTTCTTCTGCCACAGTTATTCTGCTACTGATTCCTTCTAGTATATTTTTCATTTCAGTTATTACATTGTTCACCTCTGTTTGTTTGTTCTTTAATTCTTCTAGGTGTTTGTTCCTTAATTCTTCTAGGTCTTTGTTAAGCATTTTTTGTGTCTTCTCCATCTTTGCTTCCTTTCTTTTTCCAAGGTCTTGGCTCAACTTCACTATCATTATTCTGAATTCTTTTTCGGGAAGGTTCCCTATCTCCACGTCATTTCGTTTTTTTTTTTTCTGGGGTTTTTATCTTGTTCCTTGATCTGGTATAAAGTCCTCTGCCTTTTCATTTTGTCTATCTTTCTGTGAATGTGGTTTTCCTTCCACAGGCTGCAGAACTGTAGTTCTTCTTGCTTCTGCTGTCTGCTCTCTGGTGGATGAGTCTATCTTAGAGGCTTGTGCAAGCTTCCTGATGGGAGGGACTGGTGGTGGGTAGAGCTGGGTGTTGCTTTGGTGGGCAGAGCTTTAATCCGCTTGTCTGTGGATTAAATAAAACTTTAATAAAAAGTTTAATCCGCTTGTCTGCTGATGCATGGGGCTGGGTTCCCTCCCTGTTGGTGGTTTGGCCTGAGGCGACCCAGCACTGGAGCCTACCTTGCTCTTGGTGGGGCTAATGGCGGACTCTGGGAGGGCTCACACCAAGGAGTATTTCCCAGAACTTCTGCTGCCATTGTCGTTGTCCTCACGGTGAGCCACAGCCACAGCCACCACCTGCCTCTGCAGGAGACCCTCTAAAAGTAGCAGGTAGTTCTGATCATTCTCCTACAGGGTCACTGCTCCTTCCCCTGGGTCCTGATGTGCACACTACTTTGTTTGTGCCCTCCATGAGTGGAGTATCTGAGTGGAGTTGAGACTCTGAGACTCTGCGTGGAGTCGCACAGACTCTGGGTCCTGTGAAGCTTCGATGTTTTGTGGTTCTAGAAATCCTATAGGAGACGGTCCACAGTAGGTGAAGCTAACGTTGTCAGTAGAGGTGTTGAAGCCAAAGATCTGCAGTTCCGACTAGAGGTGCCCATGTACATACAGGACAAAATCATCTCGTGTGAATGTAGTTCAGGCATGTTTAAGATGAATGCAGTCATGTTAATGCCTACCATATTCTATCTTGAGCCTCTCCTCAGGGACCCCCTCCTCAGTTCCTGAGGCTCCTGTAAGTCATGTGCAGGGGACTGGAGAGTGAGCTCTGTCCAGTCTGAGCCCTGAGTTACCCTGTGTGTATCTTAGGATACTTTGTATTTCTGTGGTGTCTGTCTGTTGTAACATCATCTCTTTCATTTCAGATTTATTTGGGCCCTCTCTTTTTAAAAAAACATACTACTGTTGTCTTTTATTCTTTACAGAAGTTTAATAAGTGTTTGATCTACTATCCTTACCCTATGTATACTTTTTGCAGTGAGATTTTTACTTTTCTTTGTTTCCTTGTTACTATCAATAATTAGTGAGACTTCTTTTAAGCTACCTTCAACATTGCTTATAAAGCTGCTTTATTAGTGATGACAGAGCCTTAATGGAATTCATGCTCTGGTTGTAAATTAGAATGCAATGTGCCAGCAAAAAGCCCCTTAAGTTTATGTCTCACTACTTCTTGTTTTTTTTAATCTAATTTTTATTTTTTGTCAGAGCAAATTTGATTAAAATGTTTTGTTTCTTCTAGGTGTGCAAGATGTGGTTCTTTTAAACATATACATATATCTATTCTTCTTTGCATCATTTTCCCATGTAGGTTATGACACAATGTTGAGCAGTCTTGTCTTGGTATTACATAGGTCTTTGGTGATTACATATTTCACATGTGTTTCTATATCTATCTTAACCCCAATATCCTAATGTATCCAATCCTCACACCTTTCCATTTGGTGAACCATAAGTTTGTTTAATGAATCTGTGATTGCATTTCTCTGTGGAAATATCTTCATTGGTATGAATTTTTAGCTAAGACCTATAAGTGATATTATAGGATATGTGTCTTTGGCTTTCTGACTTAGTACAATTTGCCTGATTACCTCAAGAATCATACATGGTGCTGTAAATGGCATTGTTTCATTTTTTTCCCTGGCTAATATTCCATCTGTACGTGTACCAGTTCTTCTTTGGCCACGCACCTCTTGATGGACTTTCTGGTTGCCTCCATGTCTTGGCTATTGTAATACTGCTGCAATGCATATTTGCTTGGCTGTGTCTTTCCAGTTCTATCTTATGTTATAGGCCAAGGAGTGGGCTTGCTGTATCATATGGTAGCTCAGTGTGTACGTTTTAAAGGCACCACCATTCAGTTCTCATTGGTGGCTCTTTCCAGGTTACGTCCCACTTAAAATTGAGGGTATGCATTTCTCCAAAACACCTTCAATATTTATTGTTTGTAGTTTTCTTGCTGATGGTTATTCTAACAGGTGCGAGCTGATACCTCTCTGTGGTTGAATTTGCATGTGTCCCAAAATCTGTTGAAATTGAGCTTTAAAGCATGCCCTTTCTATTTATCAAACTGTGATTACAGCTTAGTTCTTCAAAGTGTTTTATTAAAGTAAGTGTCACATTTTGAAAATTTTTGGCCATTATCTCCCTCAAGACATTTTGAAGGCAGGTTTCATTTACAGCCCTGAAGTACTTGTTCATATGAAGTGACCATTAGCACAGATTTGAAAGCTGCTTTGGCAGGTAACGGCCGGAGGGCGGCAGCCTTTCCACATTCCCCAATCTGGTAACTAGGGAAGGAGCCTTCAGCCCCAAAAGTGTCCACCCTTATGTCTCATCCAGCTGTGGATCTAGATATGGTCAATCTAGGTTGCATCACAGCCCCTGAATGAATTGTGTGAGAATTTCTCTGTCTTTCAACGTCTTTGTTTCATGGGTATTTAAAAGTAGTTTATTTTTATAATGGGGTTTAGCTGCTTTTCACTGCTGTGTTTATGCCGCTTTACACCCACTTGACTCACTTACAGAGAGATATCAATACATAGGGTTTAAGATTCTTACTAGTCAGATATAGTCTTGTGCGGTGAATAGGGGGTGTTGAGTCCAGTTCAGTGAGCAAGGAGTAGGTCTTGTCTATTACATATTGGGTTTATGGAACGGTATCTGAGCTAATTTGAAACCCTTGTTTCATGCATCACCCCACCTCACCTTTCCCGTTAAGCAGCGATAGTGTGTTTTCTAAATGTGTGATTCTGTTCTGTTTTGTAATTCAGTTCAAGTGTAACGGTTTTTACAATCCCTCTATAAGTGATACCTTTTGATAAGTGTCTTTTTCTGTGTGACTTATTTCACTTAGAATCATCGTACCTACATCCACTCATCATGCTGCTAGTAGCCTTAGGACATTGATTTCATGGATGAGTCATATTCCATTGTACATAAGTACCACAACTTCTTTATCCATTTTCCTCTTTCCTGGGATATTTAAGGTGTACCGAAGTGGAGGTTCTTGAAAACAGAGCAGCCCTAAAATTTGGGGTGCCTGTGTCTTGCTGATTTTTAGTTTTCCCAAGTTATACAGCCATGAGTGGAAGTGCCCTATGCTCTCTAAGCTGTTTCCTAGATGTTTCAGGACAAACCATACACTTCTCCACAGAGGCTGTTGGCAATTTTCATCCCGCCCAAGAGCGTAACGAGGTTCTCATTTCTCCATGGCCTGTCCTGCATTTCTGGTTTTTACACTTTTTTAGGATGACGCTTTTGACCGATGGGAAGTGAGACTTCTTTGTAGTGCTGATTTGCATTTACAGCTTGCTTGGTTGGCCCAAAAGGGCGTATGCGTTTTTTCCTGTATATATTCAGGAAAAAACGCATACGCCCTTTTGGGACAAGTGCACCGTTTTCGACGTTTTGAAGCTTTTCATGTGCTTTAGGGGCGATTCGTATCTACCTCCTGAAATCAGTTTCCTGCAATTTTCCCTTGCTTTGAAATCCTCTTCGCTGCCTTCCTTCAATATATTTTTGGACGAGAGTTATCATTTATAACTCTGCAGGTTTGTGAATTGCAGTGACCGTGAACTCTATTTTTCAACTCGCTTTTTGGGAGCTGGCCGCAAATCCGCGGGATTGCTTCAGGCCCTATTCTGGTTCTAGGGAGCAGGCCAAGGCTGCGTTTAATTCTTCTTCCTGTTGGGAAATTAGAGTGACCTGTGCATTTACCAACACTTAGAGCTAGTCTCTCATTGGTTCCCCCGATTCCCGTTCATGCTCACGGCAATTTGCAACCTGGATGAAACAGGGGGTGAAAGGTGCTGATTCTCCAAGTGGGGAGATTGTTAGTAAAGTGGCAGGAATGGCAATACAGAGCATCAGGAGATGAGAAATGAGGTGCCTTTTAGAAACCTTTCTCGATCACATGATGTACCATTCTCTGGGTTTCCCATGCATATTTTTGGTGTAGGAAGATTCCGTTGAACCTGGAGATTTGGGACTCATGGAATGAGTACCAGGCAGTATTACTTTAAAGAGTCTGCGATTGCTCACCCAACCTCACCAATCCTGTAAGCCCCAAGAGTGTCCAGCCTTATGTCTCATCCAGCTGTAGGTCTAGATGTGGTCTGTCCAGGTTGCATCACAGCCCCTGAATGAATTGTGTGAGAATTTCTCTCTCTTTCACTGTCTTTGTTTCATGGGTATTTAAAAGTAGTTTATTTTTATAATGGGGTTTAGCTGCTTTTCACTGCTGTGTTTATGCCGCTTTACACCCACTTGACTCACTTACAGAGAGATATCAATACATAGGTTTGAAGATTCTTACTAGTCAGATATATTCTTGTGTGGTGATAGGGGGTGTTGAGTCCAGTTCACTGGGCAAGGAGTAGGTCTTGTCTATTATATATTGGGTTTATGGAACGGTATGTGAGCTAATTTGAAACCCTTGTTTTATGCATCACGCCACCTCACCTTTACAGTTAAGCAGCCATACTATGTTTTCTAAATGAGTGACTCTGTTCTGTTTTGTAATTCAGTTCAAGTGTAGCGGTTTTTACATTCCCTCTATAAGTGATATCTTATGATAAGTGTCCTTTTCTGCGTGACTTATTTCACTTAGAATCATAGTACCTAAATGACTCATCTTGCTGCTCCTAGCCTTATGACATTGATTTCATGGCTGAGTGATATTCTATTGTACATAAGTACGAAAACTTCTTATCCATTTTTCACTTTCCTGGGATATTAAAAGGTGTTCCGAAGAGGAGGTTCTTGTCAACAGAGGAGCCCTAAACTTTGGGGTGCCTGTGTCTTGCTGATTTTTAGTTTTCCCAATTTATACACCCATGAGTGGAAGTGCCCTATGCTCTCTAAGCTGTGTTTTTTAGATGTTTCAGGACACATCATACACTTCTCCAGAGTGGCTGTTGGCAATTTACATCCCGCCCATCAGCATAGCAAGGCTCCCATTTCTCCATGGCCTGTCCTGCATTTCTGGTTTTGACACTTTTTTCAGCATGGCCCTTTTGACCGATGGGAAGCAAGACTACTTTGTAGCGCTGATTTGCCTTTCCAGGTTGCTTGGTTGGCCAAAAAGGGTGTATGCGTTTTTTCCTGAATATATTCTGGAAAAAAAGTATACGCCCTTTTTGGCCAAGGGCATCACTGTCGACGTTTTGCCGCTTTTCATGTGCTTTCAAGGTGATTCAAACCTACCTCCTGAAATCTGTTTCCTGCAATTCTGCCTTGCTTTCAAAGCCTCTTCGTTGACTTCCCTCAATTTATTTGTGGATGAGAGTTATCATTTGTAACTCTGCAGGTTTGTGAATTGCACTGCCCCTGAGCTCCTTTTTTCAACTCGCTTTTTTGGGAGCTGGACGCAAAAGCGCAGGATTGCTCCAAGCCCTCTTCTGGTTCCATGTGGCAGGCTGAGCCTGTGGTTAATTCTTCTTCCTGATGGGAAAATAGAGTGACCTGTGCCTGTCCCAACACCTAGAGCTAGTCTCTCATTGGTTCGCCCTCTTCCCGTTCATCCTCAGGACAAATTGCAACCTGTACGGAACAGGAGGTTAAAGGTGCTGATTCTCCAAGGAGGGAGATGGCTAGTAAAGCGGCTGGAATGGCGAACCCGAGCACAAGGAGATGAGAAATGAGGTGCGTTTTAGAAACCTTTCCCGATCACATGGTGTACCATCTTCTGGGTTTCTCATGCATGTTTTCGATGTAGGAAGATGCCCTTTAACCTAGAGATTTGGGACCCATCGGATGGGTACCATGCAGTATTACTTTAAAGGGTCTGCGTTGGCTCACCCAACCTCACCAAACCTTTCAGCCCCAAGAGTGTCCACCCTTATGTCTCAATCAGCTGTGGGTCTAGTTATGGTCAATCCAGGTTCCATCACAGCCCCTGAGCGAATTTTGTAAGAATTTCTCTCTCTTCCACTGTCTTTGTTTCACGGGTTTTGAAAAGTAATTTATTTTTATAATGGGGTTTAGCTGCTTTTCACGGCTGTGTTTATGCCGCTTTACACCCCCTTGACTCACTTACAGAGAGATATCAGTACATAGGTTTGACGATTCTTACTAGTCAGATATATTCTTGTGCGGTGAATAGGGGGTGTTGAGTCCAGTTCACTGAGCAAGGAGTAGGTCTTGTCTATTACATATTGGGTTTATGGAACGGTATCTGAGCTAATTTGAAACCCTTGTTTTATGCATCACCCCACCTCACCTTTCCGCTTCAGCAGCCATAGTGTGTTTTCTGAACGTGTGACTCTGTTCTGTTTTGTAATTCAGTTCAAGTGTAGCGGTTTTTACATTCCCTCTATAAGTGATATCTTATGATAAGTGTCTGTTTCTGTGTGACTTATTTCACTTAGAATCGTCGGACCTAAATCCACTCATCGTGCTGCTACTAGCCTTATGACGTTGATTTCATGGCTGAGTGATATTCCATTATACATGAGGACCACAACTTCTTTATCCATTTTTCTCTTTCCTAGGATATTTAAGGTGTAATGAAGTGGGGGTGTTTGTCAACAGAGCAGCCCTAAACTTTGGTGTGCCTGTGTCTTGCTGATTTTAGTTTTCCCAATTTATACGCCCATGAGTGGAAGTGCCCTATACTCTCTAAGCTGTGTTTTTTAGATGTGTCAGGACACACCGTACACTTCTCCAGAGTGGCTGTTGGCAATTTACATCCCGCCCATCAGCGTAGCAAGGCTCCCATTTCTCCATGGCCGGTCCTGCATTTCTGGTTTGGACACTTTTTTCCGCATGGCCCTTTTGCCCGCTGGGAAGCGAGACTTCTTTGGAGCGCTGATTTGCCTTTCCAGGTTACTTGGTTGGCCAAAAAGGGCATATGCGTTTTTTCCTGAATATATTCAGGAAAAAACGCATATGCCCTTTTTGACCAAGGGCATCACTGTCCACGTTTTGCCGCTTTTCATGGGCTTTCAAAGTGATTCGAATCTACCTCCTGAAAACTGTTTCCTGCAATTCTGCCTTGCTTTCAAATCCTCTTCGTTGCCTTCCCTCAATATATTTGTGGACGAGAGTTATCATTTTTAACTCTGCAGGTTTGTGAATTGCAGTGCCCATGAGCTCCATTTTTCAACTCGCTTTTTTGGGAGCTGGACGCAAAAGTGCAGGATTGCTTCAGGCCCTCTTCTGGTTCTGGGGCCAGGCTGAGCTTGTGCTTAATTCTTCTTCCTGATGGGAAAATAGAGTGACCTGTGCCTGTCCCAACACCTAGAGCTAGTCTCTCATTGGTTCGCCCTCTTCCCTTTCATCCTCAGGACAAATTGCAACCTGTACGGAACAGGAGGATAAAGGTGCTGATTCTCCAAGGAGGGAGATGGCTAGTAAAGCGGCTGGAATGGCGAACCCGAGCACAAGGAGATGAGAAATGAGGTGCGTTTTAGAAACCTTTCCCGATCACATGGTGTACCATCTTCTGGGTTTCTCATGCATGTTTTCGATGTAGGAAGATGCCCTTTAACCTAGAGATTTGGGACCCATCGGATGGGTACCATGCAGTATTACTTTAAAGGGTCTGCGTTGGCTCACCCAACCTCACCAAACCTTTCAGCCCCAAGAGTGTCCACCCTTATGTCTCAATCAGCTGTGGGTCTAGTTATGGTCAATCCAGGTTCCATCACAGCCCCTGAGCGAATTTTGTAAGAATTTCTCTCTCTTCCACTGTCTTTGTTTCACGGGTTTTGAAAAGTAATTTATTTTTATAATGGGGTTTAGCTGCTTTTCACGGCTGTGTTTATGCCGCTTTACACCCCCTTGACTCACTTACAGAGAGATATCAGTACATAGGTTTGACGATTCTTACTAGTCAGATATATTCTTGTGCGGTGAATAGGGGGTGTTGAGTCCAGTTCACTGAGCAAGGAGTAGGTCTTGTCTATTACATATTGGGTTTATGGAACGGTATCTGAGCTAATTTGAAACCCTTGTTTTATGCATCACCCCACCTCACCTTTCCGCTTCAGCAGCCATAGTGTGTTTTCTGAACGTGTGACTCTGTTCTGTTTTGTAATTCAGTTCAAGTGTAGCGGTTTTTACATTCCCTCTATAAGTGATATCTTATGATAAGTGTCTGTTTCTGTGTGACTTATTTCACTTAGAATCGTCGGACCTAAATCCACTCATCGTGCTGCTACTAGCCTTATGACGTTGATTTCATGGCTGAGTGATATTCCATTATACATGAGGACCACAACTTCTTTATCCATTTTTCTCTTTCCTAGGATATTTAAGGTGTAATGAAGTGGGGGTGTTTGTCAACAGAGCAGCCCTAAACTTTGGTGTGCCTGTGTCTTGCTGATTTTAGTTTTCCCAATTTATACGCCCATGAGTGGAAGTGCCCTATACTCTCTAAGGTGTGTTTTTTAGATGTCTCAGGACACACCGTACACTTCTCCACAGTGGCTGTTGGCAATTTACATCCCGCCCATCAGCGTAGTAAGGCTCCCATTTCTCCATGGCCGGTCCTGCATTTCTGGTTTTGACACATTTTTCCGCATGGCCCTTTTGCCCGATGGGAAGCGAGACTTCTTTGGAGCGCTGATTTGCCTTTCCAGATTGCTTGGTTGGCCAAAAAGGGCGTATGCGTTTTTTCCTGAATATATTCAGGAAAAAACGCATACGCCCTTTTTGGCCAAGGGCATCGTTGTCCACGTTTTGCCGCTTTTCATGTGCTTTCAAGGCGATTCGAATCTACCTCCTGAAATCTGTTTCCTGCAATTCTGCCTTGCTTTCAAATCCTCTTCGTTGCCTTCCCTCAATATATTTGTGGACGAGAGTTATCATTTTTAACTCTGCAGGTTTGTGAATTGCAGTGCCCATGAGCTCCATTTTTCAACTCGCTTTTTTGGGAGCTGGCCGCAAAAGTGCAGGATTGCTTCAGGCCCTCTTCTGGTTCTGGGGGGGCAGGCTGAGCTTGTGGTTAATTCTTCTTCCTGATGGGAAAATAGAGTGACCTGTGCCTGTCCCAACACCTAGAGCTAGTCTCTCATTGGTTCGCCCTCTTCCCGTTCATCCTCAGGACAAATTGCAACCTGTACGGAACAGGAGGTTAAAGGTGCTGATTCTCCAAGGAGGGAGATGGCTAGTAAAGCGGCTGGAATGGCGAACCCGAGCAAAGGAGATGAGAAATGAGGTGCGTTTTAGAAACCTTTCCCGATCACACGGTGTACCATCTTCTGGGCTTCTCATGCATGTTTTCGATGTAGGAAGATTCCCTTGAACCTGGAGATTTGGGACCCATGGGATGGGTACCATGCAGTATTACTTTAAAGGGTCTGCGTTGGCTCACCCAACCTCACCAAACCTCTCAGCCCCAAAAGTGTCCACCCTTATGTCTCAATCAGCTGTGGGTCTAGATATGGTAAATCCAGGTTGCATCACAGCCCCTGAACGAAATGTGTAAGAATTTCTCTCTCTTTCACTGTCTTTGTTTCACGGGTTTTGAAAAGTAATTTATTTTTATAATGGGGTTTAGCTGCTTTTCACGGCTGTGTTTATGGCGCTTTACACCCCCTTGACTCACTTACAGAGAGATATCAATACATAGGTTTGAAGATTCTTACTAGTCAGATATATTCTTGTGTGGTGAATAGGGGGTGTTGAGTCCAGTTCACTGAGCAAGGAGTAGGTCTTGTCTCTTACATATTGGGTTTATGGAACGGTATCTGAGCTAATTTGAAACCCTTGTTTTATGCATCACCCCAGCTCACCTTTCCCGTTCAGCAGCCATAGTGTGTTTTCTAAACGTGTGACTCTGTTCTGTTTTGTAACTCAGTTCAAGTGTAGCGGTTTTTACATTCCCTCTATAAGGGATATCTTATGATAAGTGTCTTTTTCTGTGTGACTTATTTCACTTAGAATCGTTGGACCTAAATCCACTCATCGTGCTGCTACTAGCCTTATGACGTGGATTTCATGGCTGAGGGATATTCCATTGTACATGAGGACCACAACTTCTTTATCCACTTTTCTCTTTCCTAGGATATTTAAGGTGAAATGAAGTGGGGGTTTTTGTCAACAGAGCAGCTCTAAACTTTGGGGTGCCTGTGTCTTGCTGATTCTTAGTTTTCCCAATTTATACGCCCATGAGAGGAAGCGCCCTATGCTCTCCAAGCTGTGTTTTTTAGATGTTTCAGGACCCACCGTACACTTCTCCAGAGTGGCTGTTGGCAATTTACATCCCGCCCATCAGCGTAGCAAGGCTCCCATTTCTCCATGGCCGGTCCTGCATTTCTGGTTTGGACACTTTTTTCCGCATGGCCCTTTTGCCCGCTGGGAAGCGAGACTTCTTTGGAGCGCTGATTTGCCTTTCCAGGTTGCCTGGTTGGCCCAAAAGGGCGTATGCGTTTTTTCCTGAATATATTCAGGAAAACACGCATATGCCCTTTTTGGCCAAGGGCATCATTGTCCACGTTTTGCCGCTTTTCATGTGCTTTCAAGGCGATTCGAATCTACCTCCTGAAATCTGTTTCCTGCAATTCTGCCTTGCTTTCAAAGCCTCTTCGTTGCCTTCCCTCAATATATTTGTGGACGAGAGTTATCATTTATAACTCTGCAGGTTTGTGAATTGCAGTGCCCCTGAGCTCCATTTTTCCAGTCGGTTTTTTGGGAGCTGGCCGCAAAAGTGCAGGATGGCTTCAGGCCCTCTTCTGGTTCTGGGGGGCAGGCTGAGCTTGTGCTTAATTCTTCTTCCTGATGGGAAAATAGAGTGACCTGTGCTTGTCCCAACCCCTAGAGCTAGTCGCTCATTGGTTCCCCCTCTTCCCGTTCATCCTCAGGACAAATTGCAACCTGTACGGAACAGGAGGTTAAAGGTGCTGATTCTCCGAGGAGGGAGATGGCTAGTAAAGAGGCTGGAATGGCGAACCCGAGCACAGGAGATGAGAAATGAGGTGCGTTTTAGAAACCTTTCCCGATCACACGGTGTACCATCTTCTCAGCTTCTCTTGCATGTTTTCGATGTAGGAAGATGCCCTTGAACCTGGAGATTTGGGACCCATGGGATGGTACCATGCAGTATTATTTTAAAGGATCTGCGTTGGCTCACCCAACCTCATCAAACCTCTCAGCCCCAAGAGTGTCCACCCTATGTCTCAATCAGCTGTGGGTCTAGATATGGTCAATCCAGGTTGCATCACAGCCACAGAATGTATTTTGTAAGAATTTCTCTCTCTTTCACTGTCTTTGTTTCACGGGTTTTGAAAAGTAGTTTATTTTTATAATGGGGTTTAGCTGCTTTTCTCGGCTGTGTTTATGCCGCTTTACACCCCCTTGACTCACTTACAGAGAGATATCAATACATAGGTTTGAAGATTCTTACTAGTCAGATATATTCTTGTGTGGTGAATAGGGGTTGTTGAGTCCAGTTCACTGAGCAAGGAGTAGGTCTTGTCTAATACATATTGGGTTTATTGAACGGTATCTGAGCTAATTTGAAACCCTTGTTTTATGCATCACCCCACCTCACCTTTCCCGTTCAGCAGCCATAGTGTGTTTCCTAAACGTGTGACTCTGTTCTGTTTTGCAATTCAGTTCAAGTGTAGCGGTTTTTACATTCCCTCTAGAAGTGATATCTTATGATAAGTGTCTTTTTCTGTGTGACTTATTTCACTTAGAATCGTCGGACCTAAATCCACTCATCGTGCTGCTACTAGCCTTATGACGTTGATTTCATGGCTGAGTGATATTCCGTTGTACATGAGGACCTCAACTTCTTTATCCATTTTTCTATTTCCTAGGATATTTAAGGTGTAATGAAGTGGGGGTTCTTGTCAACAGAGCAGCCCTAAACATTGGGGTGCCTGTGTCTTGCTGATTTTTAGTTTTCCCAATTTATACGCCCATGAGTGGAAGTGCCCTATGCTCTCCAAGCTGTGTTTTTTAGATGTTTCAGGACCCACCGTACACTTCTCCAGAGTGGCTGTTGGCAATTTACATCCCGCCCATCAGCGTAGCAAGGCTCCCATTTCTCCATGGCCGGTCCTGCATTTCTGGTTTGGACACTTTTTTCCGCATGGCCCTTTTGCCCGCTGGGAAGCGAGACTTCTTTGGAGCGCTGATTTGCATTTCCAGGTTGCTTGGTTGGCCAAAAAGAGCGTATGCGTTTTTTCCTGAATATATTCAGGAAAAAACGCATACGCCCTTTTTGGCCAAGAGCATCACTGTCCACCTTCTGCCTCTTTTCTTGGGCTTTCAAGGCGATTCGAATCTGCCTCCTGAAATCTGTTTCCTGCAATTCTGCCTTGCTTTCAAATCCTCTTCGTTGCCTTCCCTCAATATATTTGTGGACGAGAGTTATCATTTATAACTCTGCAGGTTTGTGAATTGCAGTGCCCCTGAGCTCCACTTTACAACTCGCTTTTTTGGGAGCTGGCCGCAAAAGTGCAGGATTGCTTCAGGCCCTCTTCTGGTTCTGGGGTGCAGGCTGAGCTTGTGGTTAATTCTTCTTCCTGATGGGAAAATAGAGTGACCTGTGCCTGTCCCAACACCTAGAGCTAGTCTCTCATTGGTTCGCCCTCTTCCCGTTCATCCTCAGGACAAATTGCAACCTGTACGGAACAGGAGGTTAAAGGTGCTGATTCTCCAAGGAGGGAGATGGCTAGTAAAGCGGCTGGAATGGCGAACCCGAGCACTAGGAGATGAGAAATGAGGTGCGTTTTAGAAACCTTTCCCGATCACACGGTGTACCATCTTCTGGGCTTCTCATGCATGTTTTCGATGTAGGAAGATGCCCTTGAACCTGGAGATTTGGGACCCATGGGATGGGTACCATGCAGTATTACTTTAAAGGATCTGCGTTGGCTCACCCAACCTCACCAAACCTCTCAGCCCGAAGAGTGTCCACCCTTATGTCTCAATCAGCTGTGGGTCTAGATATGGTCAATCCAGGTTGCATCACAGCCCCTGAACGAAATGTGTAAGAATTTCTCTCTCTTTCACTGTCTTTGTTTCACGGGTTTTGAAAAGTAATTTATTTTTATAATGGGGTTTAGCTGCTTTTCACGGCTGTGTTTATGCCGCTTTACACCCCCTTGACTCACTTACAGAGAGATATCAATACACAGGTTTGAAGATTCTTACTAGTCAGATATAATCTTGTGTGGTGAATAGGGGGTGTTGTGTCCAGTTCACTGAGCAAGGAGTAGGTCTTGTCTATTACATATTGGGTTTATGGAACGGTATCTGAGCTAATTTGAAACCCTTGTTTTATGCATCACCCCAGCTCACCTTTCCCGTTCAGCAGCCATAGTGTGTTTTCTAAACGTGTGACTCTGTTCTGTTTTGTAATTCAGTTCAAGTGTAGCGGTTTTTACATTCCCTCTATAAGGGATATCTTATGATAAGTGTCTTTTTCTGTGTGACTTATTTCACTTAGAATCGTCGGACCTAAATCCACTCATCGTGCTGCTACTAGCCTTATGACGTGGATTTCATGGCTGAGGGATATTCCATTGTACATGAGGACCACAACTTCTTTATCCACTTTTCTCTTTCCTAGGATATTTAAGGTGAAATGAAGTGGGGGTTTTTGTCAACAGAGCAGCCCTAAACTTTGGGGTGCCTGTGTCTTGCTGATTCTTAGTTTTCCCAATTTATACGCCCATGAGAGGAAGCGCCCTATGCTCTCCAAGCTGTGTTTTTTAGATGTTTCAGGACCCACCGTACACTTCTCCAGAGTGGCTGTTGGCAATTTACATCCCGCCCATCAGCGTAGCAAGGCTCCCATTTCTCCATGGCCGGTCCTGCATTTCTGGTTTGGACACTTTTTTCCGCATGGCCCTTTTGCCCGCTGGGAAGCGAGACTTCTTTGGAGCGCTGATTTGCCTTTCCAGGTTGCCTGGTTGGCCCAAAAGGGCGTTTGCGTGTTTTCCTGAATATATTCAGGAAAACACGCATATGCCCTTTTTGGCCAAGGGCATCATTGTCCACGTTTTGCCGCTTTTCATGTGCTTTCAAGGCGATTCGAATCTACCTCCTGAAATCTGTTTCCTGCAATTCTGCCTTGCTTTCAAAGCCTCTTCGTTGCCTTCCCTCAATATATTTGTGGACGAGAGTTATCATTTATAACTCTGCAGGTTTGTGAATTGCAGTGCCCCTGAGCTCCATTTTTCCAGTCGGTTTTTTGGGAGCTGGCCGCAAAAGTGCAGGATGGCTTCAGGCCCTCTTCTGGTTCTGGGGGGCAGGCTGAGCTTGTGGTTAATTCTTCTTCCTGATGGGAAAATAGAGTGACCTGTGCTTGTCCCAACCCCTAGAGCTAGTCGCTCATTGGTTCCCCCTCTTCCCGTTCATCCTCAGGACAAATTGCAACCTGTACGGAACAGGAGGTTAAAGGTGCTGATTCTCCGAGGAGGGAGATGGCTAGTAAAGAGGCTGGAATGGCGAACCCGAGCACAGGAGATGAGAAATGAGGTGCGTTTTAGAAACCTTTCCCGATCACACGGTGTACCATCTTCTCAGCTTCTCTTGCATGTTTTCGATGTAGGAAGATGCCCTTGAACCTGGAGATTTGGGACCCATGGGATGGTACCATGCAGTATTATTTTAAAGGATCTGCGTTGGCTCACCCAACCTCATCAAACCTCTCAGCCCCAAGAGTGTCCACCCTATGTCTCAATCAGCTGTGGGTCTAGATATGGTCAATCCAGGTTGCATCACAGCCACAGAATGTATTTTGTAAGAATTTCTCTCTCTTTCACTGTCTTTGTTTCACGGGTTTTGAAAAGTAATTTATTTTTATAATGGGGTTTAGCTGCTTTTCTCGGCTGTGTTTATGCCGCTTTACACCCCCTTGACTCACTTACAGAGAGATATCAATACATAGGTTTGAAGATTCTTACTAGTCAGATATATTCTTGTGTGGTGAATAGGGGGTGTTGAGTCCAGTTCACTGAGCAAGGAGTAGGTCTTGTCTATTACATATTGGGTTTATTGAACGGTATCTGAGCTAATTTGAAACCCTTGTTTTATGCATCACCCCAGCTCACCTTTCCCGTTCAGCAGCCATAGTGTGTTTCCTAAACGTGTGACTCTGTTCTGTTTTGCAATTCAGTTCAAGTGTAGCGGTTTTTACATTCCCTCTAGAAGTGATATCTTATGATAAGTGTCTTTTTCTGTGTGACTTATTTCACTTAGAATCGTCGGACCTAAATCCACTCATCGTGCTGCTACTAGCCTTATGACGTTGATTTCATGGCTGAGTGATATTCCGTTGTACATGAGGACCTCAACTTCTTTATCCATTTTTCTATTTCCTAGGATATTTAAGGTGTAATGAAGTGGGGGTTCTTGTCAACAGAGCAGCCCTAAACATTGGGGTGCCTGTGTCTTGCTGATTTTTAGTTTCCCAATTTATACGGCCATGAGTGGAAGTGCCCTATGGTCTCCAAGCTGTGTTTTTTACATGTTTCAGAACACACCGTACACTTCTCCAGAGTGGCTGTTGGCAATTTACATCCCGCCCATCAGCGTAGCAAGGCTCCCATTTCTCCATGGCCGGTCCTGCATTTCTGGTTTGGACACTTTTTTCCGCATGGCCCTTTTGCCCGCTGGGAAGCGAGACTTCTTTGGAGCGCTGATTTGCATTTCCAGGTTGCTTGGTTGGCCAAAAAGGGCGTATGCGTTTTTTCTTGAATATATTCAGGAAAAAACGCATACGCCCTTTTTGGCCAAGAGCATCACTGTCCACCTTCTGCCTCTTTTCTTGGGCTTTCAAGGCGATTCGAATCTGCCTCCTGAAATCTGTTTCCTGCAATTCTGCCTTGCTTTCAAATTCTCTTCGTTGCCTTCCCTCAATATATTTGTGCACGAGAGTTATCATTTATAACTCTGCAGGTTTGTGAATTGCAGTGCCCCTGAGCTCCATTTTACAACTCGCTTTTTTGGGAGCTGGCCGCAAAAGTGCAGGATTGCTTCAGGCCCTCTTCTGGTTCTGGGGGGCAGGCTGAGCTTGTGCTTAATTCTTCTTCCTGATTGGAAAATAGAGTGACCTGTGCCTGTCCCAACACCTAGAGCTAGTCTCTCATTGGTTCGCCCTCTTCCCGTTCATCCTCAGGACAAATTGCAACCTGTACGGAACAGGAGGTTAAAGGTGCTGATTCTCCAAGGAGGGAGATGGCTAGTAAAGCGGCTGGAATGGCGAACCCGAGCACAAGGAGATGAGAAATGAGGTGCGTTTTAGAAACCTTTCCCGATCACACGGTGTACCATCTTCTGGGCTTCTCATGCATGTTTTCGATGTAGGAAGATGCCCTTGAACCTGGAGATTTGGGACCCATGGGATGGGTACCATGCAGTATTACTTTAAAGGGTCTGCGTTGGCTCACCCAACCTCACCAAACCTCTCAGCCCCAAGAGTGTCCACCCTTATGTCTCAATCAGCTGTGGGTCTAGATATGGTCAATCCAGGTTGCATCACAGCCCCTGAACGAAATGTGTAAGAATTTCTCTCTCTTTCACTGTCTTTGTTTCACGGGTTTTGAAAAGTAATTTATTTTTATAATGGGGTTTAGCTGCTTTTCACGGCTGTGTTTATGCCGCTTTACACCCCCTTGACTCACTTACAGAGAGATATCAATACATAGGTTTGAAGATTCTTACTAGTCAGATATAATCTTGTGTGGTGAATAGGGGGTGTTGAGTCCAGTTCACTGAGCAAGGAGTAGGTCTTGTCTACTACATATTGGGTTTATGGAACGGTATCTGAGCTAATTTGAAACCCTTGTTTTATGCATCACCCCAGCTCACCTTTCCCGTTCAGCAGCCATAGTGTGTTTTCTAAACGTGTGACTCTGTTCTGTTTTGTAATTCAGTTCAAGTGTAGCGGTTTTTACATTCCCTCTATAAGGGATATCTTATGATAAGTGTCTTTTTCTGTGTGACTTATTTCACTTAGAATCGTCGGACCTAATTCCACTCATCGTGCTGCTACTAGCCTTATGACGTGGATTTCATGGCTGAGGGATATTCCATTGTACATGAGGACCACAACTTCTTTATCCACTTTTCTCTTTCCTAGGATATTTAAGGTGAAATGAAGTGGGGGTTTTTGTCAACAGAGCAGCCCTAAACTTTGGGGTGCCTGTGTCTTGCTGATTCTTAGTTTTCAAAATTTATACGCCCATGAGTGGAAGTGCCCTATGCTCTCCAAGCTGTGTTTTTTAGATGTTTCAGGACCCACCGTACACTTCTCCAGAGTGGCTGTTGGCAATTTACATCCCGCCCATCAGCGTAGCAAGGCTCCCATTTCTCCATGGCCGGTCCTGCATTTCTGGTTTGGACACTTTTTTCCGCATGGCCCTTTTGCCCGCTGGGAAGCGAGACTTCTTTGGAGCGCTGATTTGCCTTTCCAGGTTGCCTGCTTGGCCCAAAAGGGCTTATGCGTGTTTTCCTGAATATATTCAGGAAAACACGCATATGCCCTTTTTGGCCAAGGGCATCATTGTCCACGTTTTGCCGCTTTTCATGTGCTTTCAAGGCGATTCGAATCTACCTCCTGAAATCTGTTTCCTGCAATTCTGCCTTGCTTTCAAAGCCTCTTCGTTGCCTTCCCTTAATATATTTGTGGACGAGAGGTATCATTTAAAACTCTGCAGGTTTGTGAATTGCAGTGCCCCTGAGCTCCATTTTTCAACTCGCTTTTTTGGGAGCTGGCCGCAAAAGCGCAGGATTGCTTCAGGCCCTCTTCTGGTTCTGGGGGGCAGGCTGAGCTTGTGCTTAATTCTTCTTCCTGATGGGAAAATAGAGTGACCTGTGCCTGTCCCAACACCTAGAGCTAGTCTCTCATTGGTTCCCCCTCTTCCCGTTCATCCTCAGGACAAATTGCAACCTGTACGGAACAGGAGGTTAAAGGTGCTGATTCTCCGAGGAGGGAGATGGCTAGTAAAGAGGCTGGAATGGCGAACCTGAGCACAGGAGATGAGAAATGAGGTGCGTTTTAGAAACCTTTCCCGATCACACGGTGTACCATCTTCTGAGCTTCTCTTGCATGTTTTCGATGTAGGAAGATGCCCTTGAACCTGGAGATTTGGGACCCATGGGATGGTACCATGCAGTATTATTTTAAAGGATCTGCGTTGGCTCACCCAACCTCATCAAACCTCTCAGCCCCAAGAGTGTCCACCCTATGTCTCAATCAGCTGTGGGTCTAGATATGGTCAATCCAGGTTGCATCACAGCCACAGAATGTATTTTGTAAGAATTTCTCTCTCTTTCACTGTCTTTGTTTCACGGGATTTGAAAAGTAGTTTATTTTTATAATGGGGTTTAGCTGCTTTTCTCGGCTGTGTTTATGCCGCTTTACACCCCCTTGACTCACTTACAGAGAGATATCAATACATAGGTTTGAAGATTCTTACTAGTCAGATATATTCTTGTGTGGTGAATAGGGGGTGTTGAGTCCAGTTCACTGAGCAAGGAGTAGGTCTTGTCTAATACATATTGGGTTTATTGAACGGTATCTGAGCTAATTTGAAACCCTTGTTTTACGCATCACTGCACCTCACCTTTCCCGTTCAGCAGCCATAGTGTGTTTCCTAAACGTGTGACTCTGTTCTGTTTTGCAATTCAGTTCAAGTGTAGCGGTTTTTACATTCCCTCTAGAAGTGATATCTTATGATAAGTGTCTTTTTCTGTGTGACTTATTTCACTTAGAATCGTCGGACCTAAATCCACTCATCGTGCTGCTACTAGCCTTATGACGTTGATTTCATGGCTGAGTGATATTCCGTTGTACATGAGGACCTCAACTTCTTTATCCATTTTTCTATTTCCTAGGATATTTAAGGTGTAATGAAGTGGGGGTTCTTGTCAACAGAGCAGCCCTAAACATTGGGGTGCCTGTGTCTTGCTGATTTTTAGTTTTCCCAATTTATACGCCCATGAGTGGAAGTGCCCTATGCTCTCCAATCTGTGTTTTTTAGATGTTTCAGGACCCACCGTACACTTCTCCAGAGTGGCTGTTGGCAATTTACATCCCGCCCATCAGCGTAGCAAGGCTCCCATTTCTCCATGGCCGGTCCTGCATTTCTGGTTTGGACACTTTTTTCCGCATGGCCCTTTTGCCCGCTGGGAAGCGAGACTTCTTTGGAGCGCTGATTTGCATTTCCAGGTTGCTTGGTTGGCCAAAAAGAGCGTATGCGTTTTTTCCTGAATATATTCAGGAAAAAACGCATACGCCCTTTTTGGCCAAGAGCATCACTGTCCACCTTCTGCCTCTTTTCTTGGGCTTTCAAGGCGATTCGAATCTGCCTCCTGAAATCTGTTTCCTGCAATTCTGCCTTGCTTTCAAATCCTCTTCGTTGCCTTCCCTCAATATATTTGTGGACGAGAGTTATCATTTATAACTCTGCAGGTTTGTGAATTGCAGTGCCCCTGAGCTCCACTTTACAACTCGCTTTTTTGGGAGCTGGCCGCAAAAGTGCAGGATTGCTTCAGGCCCTCTTCTGGTTCTGGGGTGCAGGCTGAGCTTGTGGTTAATTCTTCTTCCTGATGGGAAAATAGAGTGACCTGTGCCTGTCCCAACACCTAGAGCTAGTCTCTCATTGGTTCGCCCTCTTCCCGTTCATCCTCAGGACAAATTGCAACCTGTACGGAACAGGAGGTTAAAGGTGCTGATTCTCCAAGGAGGGAGATGGCTAGTAAAGCGGCTGGAATGGCGAACCCGAGCACTAGGAGATGAGAAATGAGGTGCGTTTTAGAAACCTTTCCCGATCACACGGTGTACCATCTTCTGGGCTTCTCATGCATGTTTTCGATGTAGGAAGATGCCCTTGAACCTGGAGATTTGGGACCCATGGGATGGGTACCATGCAGTATTACTTTAAAGGATCTGCGTTGGCTCACCCAACCTCACCAAACCTCTCAGCCCGAAGAGTGTCCACCCTTATGTCTCAATCAGCTGTGGGTCTAGATATGGTCAATCCAGGTTGCATCACAGCCCCTGAACGAAATGTGTAAGAATTTCTCTCTCTTTCACTGTCTTTGTTTCACGGGTTTTGAAAAGTAATTTATTTTTATAATGGGGTTTAGCTGCTTTTCACGGCTGTGTTTATGCCGCTTTACACCCCCTTGACTCACTTACAGAGAGATATCAATACACAGGTTTGAAGATTCTTACTAGTCAGATATAATCTTGTGTGGTGAATAGGGGGTGTTGAGTCCAGTTCACTGAGCAAGGAGTAGGTCTTGTCTATTACATATTGGGTTTATGGAACGGTATCTGAGCTAATTTGAAACCCTTGTTTTATGCATCACCCCAGCTCACCTTTCCCGTTCAGCAGCCATAGTGTGTTTTCTAAACGTGTGACTCTGTTCTGTTTTGTAACTCAGTTCAAGTGTAGCGGTTTTTACATTCCCTCTATAAGGGATATCTTATGATAAGTGTCTTTTTCTGTGTGACTTATTTCACTTAGAATCGTCGGACCTAAATCCACTCATCGTGCTGCTACTAGCCTTATGACGTGGATTTCATGGCTGAGGGATATTCCATTGTACATGAGGACCACAACTTCTTTATCCACTTTTCTCTTTCCTAGGATATTTAAGGTGAAATGAAGTGGGGGTTTTTGTCAACAGAGCAGCCCTAAACTTTGGGGTGCCTGTGTCTTGCTGATTCTTAGTTTTCCCAATTTATACGCCCATGAGAGGAAGCGCCCTATGCTCTCCAAGCTGTGTTTTTTAGATGTTTCAGGACCCACCGTACACTTCTCCAGAGTGGCTGTTGGCAATTTACATCCCGCCCATCAGCGTAGCACGGCTCCCATTTCTCCATGGCCAGTCCTGCATTTCTGGTTTGGACACTTTTTTCCGCATGGCCCTTTTGCCCGCTGGGAAGCGAGACTTCTTTGGAGCGCTGATTTGCCTTTCCAGGTTGCCTGGTTGGCCCAAAAGGGCGTATGCGTGTTTTCCTGAATATATTCAGGAAAACACGCATATGCCCTTTTTGGCCAAGGGCATCATTGTCCACGTTTTGCCGCTTTTCGTGTGCTTTCAAGGCGATTCGAATCTACCTCCTGAAATCTGTTTCCTGCAATTCTGCCTTGCTTTCAAAGCCTCTTCGTTGCCTTCCCTCAATATATTTGTGGACGAGAGTTATCATTTATAACTCTGCAGGTTTGTGAATTGCAGTGCCCCTGAGCTCCATTTTTCCAGTCGGTTTTTTGGGAGCTGGCCGCAAAAGTGCAGGATGGCTTCAGGCCCTCTTCTGGTTCTGGGGGGCAGGCTGAGCTTGTGCTTAATTCTTCTTCCTGATGGGAAAATAGAGTGACCTGTGCTTGTCCCAACCCCTAGAGCTAGTCGCTCATTGGTTCCCCCTCTTCCCGTTCATCCTCAGGACAAATTGCAACCTGTACGGAACAGGAGGTTAAAGGTGCTGATTCTCCGAGGAGGGAGATGGCTAGTAAAGAGGCTGGAATGGCGAACCCGAGCACAGGAGATGAGAAATGAGGTGCGTTTTAGAAACCTTTCCCGATCACACGGTGTACCATCTTCTGAGCTTCTCTTGCATGTTTTCGATGTAGGAAGATGCCCTTGAACCTGGAGATTTGGGACCCATGGGATGGTACCATGCAGTATTATTTTAAAGGATCTGCGTTGGCTCACCCAACCTCATCAAACCTCTCAGCCCCAAGAGTGTCCACCCTATGTCTCAATCAGCTGTGGGTCTAGATATGGTCAATCCAGGTTGCATCACAGCCACAGAATGTATTTTGTAAGAATTTCTCTCTCTTTCACTGTCTTTGTTTCACGGGTTTTGAAAAGTAATTTATTTTTATAATGGGGTTTAGCTGCTTTTCTCGGCTGTGTTTATGCCGCTTTACACCCCCTTGACTCACTTACAGAGAGATATCAATACATAGGTTTGAAGATTCTTACTAGTCAGATATATTCTTGTGTGGTGAATAGGGGGTGTTGAGTCCAGTTCACTGAGCAAGGAGTAGGTCTTGTCTATTACATATTGGGTTTATTGAACGGTATCTGAGCTAATTTGAAACCCTTGTTTTATGCATCACCCCACCTCACCTTTCCCGTTCAGCAGCCATAGTGTGTTTCCTAAACGTGTGACTCTGTTCTGTTTTGCAATTCATTTCAAGTGTAGCGGTTTTTACATTCCCTCTAGAAGTGATATCTTATGATAAGTGTCTTTTTCTGTGTGACTTATTTCACTTAGAATCGTCGTACCTAAATCCACTCATCGTGCTGCTACTAGCCTTATGACGTTGATTTCATGGCTGAGTGATATTCCATTGTACATGAGGACCACAACTTCTTTATCCATTTTTCTCTTTCCTAGGATATTTAAGGTGTAATGAAGTGGGGGTTCTTGTCAACAGAGTAGCCCTAAACTTTGGGGTGCCTGTGTCTTGCTGATTTTTAGTTTCCCAATTTATACGCCCTTGAGTGGAAGTGCCCTATGCTCTCCATGCTCTGTTTTTTAGATGTTTCAGGACCCACCGTACACTTCTCCAGAGTGGCTGTTGGCAATTTACATCCCGCCCATCAGCGTAGCAAGGCTCCCATTTCTCCATGGCCGGTCCTGCATTTCTGGTTTGGACACTTTTTTCCGCATGGCCCTTTTGCCCGCTGGGAAGCGAGACTTCTTTGGAGCGCTGATTTGCCTTTCCAGGTTGCTTGGTTGGCCAAAAAGGGCGTATGCGTTTTTTCCTGAATATATTCAGGAAAAAACGCATACGCCCTTTTTGGCCAAGGGCATCACTGTCCACCTTTTGCCTCTTTTCTTGGGCTTTCAAGGCGATTCGAATCTACCTCCTGAAATCTGTTTCCTGCAATTCTGCCTTGCTTTCAAATCCTCTTCGTTGCCTTCCCTCAATATATTTGTGCACGAGAGTTATCATTTATAACTCTGCAGGTTTGTGAATTGCAGTGCCCCTGAGCTCCATTTTACAACTCGCTTTTTTGGGAGCTGGCCGCAAAAGTGCAGGATTGCTTCAGGCCCTCTTCTGGTTCTGGGGGGCAGGCTGAGCTTGTGGTTAATTCTTCTACCTGATGGGAAAATAGAGTGACCTGTGCCTGTCCCAACACCTAGAGCTAGTCTCTCATTGGTTCGCCCTCTTCCCGTTCATCCTGAGGACAAATTGCAACCTGTACGGAACAGGAGGTTAAAGGTGCTGATTCTCCAAGGAGGGAGATGGCTAGTAAAGTGGCTGGAATGGCGAACCCGAGCACAAGGAGATGAGAAATGAGGTGCGTTTTAGAAACCTTTCCCGATCACACGGTGTACCATCTTCTGGGCTTCTCATGCATGTTTTCGATGTAGGAAGATGCCCTTGAACCTGGAGATTTGGGACCCATGGGATGGGTACCATGCAGTATTACTTTAAAGGGTCTGCGTTGGCTCACCCAACCTCACCAAACCTCTCAGCCCCAAGAGTGTCCACCCTTATGTCTCAATCAGCTGTGGGTCTAGATATGGTCAATCCAGGTTGCATCACAGCCCCTGAACGAAATGTGTAAGAATTTCTCTCTCTTTCACTGTCTTTGTTTCACGGGTTTTGAAAAGTAATTTATTTTTATAATGGGGTTTAGCTGCTTTTCACGGCTGCGTTTATGCCGCTTTACACCCCCTTGACTCACTTACAGAGAGATATCAATACATAGGTTTGAAGATTCTTACTAGTCAGATATAATCTTGTGTGGTGAATAGGGGGTGTTGAGTCCAGTTCACTGAGCAAGGAGTAGGTCTTGTCTACTACATATTGGGTTTATGGAACGGTATCTGAGCTAATTTGAAACCCTTGTTTTATGCATCACCCCAGCTCACCTTTCCCGTTCAGCAGCCATAGTGTGTTTTCTAAACGTGTGACTCTGTTCTGTTTTGTAATTCAGTTCAAGTGTAGCGGTTTTTACATTCCCTCTATAAGTGATATCTTATGATAAGTGTCTTTTTCTGTGTGACTTATTTCACTTAGAATCGTCGTACCTAAATCCACTCATCGTGCTGCTACTAGCCTTATGACGTTGATTTCATGGCTGAGTGATATTCCATTGTACAGGAGGACCACAACTTCTTTATCCATTTTTCTCTTTCCTAGGATATTTCAGATGTAATGAAGTGGGGGTTCTTGTCAACAGAGCAGCCCTAAACTTTGGGGTGCCTGTGTCTTGCTGATTTTTAGTTTTCCCAATTTATACGCCCATGAGTGGAAGTGCCCTATGCTCTCCAAGCTGTGTTTTTTAGATGTTTCAGGACCCACCGTACACTTCTCCAGAGTGGCTGTTGGCAATTTACATCCCGCCCATCAGCGTAGCAAGGCTCCCATTTCTCCATGGCCGGTCCTGCATTTCTGGTTTGGACACTTTTTTCCGCATGGCCCTTTTGCCCGCTGGGAAGCGAGACTTCTTTGGAGCGCTGATTTGCCTTTCCAGGTTGCCTGGTTGGCCCAAAAGGGCGTATGCGTGTTTTCCTGAATATATTCAGGAAAACACGCATATGCCCTTTTTGGCCAAGGGCATCATTGTCCACGTTTTGCCGCTTTTCATGTGCTTTCAAGGCGATTCGAATCTACCTCCTGAAATCTGTTTCCTGCAATTCTGCCTTGCTTTCAAATCCTCTTCGTTGCCTTCCCTCAATATATTTGTGGACGAGAGTTATCATTTATAACTCTGCAGGTTTGCGAATTGCAGTGCCCCTGAGCTCCATTTTTCCAGTCGGTTTTTTGGGAGCTGGCCGCAAAAGTGCAGGATGGCTTCAGGCCCTCTTCTGGTTCTGGGGGGCAGGCTGAGTTTGTGGTTAATTCTTCTTCCTGATGGGAAAATAGAGTTACCTGTGCCTGTCCCAACCCCTAGAGCTTGTCGCTCATTGGTTCCCCCTCTTCCCGTTCTTCCTCAGGACAAATTGCAACCTGTACGGAACAGGAGGTTAAAGGTGCTGATTCTCCGAGCAGGGAGAATACTAGTAAAGAGGCTGGAATGGCGAACCCGAGCACAGGAGATGAGAAATGAGGTGCGTTTTAGAAACCTTTCCCGAGCACACGGTGTACCATCTTCTGAGCTTCTCTTGCATGTTTTCGATGTAGGAAGATGCCCTTGAACCTGGAGATTTGGGACCCATGGGATGGTACCATGCAGTATTATTTTAAAGGATCTGCGTTGGCTCACCCAACCTCATCAAACCTCTCAGCCCCAAGAGTGTCCACCCTATGTCTCAATCAGCTGTGGGTCTAGATATGGTCAATCCAGGTTGCATCACAGCCACTGAATGTATTTTGTAAGAATTTCTCTCTCTTTCACTGTCTTTGTTTAACGGGTTTTGAAAAGTAATTTATTTTTATAATGGGGTATAGCTGCTTTTCTCGGCTGTGTTTATGCCGCTTTACACCCCCTTGACTCACTTACAGAGAGATATCAATATATAGGTTTGAAGATTCTTACTAGTCAGATATATTCTTGTGTGGTGAAGAGGGGGTGTTGAGTCCAGTTCACTGAGCAAGGAGTAGGTCTTGTCTATTACATATTGGGTTTATGGAACGGTATCTGAGCTAATTTGAAACCCTTGTTTTATGCATCACCCCACCTCACCTTTCCCGTTCAGCAGCCATAGTGTGTTTCCTAAACGTGTGACTCTGTTCTGTTTTGCAATTCAGTTCAAGTGTAGCGGTTTTTACATTCCCTCTAGAAGTGATATCTTATGATAAGTGTCTTTTTCTGTGTGACTTATTTCACTTAGAATCGTCGGACCTAAATCCACTCATCGTGCTGCTACTAGCCTTATGACGTTGATTTCATGGCTGAGTGATATTCCGTTGTACATGAGGACCTCAACTTCTTTATCCATTTTTCTATTTCCTAGGATATTTAAGGTGTAATGAAGTGGGGGTTCTTGTCAACAGAGCAGCCCTAAACATTGGGGTGCCTGTGTCTTGCTGATTTTTAGTTTCCCAATTTATACGCCCATGAGTGGAAGTGCCCTATGCTCTCCAAGCTGTGTTTTTTAGATGTGTCAGGACCCACCGTACACTTCTCCAGAGTGGCTGTTGGCAATTTACATCCCGCCCATCAGCGTAGCAAGGCTCCCATTTCTCCATGGCCGGTCCTGCATTTCTGGTTTGGACACTTTTTTCCGCATGGCCCTTTTGCCCGCTGGGAAGCGAGACTTCTTTGGAGCGCTGATTTG
This sequence comes from Balaenoptera acutorostrata, assembly GCF_949987535.1. Taxonomy (NCBI): domain Eukaryota; kingdom Metazoa; phylum Chordata; class Mammalia; order Artiodactyla; family Balaenopteridae; genus Balaenoptera; species Balaenoptera acutorostrata. Next base: position 147,590 of record NW_026646094.1, on the reverse strand, counting down.
CATTTCCAGGTTGCTTGGTTGGCCAAAAAGGGCGTATGCGTTTTTTCCTGAATATATTCAGGAAAAAACGCATACGCCCTTTTTGGCCAAGGGCATCACTGTCCACCTTCTGCCTCTTTTCTTGGGCTTTCAAGGCGATTCGAATCTGCCTCCTGAAATCTGTTTCCTGCAATTCTGCCTTGCTTTCAAATCCTCTTCGTTGCCTTCCCTCAATATATTTGTGGACGAGAGTTATCATTTATAACTCTGCAGGTTTGTGAATTGCAGTGCCCCTGAGCTCCATTTTACAACTCGCTTTTTTGGGAGCTGGCCGCAAAAGTGCAGGATTGCTTGAGGCCCTCTTCTGGTTCTTGGTGGCAGGCTGAGCTTGTGGTTAATTCTTCTTCCTGATGGGAAAATAGAGTGACCTGTGCCTGTCCCAACACCTAGAGCTAGTCTCTCATTGGTTCGCCCTCTTCCCGTTCATCCTCAGGACAAATTGCAACCTGTACGGAACAGGAGGTTAAAGGTGCTGATTCTCCAAGGAGGGAGATGGCTAGTAAAGCGGCTGGAATGGCGAACCCGAGCACAAGGAGATGAGAAATGAGGTGCGTTTTAGAAACCTTTCCCGATCACACGGTGTACCATCTTCTGGGCTTCTCATGCATGTTTTCGATGTAGGAAGATGCCCTTGAACCTGGAGATTTGGGACCCATGGGATGGGTACCATGCAGTATTACTTTAAAGGGTCTGCGTTGGCTCACCCAACCTCACCAAACCTCTCAGCCCCAAGAGTGTCCACCCTTATGTCTCAATCAGCTGTGGGTCTAGATATGGTCAATCCAGGTTGCATCACAGCCCCTGAACGAAATGTGTAAGAATTTCTCTCTCTTTCACTGTCTTTGTTTCACGGGTTTTGAAAAGTAATTTATTTTTATAATGGGGTTTAGCTGCTTTTCACGGCTGTGTTTATGCCGCTTTACACCCCCTTGACTCACTTACAGAGAGATATCAATACATAGGTTTGAAGATTCTTACTAGTCAGATATAATCTTGTGTGGTGAATAGGGGGTGTTGAGTCCAGTTCACTGAGCAAGGAGTAGGTCTTGTCTACTACATATTGGGTTTATGGAACGGTATCGGAGCTAATTTGAAACCCTTGTTTTATGCATCACCCCAGCTCACCTTTCCCGTTCAGCAGCCATAGTGTGTTTTCTAAACGTGTGACTCTGTTCTGTTTTGTAATTCAGTTCAAGTGTAGCGGTTTTTACATTCCCTCTATAAGTGATATCTTATGATAAGTGTCTTTTTCTGTGTGACTTATTTCACTTAGAATCGTCGTACCTAAATCCACTCATCGTGCTGCTACTAGCCTTATGACGTTGATTTCATGGCTGAGTGATATTCCATTGTACAGGAGGACCACAACTTCTTTATCCATTTTTCTCTTTCCTAGGATATTTCAGATGTAATGAAGTGGGGGTTCTTGTCAACAGAGCAGCCCTAAACTTTGGGGTGCCTGTGTCTTGCTGATTTTTAGTTTTCCCAATTTATACGCCCAGAGTGGAAGTGCCCTATGCTCTCCAAGCTGTGTTTTTTAGATGTTTCAGGACCCACCGTACACTTCTCCAGAGTGGCTGTTGGCAATTTACATCCCGCCCATCAGCGTAGCAAGGCTCCCATTTCTCCATGGCCGGTCCTGCATTTCTGGTTTGGACACTTTTTTCCGCATGGCCCTTTTGCCCGCTGGGAAGCGAGACTTCTTTGGAGCGCTGATTTGCCTTTCCAGGTTGCCTGGTTGGCCCAAAAGGGCGTATGCGTGTTTTCCTGAATATATTCAGGAAAACACGCATATGCCCTTTTTGGCCAAGGGCATCATTGTCCACGTTTTGCCGCTTTTCATGTGCTTTCAAGGCGATTCGAATCTACCTCCTGAAATCTGTTTCCTGCAATTCTGCCTTGCTTTCAAATCCTCTTCGTTGCCTTCCCTCAATATATTTGTGGACGAGAGTTATCATTTATAACTCTGCAGGTTTGCGAATTGCAGTGCCCCTGAGCTCCATTTTTCCAGTCGGTTTTTTGGGAGCTGGCCGCAAAAGTGCAGGATGGCTTCAGGCCCTCTTCTGGTTCTGGGGGGCAGGCTGAGCTTGTGGTTAATTCTTCTTCCTGATGGGAAAATAGAGTTACCTGTGCCTGTCCCAACCCCTAGAGCTTGTCGCTCATTGGTTCCCCCTCTTCCCGTTCTTCCTCAGGACAAATTGCAACCTGTACGGAACAGGAGGTTAAAGGTGCTGATTCTCCGAGCAGGGAGAATACTAGTAAAGAGGCTGGAATGGCGAACCCGAGCACAGGAGATGAGAAATGAGGTGCGTTTTAGAAACCTTTCCCGAGCACACGGTGTACCATCTTCTGAGCTTCTCTTGCATGTTTTCGATGTAGGAAGATGCCCTTGAACCTGGAGATTTGGGACCCATGGGATGGTACCATGCAGTATTATTTTAAAGGATCTGCGTTGGCTCACCCAACCTCATCAAACCTCTCAGCCCCAAGAGTGTCCACCCTATGTCTCAATCAGCTGTGGGTCTAGATATGGTCAATCCAGGTTGCATCACAGCCACTGAATGCATTTTGTAAGAATTTCTCTCTCTTTCACTGTCTTTGTTTAACGGGTTTTGAAAAGTAATTTATTTTTATAATGGGGTTTAGCTGCTTTTCTCGGCTGTGTTTATGCCGCTTTACACCCCCTTGACTCACTTACAGAGAGATATCAATACATAGGTTTGAAGATTCTTACTAGTCAGATATATTCTTGTGTGGTGAAGAGGGGGTGTTGAGTCCAGTTCACTGAGCAAGGAGTAGGTCTTGTCTATTACATATTGGGTTTATGGAACGGTATCTGAGCTAATTTGAAACCCTTGTTTTATGCATCACCCCACCTCACCTTTCCCGTTCAGCAGCCATAGTGTGTTTCCTAAACGTGTGACTCTGTTCTGTTTTGCAATTCAGTTCAAGTGTAGCGGTTTTTACATTCCCTCTAGAAGTGATATCTTATGATAAGTGTCTTTTTCTGTGTGACTTATTTCACTTAGAATCGTCGGACCTAAATCCACTCATCGTGCTGCTACTAGCCTTATGACGTTGATTTCATGGCTGAGTGATATTCCGTTGTACATGAGGACCTCAACTTCTTTATCCATTTTTCTATTTCCTAGGATATTTAAGGTGTAATGAAGTGGGGGTTCTTGTCAACAGAGCAGCCCTAAACATTGGGGTGCCTGTGTCTTGCTGATTTTTAGTTTCCCAATTTATACGCCCATGAGTGGAAGTGCCCTATGCTCTCCAAGCTGTGTTTTTTAGATGTGTCAGGACCCACCGTACACTTCTCCAGAGTGGCTGTTGGCAATTTACATCCCGCCCATCAGCGTAGCAAGGCTCCCATTTCTCCATGGCCGGTCCTGCATTTCTGGTTTGGACACTTTTTTCCGCATGGCCCTTTTGCCCGCTGGGAAGCGAGACTTCTTTGGAGCGCTGATTTGCATTTCCAGGTTGCTTGGTTGGCCAAAAAGGGCGTATGCGTTTTTTCCTGAATATATTCAGGAAAAAACGCATACGCCCTTTTTGGCCAAGGGCATCACTGTCCACCTTCTGCCTCTTTTCTTGGGCTTTCAAGGCGATTCGAATCTGCCTCCTGAAATCTGTTTCCTGCAATTCTGCCTTGCTTTCAAATCCTCTTCGTTGCCTTCCCTCAATATATTTGTGGACGAGAGTTATCATTTATAACTCTGCAGGTTTGTGAATTGCAGTGCCCCTGAGCTCCATTTTACAACTCGCTTTTTTGGGAGCTGGCCGCAAAAGTGCAGGATTGCTTGAGGCCCTCTTCTGGTTCTTGGTGGCAGGCTGAGCTTGTGGTTAATTCTTCTTCCTGATGGGAAAATAGAGTGACCTGTGCCTGTCCCAACACCTAGAGCTAGTCTCTCATTGGTTCGCCCTCTTCCCGTTCATCCTCAGGACAAATTGCAACCTGTACGGAACAGGAGGTTAAAGGTGCTGATTCTCCAAGGAGGGAGATGGCTAGTAAAGCGGCTGGAATGGCGAACCCGAGCACAAGGAGATGAGAAATGAGGTGCGTTTTAGAAACCTTTCCCGATCACACGGTGTACCATCTTCTGGGCTTCTCATGCATGTTTTCGATGTAGGAAGATGCCCTTGAACCTGGAGATTTGGGACCCATGGGATGGGTACCATGCAGTATTACTTTAAAGGGTCTGCGTTGGCTCACCCAACCTCACCAAACCTCTCAGCCCCAAGAGTGTCCACCCTTATGTCTCAATCAGCTGTGGGTCTAGATATGGTCAATCCAGGTTGCATCACAGCCCCTGAACGAAATGTGTAAGAATTTCTCTCTCTTTCACTGTCTTTGTTTCACGGGTTTTGAAAAGTAATTTATTTTTATAATGGGGTTTAGCTGCTTTTCACGGCTGTGTTTATGCCGCTTTACACCCCCTTGACTCACTTACAGAGAGATATCAATACATAGGTTTGAAGATTCTTACTAGTCAGATATAATCTTGTGTGGTGAATAGGGGGTGTTGAGTCCAGTTCACTGAGCAAGGAGTAGGTCTTGTCTACTACATATTGGGTTTATGGAACGGTATCGGAGCTAATTTGAAACCCTTGTTTTATGCATCACCCCAGCTCACCTTTCCCGTTCAGCAGCCATAGTGTGTTTTCTAAACGTGTGACTCTGTTCTGTTTTGTAATTCAGTTCAAGTGTAGCGGTTTTTACATTCCCTCTATAAGGGATATCTTATGATAAGTGTCTTTTTCTGTGTGACTTATTTCACTTAGAATTTTCGGACCTAAATCCACTCATCGTGCTGCTACTAGCCTTATGACGTGGATTTCATGGCTGAGGGATATTCCATTGTACATGAGGACCACAACTTCTTTATCCACTTTTCTCTTTCCTAGGATATTTAAGGTGAAATGAAGTGGGGGTTTTTGTCAACAGAGCAGCCCTAAACTTTGGGGTGCCTGTGTCTTGCTGATTCTTAGCTTTCAAAATTTATACGCCCATGAGTGGAAGTGCACTATGCTCTCCAAGTTGTGTTTTTTAGATGTTTCAGGACCCACCGTACACTTCTCCAGAGTGGCTGTTGGCAATTTACATCCCTCCCATCAGCGTAGCAAGGCTCCCATTTCTCCATGGCTGGTCCTGCATTTCTGGTTTGGACACTTTTTTCCGCATGGCCCTTTTGCCCGCTGGGAAGCGAGACTTCTTTGGAGCGCTGATTGGCCTTTCCAGGTTGCCTGGTTGGCCCAAAAGGGCGTATGCGTGTTTTCCTGAATATATTCAGGAAAACACGCATATGCCCTTTTAGGCCAAGGGCATCATTGTCCACGTTTTGCCGCTTTTCATGTGCTTTCAAGGCGATTCGAATCTACCTCCTGAAATCTGTTTCCTGCAATTCTGCCTTGCTTTCAAATCCTCTTCGTTGCCTTCCCTCAATATATTTGTGGACGAGAGTTATCATTTATAACTCTGCAGGTTTGTGAATTGCAGTGCCCCTGAGCTCCATTTTTCCAGTCGGTTTTTTGGGAGCTGGCCGCAAAAGTGCAGGATGGCTTCAGGCCCTCTTCTGGTTCTGGGGGGCAGGCTGAGCTTGTGGTTAATTCTTCTTCCCGATGGGAAAATAGAGTGACCTGTGCTTGTCCCAACCTCTAGAGCTAGTCGCTCATTGGTTCCCCCTCTTCCCGTTCATCCTCAGGACAAATTGCAACCTGTACGGAACAGGAGGTTAAAGGTGCTGATTCTCCGAGGAGGGAGATGGCTAGTAAAGAGGCTGGAATGGCGAACCCGAGCACAGGAGATGAGAAATGTGGTGCGTTTTAGAAACCTTTCCCGATCACACGGTGTACCATCTTCTGAGCTTCTCTTGCATGTTTTCGATGTAGGAAGATGCCCTTGAAACTGGAGATTTGGGACCCATGGGATGGTACCATGCAGTATTATTTTAAAGGATCTGCGTTGGCTCACCCAACCTCATCAAACCTCTCAGCCCCAAGAGTGTCCACCCTATGTCTCAATCAGCTGTGGGTCTAGATATGGTCAATCCAGGTTGCATCACAGCCCCTGAACGAAATGTGTAAGAATTTCTCTCTCTTTCACTGTCTTTGTTTCACGGGTTTTGAAAAGTAATTTATTTTTATAATGGGGTTTAGCTGCTTTTCTCGGCTGTGTTTATGCCGCTTTACACCCCCTTGACTCACTTACAGAGAGATATCAATACATAGGTTTGAAGATTCTTACTAGTCAGATATAATCTTGTGTGGTGAATAGGGGGTGTTGAGTCCAGTTCACTGAGCAAGGAGTAGGTCTTGTCTACTACATATTGGGTTTATGGAACGGTATCTGAGCTAATTTGAAACCCTTGTTTTATGCATCACCCCAGCTCACCTTTCCCGTTCAGCAGCCATAGTGTGTTTTCTAAACGTGTGACTCTGTTCTGTTTTGTAATTCAGTTCAAGTGTAGCGGTTTTTACATTCCCTCTATAAGGGATATCTTATGATAAGTGTCTTTTTCTGTGTGACTTATTTCACTTAGAATCGTCGGACCTAAATCCACTCATCGTGCTGCTACTAGCCTTATGACGTGGATTTCATGGCTGAGGGATATTCCATTGTACATGAGGACCACAACTTCTTTATCCACTCTTCTCTTTCCTAGGATATTTAAGGTGAAATGAAGTGGGGGTTTTTGTCAACAGAGCAGCCCTAAACTTTGGGGTGCCTGTGTCTTGCTGATTTTTAGTTTTCCCAATTTATACGCCCATGAGTGGAAGTGCCCTATGCTCTCCAAGCTGTGTTTTTTAGATGTTTCAGGACCCACCGTACACTTCTCCAGAGTGGCTGTTGGCAATTTACATCCCGCACATCAGCGTAGCAAGGCTCCCATTTCTCCATGGCCAGTCCTGCATTTCTGGTTTGGACACTTTTTTCCGCATGGCCCTTTTGCCCGCTGGGAAGCGAGACTTCTTTGGAGCGCTGATTTGCCTTTCCAGGTTGCCTGGTTGGCCCAAAAGGACGTATGCGTGTTTTCCTGAATATATTCAGGAAAACACGCATATTCCCTTTTTGGCCAAGGGCATCATTGTCCACGTTTTGCCGCTTTTCATGTGCTTTCAAGGCGATTCGAATCTACCTCCTGAAATCTGTTTCCTGCAATTCTGCCTTGCTTTCAAATCCTCTTCGTTGCCTTCCCTCAATATATTTGTGGACGAGAGTTATCATTTATAACTCTGCAGGTTTGCGAATTGCAGTGCCCCTGAGCTCCATTTTTCCAGTCGGTTTTTTGGGAGCTGGCCGCAAAAGTGCAGGATGGCTTCAGGCCCTCTTCTGGTTCTGGGGGGCAGGCTGAGCTTGTGGTTAATTCTTCTTCCTGATGGGAAAATAGAGTTACCTGTGCCTGTCCCAACCCCTAGAGCTAGTCGCTCATTGGTTCCCCCTCTTCCCGTTCATCCTCAGGACAAATTGCAACCTGTACGGAACAGGAGGTTAAAGGTGCTGATTCTCCGAGGAGGGAGATGGCTAGTAAAGAGGCTGGAATGGCGAACCCGAGCACAGGAGATGAGAAATGAGGTGCGTTTTAGAAACCTTTCCCGAGCACACGGTGTACCATCTTCTGAGCTTCTCTTGCATGTTTTCGATGTAGGAAGATGCCCTTGAACCTGGAGATTTGGGACCCATGGGATGGTACCATGCAGTATTATTTTAAAGGATCTCCGTTGGCTCACCCAACCTCATCAAACCTCTCAGCCCCAAGAGTGTCCACCCTATGTCTCAATCAGCTGTGGGTCTAGATATGGTCAATCCAGGTTGCATCACAGCCACTGAATGTATTTTGTAAGAATTTCTCTCTCTTTCACTGTCTTTGTTTCACGGGTTTTGAAAAGTAATTTATTTTTATAATGGGGTTTAGCTGCTTTTCTCGGCTGTCTTTATGCCGCTTTACACCCCCTTGACTCACTTACAGAGAGATATCAATACATAGGTTTGAAGATTCTTACTATTCAGATATATTCTTGTGTGGTGAAGAGGGGGTGTTGAGTCCAGTTCACTGAGCAAGGAGTAGGTCTTGTCTATTACATATTGGGTTTATGGAACGGTATCTGAGCTAATTTGAAACCCTTGTTTTATGCATCACCCCACCTCACCTTTCCCGTTCAGCAGCCATAGTGTGTTTTCTAAACGTGTGTCTCTGTTCTGTTTTGTAATTCAGTTCAAGTGTAGCGGTTTTTACATTCCCTCTATAAGTGATATCTTATGATAAGTGTCTTTTTCTGTGTGACTTATTTCACTTAGAATCGTCGTACCTAAATCCACTCATCGTGCTGCTACTAGCCTTATGACGTTGATTTCATGGCTGAGTGATATTCCATTGTACATGAGGACCCCAACTTCTTTATCCATTTTTCTCTTTCCTAGGATATTTAAGGTGTAATGAAGTGGGGGTTCTTGTCCACAGAGCAGCCCTAAACTTTGGGGTGCCTGTGTCTTGCTGATTTTTAGTTTTCCCAATTTATACGCCCATGAGTGGAAGTGCCCTATGCTCTCCAAGCTGTGTTTTTAGATGTTTCAGAACACACCGTACACTTCTCCGGAGTGCCTGTTGGCAATTTACATCCCACCCATCAGCGTAGCAAGGCTCCCATTTCTCCATGGCCGGTCCTGCATTTCTGGTTTGGACACTTTTTTCCGCATGGCCCTTTTGCCCGCTGGGAAGCGAGACTTCTTTGGAGCGCTGATTGGCCTTTCCAGGTTGCTTGGTTGGCCAAAAAGGCCATATGCGTTTTTTCCTGAATATATTCAGGAAAAAACGCATATGCCCTTTTTGGCCAAGGGCATCATTGTCCACGTTTTGCCGCTTTTCATGTGCTTTCAAGGCGATTCGAATCTACCTCCTGAAATCTGTTTCCTGCAATTCTGCCTTGCTTTCAAAGCCTCTTCGTTGCCTTCCCTTAATATATTTGTGGACGAGAGGTATCATTTAAAACTCTGCAGGTTTGTGAATTGCAGTGCCCCTGAGCTCCATTTTTCAACTCGGTTTTTTGGGAGCTGGCCGCCAAAGCGCAGGATTGCTTCAGGCCCTCTTCTGGTTCTGGGGGGAAGGCTGAGCTTGTGCTTGATTCTTCTTCCTGATGGGAAAATAGAGTGACCTGTGCCTGTCCCAACACCTAGAGCTAGTCTCTCATTGGTTCCCCCTCTTCCCGTTCATCCTCAGGACAAATTGCAACCTGTACGGAACAGGAGGTTAAAGGTGCTGATTCTCCAAGGAGGGAGATGGCTAGTAAATCGGCTGGAATGTCGAACCCGAGCAAAGGAGATGAGAAATGAGGTGCGTTTTAGAAACCTTTCCCGATCACACGGTGTACCATCTTCTGGGCTTCTCATGCCTGTTTTCGACGTAGGAAGATCCCCTTGAACCTGGAGATTTGGGACCCATGGGATGGGTACCATGCAGTATTACTTGAAAGGGTCTGCGTTGGCTCACCCAACCTCACCGAACCTCTCAGCCCCAAGAGTGTCCACCCTTATGTCTCAATCAGCTGTGGGTCTAGATATGGTCAATCCAGGTTGCATCACAGCCCCTGAACGAATTTTGTAAGAATTTCTCTCTCTTTCACTGTCTTTGTTTCACGGGTTTTGAAAAGTAATTTATTTTTATAATGGGGTTTAGCTGCTTTTCACGGCTGTGTTTATGCCGCTTTACACCCCCTTGACTTTCTTACAGAGAGATATCAATACATAGGTTTGAAGATTCTTACTAGTCAGATATATTCTTGTGCGGTGAATAGGGGGTGTTGAGTCCAGTTCACTGAAAAAGGAATAGGTCTTGTCTCTTACATATTGGGTTTATGGAACGGTATCGGAGCTAATTTGAAACCCTTGTTTTATGCATCACCCCACCTCACCTTTCCCGTTCAGCAGCCATAGTGTGTTTTCTAAACGTGTGACTCTGTTCTGTTTTGCAATTCAGTTCTAGTGTAGCGGTTTTTACATTCCCTCTAGAAGTGATATCTTATGATAAGTGTCTTTTTCTGTGTGACTTATTTCACTTAGAATCGTCGTACCTAAATCCACTCATCGTGCTGCTACTAGCCTTATGACGTTGATTTCATGGCTGAGTGATATTCCATTGTACATGAGGACCACAACTTCTTTATCCATTTTTCGCTTTCCTAGGATATTTAAGGTGTAATGAAGTGGGGGTTCTTGTCAACAGAGCAGCCCTAAACTTTGGGGTGCCTGTGTCTTGCTGATTTTTAGTTTTCCCAATTTATACGCCCATGAGTGGAAGTGCCCTATGCTCTCCATGCTGTGTTTTTAGATGTTTCAGAACACACCGTACACTTCTCCGGAGTGCCTGTTGGCAATTTACATCCCACCCATCAGCGTAGGAAGGCTCCCATTTCTCCATGGCCGGTCCTGCATTTCTGGTTTGGACACTTTTTTCCCCATGGCCCTTTTGCCCGCTGGGAAGCGAGACTTCTTTGGAGCGCTGATTGGCCTTTCCAGGTTGCTTGGTTGGCCAAAAAGGGCGTATGCGTTTTTTCCTGAATATATTCAGGAAAAAACGCATACGCCCTTTTTGGCCAAGGGCATCATTGTCCACGTTTTGCCGCTTTTCATGTGCTTTCAAGGCGATTCGAATCTACCTCCTGAAATCTGTTTCCTGCAATTCTGCCTTGCTTTCAAAGCCTCTTCGTTGCCTTCCCTTAATATATTTGTGGACGAGAGGTATCATTTAAAACTCTGCAGGTTTGTGAATTGCAGTGCCCCTGAGCTCCATTTTTCAACTCGCTTTTTTGGGAGCTGGCCGCAAAACCGCAGGATTGCTTCAGGCCCTCTTCTGGTTCTGGGGGGCAGGCTGAGCTTGTGCTTGATTCTTCTTCCTGATGGGAAAATAGAGTGACCTGTGCCTGTCCCAACACCTAGAGCTAGTCTCTCATTGGTTCCCCCTCTTCCCGTTCATCCTCAGGACAAATTGCAACCTGTACGGAACAGGAGGTTAAAGGTGCTGATTCTCCAAGGAGGGAGATGGCTAGTAAATCGGCTGGAATGGCGAACCCGAGCAAAGGAGATGAGAAATGAGGTGCGTTTTAGAAACCTTTCCCGATCACACGGTGTACCATCTTCTGGGTTTCTCATGCCTGTTTTCGACGTAGGAAGATCCCCTTGAACCTGGAGATTTGGGACCCATGGGATGGGTACCATGCAGTATTACTTGAAAGGGTCTGCGTTGGCTCAACCAACCTCACCGAACCTCTCAGCCCCAAGAGTGTCCACCCTTATGTCTCAATCAGCTGTGGGTCTAGATATGGTCAATCCAGGTTGCATCACAGCCCCTGAACGAATTTTGGAAGAATTTCTCTCTCTTTTACTGTCTTTGTTTCACGGGTTTTGAAAAGTAATTTATTTTTATAATGGGGTTTAGCTGCTTTTCACGGCTGTGTTTATGCCGCTTTACACCCCCTTGACTCACTTACAGAGAGATATCAATACATAGGTTTGAAGATTCTTACTAGTCAGATATATTCTTGTGCGGTGAATAGGGGGTGTTGAGTCCAGTTCACTGAAAAAGGAATAGGTCTTGTCTCTTACATATTGGGTTTATGGAACGGTATCGGAGCTAATTTGAAACCCTTGTTTTATGCATCACCCCACCTCACCTTTCCCGTTCAGCAGCCATAGTGTGTTTTCTAAACGTGTGACTCTGTTCTGTTTTGCAATTCAGTTCAAGTGTAGCGGTTTTTACATTCCCTCTAGAAGTGATATCTTATGATAAGTGTCTTTTTCTGTGTGACTTATTTCACTTAGAATCGTCGTACCTAAATCCACTCATCGTGCTGCTACTAGCCTTATGACGTTGATTTCATGGCTGAGTGATATTCCATTGTACATGAGGACCACAACTTCTTTATCCATTTTTCGCTTTCCTAGGATATTTAAGGTGTAATGAAGTGGGGGTTCTTGTCAACAGAGCAGCCCTAAACTTTGGGGTGCCTGTGTCTTGCTGATTTTTAGTTTTCCCAATTTATACGCCCATGAGTGGAAGTGCCCTATGCTCTCCATGCTGTGTTTTTAGATGTTTCAGAACACACCGTACACTTCTCCGGAGTGCCTGTTGGCAATTTACATCCCACCCATCAGCGTAGGAAGGCTCCCATTTCTCCATGGCCGGTCCTGCATTTCTGGTTTGGACACTTTTTTCCCCATGGCCCTTTTGCCCGCTGGGAAGCGAGACTTCTTTGGAGCGCTGATTGGCCTTTCCAGGTTGCTTGGTTGGCCAAAAAGGGCGTATGCGTTTTTTCCTGAATATATTCAGGAAAAAACGCATACGCACTTTTTGGCCAAGGGCATCATTGTCCACGTTTTGCCGCTTTTCATGTGCTTTCAAGGCGATTCGAATCTACCTCCTGAAATCTGTTTCCTGCAATTCTGCCTTGCTTTCAAAGCCTCTTCGTTGCCTTCCCTTAGTATATTTGTGGACGAGAGGTATCATTTAAAACTGTGCAGGTTTTGTGAATTGCAGTGCCCCTGAGCTCCATTTTTCAACTCGCTTTTTTGGGAGCTGGCCGCAAAAGCGCCGGATTGCTTCAGGCCCTCTTCTGGTTCTGGGGGGCAGGCTGAGCTTGTGCTTAATTCTTCTTCCTGATGGGAAAATAGAGTGACCTGTGCCTGTCCCAACACCTAGAGCTAGTCTCTCATTGGTTCCCCCTCTTCCCGTTCATCCTCAGGACAAATTGCAACCTGTACGGAACAGGAGGTTAAAGGTGCTGATTCTCCAAGGAGGGAGATGGCTAGTAAATCGGCTGGAATGGCGAACCCGAGTAAAGGAGATGAGAAATGAGGTGCGTTTTAGAAACCTTTCCCGATCACACGGTGTACCATCTTCTGGGTTTCTCATGCCTGTTTTCGACGTAGGAAGATGCCCTTGAACCTGGAGATTTGGGACCCATGGGATGGGTACCATGCAGTATTACTTGAAAGGGTCTGCGTTGGCTCACCCAACCTCACCGAACCTCTCAGCCCCAAGAGTGTCCACCCTTATGTCTCAATCAGCTGTGGGTCTAGATATGGTCAATCCAGGTTGCATCACAGCCCCTGAACGAATTTTGTAAGAATTTCTCTCTCTTTCACTGTCTTTGTTTCACGGGTTTTGAAAAGTAATTTATTTTTATAATGGGGTTTAGCTGCTTTTCACGGCTGTGTTTATGCCGCTTTACACCCCCTTGACTCACTTACGGAGAGATATCAATACATAGGTTTGAAGATTCTTACTAGTCAGATATATTCTTGTGCGGTGACTAGGGGGTGTTGAGTCCAGTTCACTGAAAAAGCAATAGGTCTTGTCTCTTACATATTGGGTTTATGGAACGGTATCGGAGCTAATTTGAAACCCTTGTTTTATGCATCACCCCACCTCACCTTTCCCGTTCAGCAGCCATAGTGTGTTTCCTAAACGTGTGACTCTGTTCTGTTTTGCAATTCAGTTCAAGTGTAGCGGTTTTTACATTCCCTCTAGAAGTGATATCTTATGATAAGTGTCTTTTTCTGTGTGACTTATTTCACTTAGAATCGTCGTACCTAAATCCACTCATCGTGCTACTACTAGCCTTATGACGTTGATTTCCTGGCTGAGTGATATTCCATTGTACATGAGGACCACAACTTCTTTATCCATTTTTCTCTTTCCTAGGATATTTAAGGTGTAATGAAGTGGGGGTTCTTGTCCACACAGCAGCCCTAAACTTTGGGGTGCCTGTGTCTTGCTGATGTTTAGTTTTCCCAGTTTATACGCCCATGAGTGGAAGTGCCCTATGCTCTCCAAGCTGTGTTTTTTAGATGTTTCAGGACACACCGTACACTTCTCCAGAGTGGCTGTTGGCAATTTACATCCCACCCATCAGCTTAGCAAGGCTTCCATTTCTCCATGGCCGGTCCTGCATTTCTGGTTTGGACACTTTTTTCCGCATGGCCCTTTTGCCCGCTGGGAAGCGAGACTTCTTTGGAGCGCTGATTGGCCTTTCCAGGTTGCTTGGTTGGCCAAAAAGGGCGTATGCGTTTTTTCCTGAATATATTCAGGAAAAAACGCATACGCCCTTTTTGGCCAAGGGCATCATTGTCCACGTTTTGCCGCTTTTCATGTGCTTTCAAGGCGATTCGAATCTACCTCCTGAAATCTGTTTCCTGCAATTCTGCCTTGCTTTCAAAGCCTCTTCGTTGCCTTCCCTTAGTATATTTGTGGACGAGAGGTATCATTTAAAACTCTGCAGGTTTTTGAATTGCAGTGCCCCTGAGCTCCATTTTTCAACTCGCTTTTTTGGGAGCTGGCCGCCAAAGCGCAGGATTGCTTCAGGCCCTCTTCTGGTTCTGGGGGGCAGGCTGAGCTTGTGCTTAATTCTTCTTCCTGATGGGAAAATAGAGTGACCTGTGCCTGTCCCAACACCTAGAGCTAGTCTCTCATTGGTTCCCCCTCTTCCCGTTCATCCTCAGGACAAATTGCAACCTGTACGGAACAGGAGGTTAAAGGTGCTGATTCTCCAAGGAGGGAGATGGCTAGTAAATCGGCTGGAATGGCGAACCCGAGTAAAGGAGATGAGAAATGAGGTGCGTTTTAGAAACCTTTCCCGATCACACGGTGTACCATCTTCTGGGTTTCTCATGCCTGTTTTCGACGTAGGAAGATGCCCTTGAACCTGGAGATTTGGGACCCATGGGATGGGTACCATGCAGTATTACTTGAAAGGGTCTGCGTTGGCTCACCCAACCTCACCGAACCTCTCAGCCCCAAGAGTGTCCACCCTTATGTCTCAATCAGCTGTGGGTCTAGATATGGTCAATCCAGGTTGCATCACAGCCCCTGAACGAATTTTGTAAGAATTTCTCTCTCTTTCACTGTCTTTGTTTCACGGGTTTTGAAAAGTAATTTATTTTTATAATGGGGTTTAGCTGCTTTTCACGGCTGTGTTTATGCCGCTTTACACCCCCTTGACTCACTTACGGAGAGATATCAATACATAGGTTTGAAGATTCTTACTAGTCAGATATATTCTTGTGCGGTGACTAGGGGGTGTTGAGTCCAGTTCACTGAAAAAGCAATAGGTCTTGTCTCTTACATATTGGGTTTATGGAACGGTATCGGAGCTAATTTGAAACCCTTGTTTTATGCATCACCCCACCTCACCTTTCCCGTTCAGCAGCCATAGTGTGTTTCCTAAACGTGTGACTCTGTTCTGTTTTGCAATTCAGTTCAAGTGTAGCGGTTTTTACATTCCCTCTAGAAGTGATATCTTATGATAAGTGTCTTTTTCTGTGTGACTTATTTCACTTAGAATCGTCGTACCTAAATCCACTCATCGTGCTACTACTAGCCTTATGACGTTGATTTCCTGGCTGAGTGATATTCCATTGTACATGAGGACCACAACTTCTTTATCCATTTTTCTCTTTCCTAGGATATTTAAGGTGTAATGAAGTGGGGGTTCTTGTCCACACAGCAGCCCTAAACTTTGGGGTGCCTGTGTCTTGCTGATGTTTAGTTTTCCCAGTTTATACGCCCATGAGTGGAAGTGCCCTATGCTCTCCAAGCTGTGTTTTTTAGATGTTTCAGGACACACCGTACACTTCTCCAGAGTGGCTGTTGGCAATTTACATCCCACCCATCAGCTTAGCAAGGCTTCCATTTCTCCATGGCCGGTCCTGCATTTCTGGTTTGGACACTTTTTTCCGCATGGCCCTTTTGCCCGCTGGGAAGCGAGACTTCTTTGGAGCGCTGATTGGCCTTTCCAGGTTGCTTGGTTGGCCAAAAAGGGCGTATGCGTTTTTTCCTGAATATATTCAGGAAAAAACGCATACGCCCTTTTTGGCCAAGGGCATCATTGTCCACGTTTTGCCGCTTTTCATGTGCTTTCAAGGCGATTCGAATCTACCTCCTGAAATCTGTTTCCTGCAATTCTGCCTTGCTTTCAAAGCCTCTTCGTTGCCTTCCCTTAGTATATTTGTGGACGAGAGGTATCATTTAAAACTCTGCAGGTTTTTGAATTGCAGTGCCCCTGAGCTCCATTTTTCAACTCGCTTTTTTGGGAGCTGGCCGCCAAAGCGCAGGATTGCTTCAGGCCCTCTTCTGGTTCTGGGGGGCAGGCTGAGCTTGTGCTTAATTCTTCTTCCTGATGGGAAAATAGAGTGACCTGTGCCTGTCCCAACACCTAGAGCTAGTCTCTCATTGGTTCCCCCTCTTCCCGTTCATCCTCAGGACAAATTGCAACCTGTACGGAACGGGAGGTTAAAGGTGCTGATTCTCCAAGGAGGGAGATGGCTAGTAAATCGGCTGGAATGGCGAACCCGAGTAAAGGAGATGAGAAATGAGGTGCGTTTTAGAAACCTTTCCCGATCACACGGTGTACCATCTTCTGGGTTTCTCATGCCTGTTTTCGACGTAGGAAGATGCCCTTGAACCTGGAGATTTGGGACCCATGGGATGGGTACCATGTAGTATTACTTGAAAGGGTCTGCGTTGGCTCACCCAACCTCACCGAACCTCTCAGCCCCAAGAGTGTCCACCCTTATGTCTCAATCAGCTGTGGGTCTAGATATGCTCAATCCAGGTTGCATCACATCCCCTGAACGAATTTTGTAAGAATTTCTCTCTCTTTCACTGTCTTTGTTTCACGGGTTTTGAAAAGTAATTTATTTTTATTATGGGGTTTAGCTGCTTTTCACGGCTGTGTTTATGCCGCTTTACACCCCATTGACTCACTTACGGAGAGATATCAATACATAGGTTTGAAGATTCTTACTAGTCAGATATATTCTTGTGCGGTGAATAGGGGGTGTTGAGTCCAGTTCACTAAAAAAGGAATAGGTCTTGTCTCTTACATATTGGGTTTATGGAACGGTATCGGAGCTAATTTGAAACCCTTGTTTTATGCATCACCCCACCTCACCTTTCCCGTTCAGCAGCCATAGTGTGTTTCCTAAACGTGTGACTCTGTTCTGTTTTGCAATTCAGTTCAAGTGTAGCGGTTTTTACATTCCCTCTAGAAGTGATATCTTAGGATAAGTGTCTTTTTCTGTGTGACTTATTTCACTTAGAATCGTCGTACCTAAATCCACTCATCGTGCTGCTACTAGCCTTATGACGTTGATTTCATGGCTGAGTGATATTCCATTGTACATGAGGACCACAACTTCTTTATCCATTTTTCTCTTTCCTAGGATATTTAAGGTGTAATGAAGTGGGGGTTCTTGTCCACAGAACAGCCCTAAACTTTGGGGTGCCTGTGTCTTGCTGATTTTTAGTTTTCCCAATTTATACGCCCATGAGTGGAAGTGCCCTATGCTCTCCAAGCTGTGTTTTTAGATGTTTCAGAACACACCGTACACTTCTCCGGAGTGGCTGTTGGCAATGTACATCCCACCCATCAGCGTAGCAAGGCTCCCATTTCTCCATGGCCGGTCCTGCATTTCTGGTTTGGACACTTTTTTCCGCATGGCCCTTTTGCCCGCTGGGAAGCGAGACTTCTTTGGAGCGCTGATTGGCCTTTCCAGGTTGCTTGGTTGGCCAAAAAGGGCGTATGCGTTTTTTCCTGAATATATTCAGGAAAAAACGCATATGCCCTTTTTGGCCAAGGGCATCATTGTCCACGTTTTGCCGCTTTTCATGTGCTTTCAAGGCGATTCGAATCTACCTCCTGAAATCTGTTTCCTGCAATTCTGCCTTGCTTTCAAAGCCTCTTCGTTGCCTTCCCTTAATATATTTGTGGACGAGAGGTATCATTTAAAACTCTGCAGGTTTGTGAATTGCAGTGCCCCTGAGCTCCATTTTTCAACTCGCTTTTTTGGGAGCTGGCCGCAAAAGCGCAGGATTGCTTCAGGCCCTCTTCTGGTTCTGGGGGGCAGGCTGAGCTTGTGCTTGATTCTTCTTCCTGATGGGAAAATAGAGTGACCTGTGCCTGTCCCAACACCTAGAGCTAGTCTCTCATTGGTTCCCCCTCTTCCCGTTCATCCTCAGGACAAATTGCAACCTGTACGGAACAGGAGGTTAAAGGTGCTGATTCTCCAAGGAGGGAGATGGCTAGTAAATCGGCTGGAATGGCGAACCCGAGCAAAGGAGATGAGAAATGAGGTGCGTTTTAGAAACCTTTCCCGATCACACGGTGTACCATCTTCTGGGTTTCTCATGCCTGTTTTCGACGTAGGAAGATCCCCTTGAACCTGGAGATTTGGGACCCATGGGATGGGTACCATGCAGTATTACTTGAAAGGGTCTGCGTTGGCTCACCCAACCTCACCGAACCTCTCAGCCCCAAGAGTGTCCACCCTTATGTCTCAATCAGCTGTGGGTCTAGATATGGTCAATCCAGGTTGCATCACAGCCCCTGAACGAATTTTGTAAGAATTTCTCTCTCTTTTACTGTCTTTGTTTCACGGGTTTTGAAAAGTAATTTATTTTTATAATGGGGTTTAGCTGCTTTTCACGGCTGTGTTTATGCCGCTTTACACCCCCTTGACTCACTTACAGAGAGATATCAATACATAGGTTTGAAGATTCTTACTAGTCAGATATATTCTTGTGCGGTGAATAGGGGGTGTTGAGTCCAGTTCACTGAAAAAGGAATAGGTCTTGTCTCTTACATATTGGGTTTATGGAACGGTATCGGAGCTAATTTGAAACCCTTGTTTTATGCATCACCCCACCTCACCTTTCCCGTTCAGCAGCCATAGTGTGTTTTCTAAACGTGTGACTCTGTTCTGTTTTGCAATTCAGTTCAAGTGTAGCGGTTTTTACATTCCCTCTCTAAGTGATATCTTATGATAAGTGTCTTTTTCTGTGTGACTTATTTCACTTAGAATCGTCGTACCTAAATCCACTCATCGTGCTGCTACTAGCCTTATGACGTTGATTTCATGGCTGAGTGATATTCCATTGTACATGAGGACCACAACTTCTTTATCCATTTTTCGCTTTCCTAGGATATTTAAGGTGTAATGAAGTGGGGGTTCTTGTCAACAGAGCAGCCCTAAACTTTGGGGTGCCTGTGTCTTGCTGATTTTTAGTTTTCCCAATTTATACGCCCATGAGTGGAAGTGCCCTATGCTCTCCATGCTGTGTTTTTAGATGTTTCAGAACACACCGTACACTTCTCCGGAGTGCCTGTTGGCAATTTACATCCCACCCATCAGCGTAGGAAGGCTCCCATTTCTCCATGGCCGGTCCTGCATTTCTGGTTTGGACACTTTTTTCCGCATGGCCCTTTTGCCCGCTGGGAAGCGAGACTTCTTTGGAGCGCTGATTGGCCTTTCCAGGTTGCTTGGTTGGCCAAAAAGGGCGTATGCGTTTTTTCCTGAATATATTCAGGAAAAAACGCATACGCCCTTTTTGGCCAAGGGCATCATTGTCCACGTTTTGCCGCTTTTC
Source organism: Balaenoptera acutorostrata (assembly GCF_949987535.1). Classification (NCBI taxonomy): domain Eukaryota; kingdom Metazoa; phylum Chordata; class Mammalia; order Artiodactyla; family Balaenopteridae; genus Balaenoptera; species Balaenoptera acutorostrata. The sequence goes on along the minus strand of NW_026646094.1, from coordinate 128,130 downwards.
ATGTGCTTTCAAGGCGATTCGAATCTACCTCCTGAAATCTGTTTCCTGCAATTCTGCCTTGCTTTCAAAGCCTCTTCGTTGCCTTCCCTTAATATATTTGTGGACGAGAGGTATCATTTAAAACTGTGCAGGTTTGTGAATTGCAGTGCCCCTGAGCTCCATTTTTCAACTCGGTTTTTTGGGAGCTGGCCGCCAAAGCGCAGGATTGCTTCAGGCCCTCTTCTGGTTCTGGGGGGCAGGCTGAGCTTGTGCTTAATTCTTCTTCCTGATGGGAAAATAGAGTGACCTGTGCCTGTCCCAACACCTAGAGCTAGTCTCTCATTGGTTCCCCCTCTTCCCGTTCATCCTCAGGACAAATTGCAACCTGTACGGAACAGGAGGTTAAAGGTGCTGATTCTCCAAGGAGGGAGATGGCTAGTAAATCGGCTGGAATGGCGAACCCGAGTAAAGGAGATGAGAAATGAGGTGCGTTTTAGAAACCTTTCCCGATCACACGGTGTACCATCTTCTGGGGTTCTCATGCCTGTTTTCGACGTAGGAAGATGCCCTTGAACCTGGAGATTTGGGACCCATGGGATGGGTACCATGTAGTATTACTTGAAAGGGTCTGCGTTGGCTCACCCAACCTCACCGAACCTCTCAGCCCCAAGAGTGTCCACCCTTATGTCTCAATCAGCTGTGGGTCTAGATATGCTCAATCCAGGTTGCATCACAGCCCCTGAACGAATTTTGTAAGAATTTCTCTCTCTTTCACTGTCTTTGTTTCACGGGTTTTGAAAAGTAATTTATTTTTATAATGGGGTTTAGCTGCTTTTCACGGCTGTGTTTATGCCGCTTTACACCCCCTTGACTCACTTACGGAGAGATATCAATACATAGGTTTGAAGATTCTTACTAGTCAGATATATTCTTGTGCGGTGAATAGGGGGTATTGAGTCCAGTTCACTGAAAAAGGAATAGGTCTTGTCTCTTACATATTGGGTTTATGGAACGGTATCGGAGCTAATTTGAAACCCTTGTTTTATGCATCACCCCACCTCACCTTTCCCGTTCAGCAGCCATAGTGTGTTTCCTAAACGTGGGACTCTGTTCTGTTTTGCAATTCAGTTCAAATGTAGCGGTTTTTACATTCCCTCTAGAAGTGATATCTTATGATAAGTGTCTTTTTCTGTGTGACTTATTTCACTTAGAATCGTCGTACCTAAATCCACTCATCGTGCTGCTACTAGCCTTATGACGTTGATTTCATGGCTGAGTGATATTCCATTGTACATGAGGACCACAACTTCTTTATCCATTTTTCTCTTTCCTAGGATATTTAAGGTGTAATGAAGTGGGGGTTCTTGTCCACAGAGCAGCCCTAAACTTTGGGGTGCCTGTGTCTTGCTGATGTTTAGTTTTCCCAATTTATACGCCCATGAGTGGAAGTGCCCTATGCTCTCCAAGCTGTGTGTTTTAGATGTTTCAGGACACACCGTACACTTCTCCAGAGTGCCTGTTGGCAATTTACATCCCACCCATCAGCTTAGCAAGGCTCCCATTTCTCCATGGCCGGTCCTGCATTTCTGGTTTGGACACTTTTTTCCCCATGGCCCTTTTGCCCGCTGGGAAGCGAGACTTCTTTGGAGCGCTGATTGGCCTTTCCAGGTTGCTTGGTTGGCCAAAAAGGGCGTATGCGTTTTTTCCTGAATATATTCAGGAAAAAACGCATACGCTCTTTTTGGCCAAGGGCATCATTGTCCACGTTTTGCCGCTTTTCATGTGCTTTCAAGGCGATTCGAATCTACCTCCTGAAATCTGTTTCCTGCAATTCTGCCTTGCTTTCAAAGCCTCTTCGTTGCCTTCCCTTAATATATTTGTGGACGAGAGGTATCATTTAAAACTCTGCAGGTTTGTGAATTGCAGTGCCCCTGAGCTCCATTTTTCAACTCGCTTTTTTGGGAGCTGGCCGCAAAAGCGCAGGATTGCTTCAGGCCCTCTTCTGGTTCTGGGGGGCAGGCTGAACTTGTGCTTGATTCTTCTTCCTGATGGGAAAATAGAGTGACCTGTGCCTGTCCCAACACCTAGAGCTAGTCTCTCATTGGTTCCCCCTCTTCCCGTTCATCCTCAGGACAAATTGCAACCTGTACGGAACAGGAGGTTAAAGGTGCTGATTCTCCAAGGAGGGAGATGGCTAGTAAATCGGCTGGAATGGCGAACCCGAGCAAAGGAGATGAGAAATGAGGTGCGTTTTAGAAACCTTTCCCGATCACACGGTGTACCATCTTCTGGGTTTCTCATGCCTGTTTTCGACGTAGGAAGATGCCCTTGAACCTGGAGATTTGGGACCCATGGGATGGGTACCATGCAGTATTACTTGAAAGGGTCTGCGTTGGCTCACCCAACCTCACCGAACCTCTCAGCCCCAAGAGTGTCCACCCTTATGTCTCAATCAGCTGTGGGTCTAGATATGCTCAATCCAGGTTGCATCACAGCCCCTGAACGAATTTTGTAAGAATTTCTCTCTCTTTCACTGTCTTTGTTTCACGGGTTTTGAAAAGTAATTTATTTTTATAATGGGGTTTAGCTGCTTTTCACGGCTGTGTTTATGCCGCTTTACACCCCCTTGACTCACTTACGGAGAGATATCAATACATAGGTTTGAAGATTCTTACTAGTCAGATATATTCTTGTGCGGTGAATAGGGGGTGTTGAGTCCAGTTCACTGAAAAAGCAATAGGTCTTGTCTCTTACATATTGGGTTTATGGAACGGTATCTGAGCTAATTTGAAACCCTTGTTTTATGCATCACCCCACCTCACCTTTCCCGTTCAGCAGCCATAGTGTGTTTCCTAAACGTGTGACTCTGTTCTGTTTTGCAATTCAGTTCAAGTGTAGCGGTTTTTACATTCCCTCTAGAAGTGATATCTTATGATAAGTGTCTTTTTCTGTGTGACTTATTTCACTTAGAATCGTCGTACCTAAATCCACTCATCGTGCTGCTACTAGCCTTATGACGTTGATTTCATGGCTGAGTGATATTCCATTGTACATGAGGACCACAACTTCTTTATCCATTTTTCTCTTTCCTAGGATATTTAAGGTGTAATGAAGTGGGGGTTCTTGTCCACAGAGCAGCCCTAAACTTTGGGGTGCCTGTGTCTTGCTGATTTTTAGTTTTCCCAATTTATACGCCCATGAGTGGAAGTGCCCTATGCTCTCCAAGCTGTGTTTTTTAGATGTTTCAGAACACACCGTACACTTCTCCAGAGTGGCTGTTGGCAATTTACATCCCACCCATCAGCTTAGCAAGGCTCCCATTTCTCCATGGCCGGTCCTGCATTTCTGGTTTGGACACTTTTTTCCGCATGGCCCTTTTGCCCGCTGGGAAGCGAGACTTCTTTGGAGCGCTGATTGGCCTTTCCAGGTTGCTTGGTTGGCCAAAAAGGGCGTATGCGTTTTTTCCTGAATATATTCAGGAAAAAACGCATACGCCCTTTTTGGCCAAGGGCATCATTGTCCACGTTTTGCCGCTTTTCATGTGCTTTCAAGGCGATTCGAATCTACCTCCTGAAATCTGTTTCCTGCAATTCTGCCTTGCTTTCAAAGCCTCTTCGTTGCCTTCCCTTAGTATATTTGTGGACGAGAGGTATCATTTAAAACTGTGCAGGTTTGTGAATTGCAGTGCCCCTGAGCTCCATTTTTCAACTCGCTTTTTTGGGAGCTGGCCGCCAAAGCGCAGGATTGCTTCAGGCCCTCTTCTGGTTCTGGGGGGCAGGCTGAGCTTGTGCTTAATTCTTCTTCCTGATGGGAAAATAGAGTGACCTGTGCCTGTCCCAACACCTAGAGCTAGTCTCTCATTGGTTCCCCCTCTTCCCGTTCATCCTCAGGACAAATTGCAACCTGTACGGAACAGGAGGTTAAAGGTGCTGATTCTCCAAGGAGGGAGATGGCTAGTAAATCGGCTGGAATGGCGAACCCGAGTAAAGGAGATGAGAAATGAGGTGCGTTTTAGAAACCTTTCCCGATCACACGGTGTACCATCTTCTGGGTTTCTCATGCCTTTTTTCGACGTAGGAAGATGCCCTTGAACCTGGAGATTTGGGACCCATGGGATGGGTACCATGCAGTATTACTTGAAAGGGTCTGCGTTGGCTCACCCAACCTCACCGAACCTCTCAGCCCCAAGAGTGTCCACCCTTATGTCTCAATCAGCTGTGGGTCTAGATATGCTCAATCCAGGTTGCATCACAGCCCCTGAACGAATTTTGTAAGAATTTCTCTCTCTTTCACTGTCTTTGTTTAACGGGTTTTGAAAAGTAATTTATTTTTATAATGGGGTTTAGCTGCTTTTCACGGCTGTGTTTATGCCGCTTTACACCCCCTTGACTCACTTACGGACAGATATCAATACATAGGTTTGAAGATTCTTACTAGTCAGATATATTCTTGTGCGGTTACTAGGGGGTGTTGAGTCCAGTTCACTGAAAAAGCAATAGGTCTTGTCTCTTACATATTGGGTTTATGGAACGGTATCGGAGCTAATTTGAAACCCTTGTTTTATGCATCACCCCACCTCACCTTTCCCGTTCAGCAGCCATAGTGTGTTTCCTAAACGTGTGACTCTGTTCTGTTTTGCAATTCAGTTCAAGTGTAGCGGTTTTTACATTCCCTCTAGAAGTGATATCTTATGATAAGTGTCTTTTTCTGTGTGACTTATTTCACTTAGAATCGTCGTACCTAAATCCACTCATCGTGCTGCTACTAGCCTTATGACGTTGATTTCATGGCTGAGTGATATTCCATTGTACATGAGGACCACAACTTCTTTATCCATTTTTCTCTTTCCTAGGATATTTAAGGTGTAATGAAGTGGGGGTTCTTGTCCACAGAGCAGCCCTAAACTTTGGGGTGCCTGTGTCTTGCTGATGTTTAGTTTTCCCAATTTATACGCCCATGAGTGGAAGTGCCCTATGCTCTCCAAGCTGTGTTTTTTAGATGTTTCAGGACACACCGTACACTTCTCCAGAGTGGCTGTTGGCAATTTACATCCCACCCATCAGCTTAGCAAGGCTCCCATTTCTCCATGGCCGGTCCTGCATTTCTGGTTTGGACACTTTTTTCCGCATGGCCCTTTTGCCCGCTGGGAAGCGAGACTTCTTTGGAGCGCTGATTGGCCTTTCCAGGTTGCTTGGTTGGCCAAAAAGGGCGTATGTGTTTTTTCCTGAATATATTCAGGAAAAAACGCATATGCCCTTTTTGGCCAAGGGCATCATTGTCCACGTTTTGCCGCTTTTCATGTGCTTTCAAGGCGATTCGAATCTACCTCCTGAAATCTGTTTCCTGCAATTCTGCCTTGCTTTCAAAGCCTCTTCGTTGCCTTCCCTTAATATATTTGTGGACGAGAGGTATCATTTAAAACTGTGCAGGTTTGTGAATTGCAGTGCCCCTGAGCTCCATTTTTCAACTCGCTTTTTTGGGAGCTGGCCGCCAAAGCGCAGGATTGCTTCAGGCCCTCTTCTGGTTCTGGGGGGCAGGCTGAGCTTGTGCTTAATTCTTCTTTCTGATGGGAAAATAGAGTGACCTGTGCCTGTCCCAACACCTAGAGCTAGTCTCTCATTGGTTCCCCCTCTTCCCGTTCATCCTCAGGACAAATTGCAACCTGTACGGAACAGGAGGTTAAAGGTGCTGATTCTCCAAGGAGGGAGATGGCTAGTAAATCGGCTGGAATGGCGAACCCGAGTAAAGGAGATGAGAAATGAGGTGCGTTTTAGAAACCTTTCCCGATCACACGGTGTACCATCTTCTGGGTTTCTCATGCCTGTTTTCGACGTAGGAAGATGCCCTTGAACCTGGAGATTTGGGACCCATGGGATGGGTACCATGTAGTATTACTTGAAAGGGTCTGCGTTGGCTCACCCAACCTCACCGAACCTCTCAGCCCCAAGAGTGTCCACCCTTATGTCTCAATCAGCTGTGGGTCTAGATATGCTCAATCCAGGTTGCATCACAGCCCCTGAACGAATTTTGTAAGAATTTCTCTCTCTTTCACTGTCTTTGTTTCACGGGTTTTGAAAAGTAATTTATTTTTATAATGGGGTTTAGCTGCTATTCACGGCTGTGTTTATGCCGCTTTACACCCCCTTGACTCACTTACGGAGAGATATCAATACATAGGTTTGAAGATTCTTACTAGTCAGATATATTCTTGTGCGGTGAATAGGGGGTGTTGAGTCCAGTTCACTGAAAAAGGAATAGGTCTTGTCTCTTACATATTGGGTTTATGGAACAGTATCGGAGCTAATTTGAAACCCTTGTTTATGCATCACCCCACCTCACCTTTCCCGTTCAGCAGCCATAGTGTGTTTCCTAAACGTGGGACTCTGTTCTGTTTTGCAATTCAGTTCAAATGTAGCGGTTTTTACATTCCCTCTAGAAGTGATATCTTATGATAAGTGTCTTTTTCTGTGTGACTTATTTCACTTAGAATCGTCGTACCTAAATCCACTCATCGTGCTGCTACTAGCCTTATGACGTTGATTTCATGGCTGAGTGATATTCCATTGTACATGAGGACCACAACTTCTTTATCCATTTTTCTCTTTCCTAGGATATTTAAGGTGTAATGAAGTGGGGGTTCTTGTCCACAGAGCAGCCCTAAACTTTGGGGTGCCTGTGTCTTGCTGATGTTTAGTTTTCCCAATTTATACGCCCATGAGTGGAAGTGCCCTATGCTCTCCAAGGTGTGTGTTTTAGATGTTTCAGGACACACCGTACACTTCTCCAGAGTGGCTGTTGGCAATTTACATCCCACCCATCAGCGTAGCAAGGCTCCCATTTCTCCATGGCCGGTCCTGCATTTCTGGTTTGGACACTTTTTTCCGCATGGCCCTTTTGCCCGCTGGGAAGCGAGACTTCTTTGGAGCGCTGATTGGCCTTTCCAGGTTGCTTGGTTGGCGAAAAAGGGCGTATGCGTTTTTTCCTGAATATATTCAGGAAAAAACGCATACGCCCTTTTTGGCCAAGGGCATCATTGTCCACGTTTTGCCGCTTTTCATGTGCTTTCAAGGCGATTCGAATCTACCTCCTGAAATCTGTTTCCTGCAATTCTGCCTTGCTTTCAAAGCCTCTTCGTTGCCTTCCCTTAATATATTTGTGGACGAGAGGTATCATTTAAAACTCTGCAGGTTTGTGAATTGCAGTGCCCCTGAGTTCCATTTTTCAACTCTCTTTTTTGGGAGCTGGCCGCAAAACCGCAGGATTGCTTCAGGCCCTCTTCTGGTTCTGGGGGGCAGGCTGAGCTTGTGCTTAATTCTTCTTCCTGATGGGAAAATAGAGTGACCTGTGCCTGTCCCAACACCTAGAGCTAGTCTCTCATTGGTTCCCCCTCTTCCCCTTCATCCTCAGGACAAATTGCAACCTGTACGGAACAGGAGGTTAAAGGTGCTGATTCTCCAAGGAGGGAGATGGCTAGTAAATCGGCTGGAATGGCGAACCCGAGCAAAGGAGATGAGAAATGAGGTGCATTTTAGAAACCTTTCCCGATCACACGGTGTACCATCTTCTGGGTTTCTCATGCCTGTTTTCGACGTAGGAAGATGCCCTTGAACCTGGAGATTTGGGACCCATGGGATGGGTACCATGCAGTATTACTTGAAAGGGTCTGCGTTGGCTCACCCAACCTCACCGAACCTCTCAGCCCCAAGAGTGTCCACCCTTATGTCTCAATCAGCTGTGGGTCTAGATATGGTCAATCCAGGTTGCATCACAGCCCCTGAACGAATTTTGTAAGAATTTCTCTCTCTTTCACTGCCTTTGTTTCACGGGTTTTGAAAAGTAATTTATTTTTATAATGGGGTTTAGCTGCTTTTCACGGCTGTGTTTATGCCGCTTTACACCCCCTTGACTCACTTACAGAGAGATATCAATACATAGGTTTGAAGATTCTTACTAGTCAGACATATTCTTGTGCGGTGAATAGGGGGTGTTGAGTCCAGTTCACTGAAAAAGGAATAGGTCTTGTCTCTTACATATTGGGTTTATGGAACGGTATCTGAGCTAATTTGAAACCCTTGTTTTATGCATCACCCCACCTCACCTTTCCCGTTCAGCAGCCATAGTGTGTTTTCTGAACGTGTGACTCTGTTCTGTTTTGTAATTCAGTTCAAGTGTAGCGGTTTTTACATTCCCTCTCTAAGTGATATCTTATGATAAGTGTCTTTTTCTGTGTGACTTATTTCACTTAGAATCGTCGTACCTAAATCCACTCATCATGCTGCTACTAGCCTTATGACGTGGATTTCCTGGCTGAGTGATATTCCATTGTACATGAGGACCACAACTTCTTTATCCATTTTTCTCTTTCCTAGGATATTTAAGGTGTAATGAAGTGGGGGTTCTTGTCCACAGAGCAGCCCTAAACTTTGGGGTGCCTGTGTCTTGCTGATGTTTAGTTTTCCCAATTTATACGCCCATGAGTGGAAGTGCCCTATGCTCTCCAAGCTGTGTGTTTTAGATGTTTCAGGACACAACGTACACTTCTCCAGAGTGGCTGTTGGCAATTTACATCCCACCCATCAGCGTAGCAAGGCTCCCATTTCTCCATGGCCGGTCCTGCATTTCTGGTTTGGACACTTTTTTCCGCATGGCCCTTTTGCCCGCTGGGAAGCGAGACTTCTTTGGAGCGCTGATTGGCCTTTCCAGGTTGCTTGGTTGGCCAAAATGGGCGTATGCGTTTTTTCCTGAATATATTCAGGAAAAAACGCATACGCCCTTTTTGGCCAAGGGCATCATTGTCCACGTTTTGCCGCTTTTCATGTGCTTTCAAGGCGATTCGAATCTACCTCCTGAAATCTGTTTCCTGCAATTCTGCCTTGCTTTCAAAGCCTCTTCGTTGCCTTCCCTTAATATATTTGTGGACGAGAGGTATCATTTAAAACTCTGCAGGTTTGTGAATTGCAGTGCCCCTGAGCTCCATTTTTCAACTCGCTTTTTTGGGAGCTGACCGCAAAAGCGCAGGATTGCTTCAGGCCCTCTTCTGGTTCTGGGGGGCAGGCTGAGCTTGTGCTTAATTCTTCTTCCTGATGGGAAAATAGAGTGACCTGTGCCTGTCCCAACACCTAGAGCTAGTCTCTCAGTGGTTCCCCCTCTTCCCCTTCATCCTCAGGACAAATTGCAACCTGTACGGAACAGGAGGTTAAAGGTGCTGATTCTCCAAGGAGAGAGATGGCTAGTAAATCGGCTGGAATGGCGAACCCGAGTAAAGGAGATGAGAAATGAGGTGCGTTTTAGAAAACCTTTCCCGATCACACGGTGTACCGTCTTCTGGGTTTCTCATGCCTGTTTTCGACGTAGGAAGATGCCCTTGAACCTGGAGATTTGGGACCCATGGGATGGGTACCATGCAGTATTACTTGAAAGGGTCTGCGTTGGCTCACCCAACCTCACCGAACCTCTCAGCCCCAAGAGTGTCCACCCTTATGTCTCAATCAGCTGTGGGTCTAGATATGGTCAATCCACGTTGCATCACAGCCCCTGAACGAATTTTGTAAGAATTTCTCTCTCTTTCACTGTCTTTGTTTCACGGGTTTTGAAAAGTAATTTATTTTTATAATGGGGTTTAGCTGCTTTTCACGGCTGTGTTTATGCCGCTTTACACCCCCTTGACTCACTTACGGAGAGATATCAATACATAGGTTTGAAGATTCTTACTAGTCAGATATATTCTTGTGCGGTGAATAGGGGGTGTTGAGTCCAGTTCACTGAAAAAGGAATAGGTCTTGTCTCTTACATATTGGGTTTATGGAACGGTATCTGAGCTAATTTGAAACCCTTGTTTTATGCATCACCCCACCTCACCTTTCCCTTTCAGCAGACATAGTGTGTTTCCTAAACGTGTGACTCTGTTCTGTTTTGCAATTCAGTTCAAGTGTAGCGGTTTTTACATTCCCTCTCTAAGTGATATCTTATGATAAGTGTCTTTTTCTGTGTGACTTATTTCACTTAGAATCGTCGTACCTAAATCCACTCATCGTGCTGCTACTAGCCTTATGACGTTGATTTCATGGCTGAGTGATATTCCATTGTACATGAGGACCACAACTTCTTTATCCATTTTTCTCTTTCCTAGGATATTTAAGGTGTAATGAAGTGGGGGTTCTTGTCCACAGAGCAGCCCTAAACTTTGGGGTGCCTGTGTCTTGCTGATGTTTAGTTTTCCCAATTTATACGCCCATGAGTGGAAGTGCCCTATGCTCTCCAAGCTGTGTGTTTTAGATGTTTCAGGACACACCGTACACTTCTCCAGAGTGGCTGTTGGCAATTTACATCCCACCCATCAGCGTAGCAAGGCTCCCATTTCTCCATGGCCGGTCCTGCATTTCTGGTTTGGACACTTTATTCCGCATGGCCCTTTTGCCCGCTGGGAAGCGAGACTTCTTTGGAGCGCTGATTGGCCTTTCCAGGTTGCTTGGTTGGCCAAAATGGGCGTATGCGTTTTTTCCTGAATATATTCAGGAAAAAACGCATACGCCCTTTTTGGCCAAGGGCATCATTGTCCACGTTTTGCCGCTTTTCATGTGCTTTCAAGGCGATTCGAATCTACCTCCTGAAATCTGTTTCCTGCAATTCTGCCTTGCTTTCAAAGCCTCTTCGTTGCCTTCCCTTAATATATTTGTGGACGAGAGGTATCATTTAAAACTCTGCAGGTTTGTGAATTGCAGTGCCCCTGAGCTCCATTTTTCAACTCGCTTTTTTGGGAGCTGGCCGCAAAACCGCAGGATTGCTTCAGGCCCTCTTCTGGTTCTGGGGGGCAGGCTGAGCTTGTGCTTAATTCTTCTTCCTGATGGGAAAATAGAGTGACCTGTGCCTGTCCCAACACCTAGAGCTAGTCTCTCATTGGTTCCCCCTCTTCCCCTTCATCCTCAGGACAAATTGCAACCTGTACGGAACAGGAGGTTAAAGGTGCTGATTCTCCAAGGAGAGAGATGGCTAGTAAATCGGCTGGAATGGCGAACCCGAGTAAAGGAGATGAGAAATGAGGTGCGTTTTAGAAAACCTTTCCCGATCACACGGTGTACCATCTTCTGGGTTTCTCATGCCTGTTTTCGACGTAGGAAGATGCCCTTGAACCTGGAGATTTGGGACCCATGGGATGGGTACCATGCAGTATTACTTGAAAGGGTCTGCGTTGGCTCACCCAACCTCACCGAACCTCTCAGCCCCAAGAGTGTCCACCCTTATGTCTCAATCAGCTGTGGGTCTAGATATGGTCAATCCAGGTTGCATCACAGCCCCTGAACGAATTTTGTAAGAATTTCTCTCTCTTTCACTGTCTTTGTTTCACGGGTTTTGAAAAGTAATTTATTTTTATAATGGGGTTTAGCTGCTTTTCACGGCTGTGTTTATGCCGCTTTACACCCCCTTGACTCACTTACGGAGAGATATCAATACATAGGTTTGAAGATTCTTACTAGTCAGATATATTCTTGTGCGGTGAATAGGGGGTGTTGAGTCCAGTTCACTGAAAAAGGAATAGGTCTTGTCTCTTACATATTGGGTTTATGGAACGGTATCTGAGCTAATTTGAAACCCTTGTTTTATGCATCACCCCACCTCACCTTTCCCGTTCAGCAGCCATAGTGTGTTTCCTAAACGTGTGACTCTGTTCTGTTTTGCAATTCAGTTCAAGTGTAGCGGTTTTTACATTCCCTCTCTAAGTGATATCTTATGATAAGTGTCTTTTTCTGTGTGACTTATTTCACTTAGAATCGTCGTACCTAAATCCACTCATCGTGCTGCTACTAGCCTTATGACGTTGATTTCATGGCTGAGTGATATTCCATTGTACATGAGGACCACAACTTCTTTATCCATTTTTCTCTTTCCTAGGATATTTAAGGTGTAATGAAGTGGGGGTTCTTGTCAACAGAGCAGCCCTAAACTTTGGGGTGCCTGTGTCTTGCTGATTTTTAGTTTTCCCAATTTATACGCCGATGAGTGGAAGTGCCCTATGCTCTCCAAGCTGTGTTTTTTAGATGTTTCAGAACACACCGTACACTTCTCCAGAGTGGCTGTTGGCAATTTACATCCCACCCATCAGCGTAGCAAGGCTCCCATTTCTCCATGGCCGGTCCTGCATTTCTGGTTTGGACACTTTATTCCGCATGGCCCTTTTGCCCGCTGGGAAGCGAGACTTCTTTGGAGCGCTGATTGGCCTTTCCAGGTTGCTTGGTTGGCCAAAAAGGGCGTATGCGTTTTTTCCTGAATATATTCAGGAAAAAACGCATACGCCCTTTTTGGCCAAGGGCATCATTGTCCACGTTTTGCCGCTTTTCATGTGCTTTCAAGGCGATTCGAATCTACCTCCTGAAATCTGTTTCCTGCAATTCTGCCTTGCTTTCAAAGCCTCTTCGTTGCCTTCCCTTAATATATTTGTGGACAAGAGGTATCATTTAAAACTCTGCAGGTTTGTGAATTGCAGTGCCCCTGAGCTCCATTTTTCAACTCGCTTTTTTGGGAGCTGGCCGCAAAAGCGCAGGATTGCTTCAGGCCCTCTTCTGGTTCTGGGGGGCAGGCTGAGCTTGTGCTTAATTCTTCTTCCTGATGGGAAAATAGAGTGACCTGTGCCTGTCCCAACACCTAGAGCTAGTCTCTCATTGGTTCCCCCTCTTCCCCTTCATCCTCAGGACAAATTGCAACCTGTACGGAACAGGAGGTTAAAGGTGCTGATTCTCCAAGGAGAGAGATGGCTAGTAAGTCGGCTGGAATGGCGAACCCGAGTAAAGGAGATGAGAAATGAGGTGCGTTTTAGAAAACCTTTCCCGATCACACGGTGAACCATCTTCTGGGTTTCTCATGCCTGTTTTCGACGTAGGAAGATGCCCTTGAACCTGGAGATTTGGGACCCATGGGATGGGTACCATGCAGTATTACTTGAAAGGGTCTTCGTTGGCTCACCCAACCTCAACGAACCTCTCAGCCCCCAGAGTGTCCACCCTTATGTCTCAATCAGCTGTGGGTCTAGATATGGTCAATCCAGGTTGCATCACAGCCCCTGAACGAATTTTGTAAGAATTTCTCTCTCTTTCACTGTCTTTGTTTCACGGGTTTTGAAAAGTAATTTATTTTTATAATGGGGTTTAGCTGCTTTTCACGGCTGTGTTTATGCCGCTTTACACCCCCTTGACTCACTTACGGAGAGATATCAATACATAGGTTTGAAGATTCTTACTAGTCAGATATATTCTTGTGCGGTGAATAGGGGGTGTTGAGTCCAGTTCACTGAAAAAGGAATAGGTCTTGTCTCTTACATATTGGGTTTATGGAACGGTATCTGAGCTAATTTGAAACCCTTGTTTTATGCATCACCCCACCTCACCTTTCCCTTTCAGCAGACATAGTGTGTTTCCTAAACGTGTGACTCTATTCTGTTTTGCAATTCAGTTCAAGTGTAGCGGTTTTTACATTCCCTCTCTAAGTGATATCTTATGATAAGTGTCTTTTTCTGTGTGACTTATTTCACTTAGAATCGTCGTACCTAAATCCACTCATCGTGCTGCTACTAGCCTTATGACGTTGATTTCATGGCTGAGTGATATTCCATTGTACATGAGGACCACAACTTCTTTATCCATTTTTCTCTTTCCTAGGATATTTAAGGTGTAATGAAGTGGGGGTTCTTGTCCACAGAGCAGCCCTAAACTTTGGGGTGCCTGTGTCTTGCTGATGTTTAGTTTTCCCAATTTATACGCCCATGAGTGGAAGTGCCCTATGCTCTCCAAGCTGTGTGTTTTAGATGTTTCAGGACACACCGTACACTTCTCCAGAGTGGCTGTTGGCAATTTACATCCCACCCATCAGCGTAGCAAGGCTCCCATTTCTCCATGGCCGGTCCTGCATTTCTGGTTTGGACACTTTATTCCGCATGGCCCTTTTGCCCGCTGGGAAGCGAGACTTCTTTGGAGCGCTGATTGGCATTTGCAGGTTGCTTGGTTGGCCAAAATGGGCGTATGCGTTTTTTCCTGAATATATTCAGGAAAAAACGCATACGCCCTTTTTGGCCAAGGGCATCATTGTCCACGTTTTGCCGCTTTTCATGTGCTTTCAAGGCGATTCGAGTCTACCTCCTGAAATCTGTTTCCTGCAATTCTGCCTTGCTTTCAAAGCCTCTTCGTTGCCTTCCCTTAATATATTTGTGGACGAGAGGTATCATTTAAAACTCTGCAGGTTTGTGAATTGCAGTGCCCCTGAGCTCCATTTTTCAACTCGCTTTTTTGGGAGCTGGCCGCAAAACCGCAGGATTGCTTCAGGCCCTCTTCTGGTTCTGGGGGGCAGGCTGAGCTTGTGCTTAATTCTTCTTCCTGATGGGAAAATAGAGTGACCTGTGCCTGTCCCAACACCTAGAGCTAGTCTCTCATTGGTTCCCCCTCTTCCCCTTCATCCTCAGGACAAATTGCAACCTGTACGGAACAGGAGGTTAAAGGTGCTGATTCTCCAAGGAGAGAGATGGCTAGTAAATCGGCTGGAATGGCGAACCCGAGTAAAGGAGATGAGAAATGAGGTGCGTTTTAGAAAACCTTTCCCGATCACACGGTGTACCATCTTCTGGGTTTCTCATGCCTGTTTTCGACGTAGGAAGATGCCCTTGAACCTGGAGATTTGGGACCCATGGGATGGGTACCATGCAGTATTACTTGAAAGGGTCTGCGTTGGCTCACCCAACCTCACCGAACCTCTCAGCCCCAAGAGTGTCCACCCTTATGTCTCAATCAGCTGTGGGTCTAGATATGGTCAATCCAGGTTGCATCACAGCCCCTGAACGAATTTTGTAAGAATTTCTCTCTCTTTCACTGTCTTTGTTTCACGGGTTTTGAAAAGTAATTTATTTTTATAATGGGGTTTAGCTGCTTTTCACGGCTGTGTTTATGCCGCTTTACACCCCCTTGACTCACTTACGGAGAGATATCAATACATAGGTTTGAAGATTCTTACTAGTCAGATATATTCTTGTGCGGTGAATAGGGGGTGTTGAGTCCAGTTCACTGAAAAAGGAATAGGTCTTGTCTCTTACATATTGGGTTTATGGAACGGTATCTGAGCTAATTTGAAACCCTTGTTTTATGCATCACCCCACCTCACCTTTCCCGTTCAGCAGCCATAGTGTGTTTCCTAAACGTGTGACTCTGTTCTGTTTTGCAATTCAGTTCAAGTGTAGCGGTTTTTACATTCCCTCTCTAAGTGATATCTTATGATAAGTGTCTTTTTCTGTGTGACTTATTTCACTTAGAATCGTCGTACCTAAATCCACTCATCGTGCTGCTACTAGCCTTATGACGTTGATTTCATGGCTGAGTGATATTCCATTGTACATGAGGACCACAACTTCTTTATCCATTTTTCTCTTTCCTAGGATATTTAAGGTGTAATGAAGTGGGGGTTCTTGTCAACAGAGCAGCCCTAAACTTTGGGGTGCCTGTGTCTTGCTGATTTTTAGTTTTCCCAATTTATACGCCGATGAGTGGAAGTGCCCTATGCTCTCCAAGCTGTGTTTTTTAGATGTTTCAGAACACACCGTACACTTCTCCAGAGTGGCTGTTGGCAATTTACATCCCACCCATCAGCGTAGCAAGGCTCCCATTTCTCCATGGCCGGTCCTGCATTTCTGGTTTGGACACTTTATTCCGCATGGCCCTTTTGCCCGCTGGGAAGCGAGACTTCTTTGGAGCGCTGATTGGCCTTTCCAGGTTGCTTGGTTGGCCAAAAAGGGCGTATGTGTTTTTTCCTGAATATATTCAGGAAAAAACGCATACGCCCTTTTTGGCCAAGGGCATCATTGTCCACGTTTTGCCGCTTTTCATGTGCTTTCAAGGCGATTCGAATCTACCTCCTGAAATCTGTTTCCTGCAATTCTGCCTTGCTTTCAAAGCCTCTTCGTTGCCTTCCCTTAATATATTTGTGGACAAGAGGTATCATTTAAAACTCTGCAGGTTTGTGAATTGCAGTGCCCCTGAGCTCCATTTTTCAACTCGCTTTTTTGGGAGCTGGCCGCAAAAGCGCAGGATTGCTTCAGGCCCTCTTCTGGTTCTGGGGGGCAGGCTGAGCTTGTGCTTAATTCTTCTTCCTGATGGGAAAATAGAGTGACCTGTGCCTGTCCCAACACCTAGAGCTAGTCTCTCATTGGTTCCCCCTCTTCCCCTTCATCCTCAGGACAAATTGCAACCTGTACGGAACAGGAGGTTAAAGGTGCTGATTCTCCAAGGAGAGAGATGGCTAGTAAGTCGGCTGGAATGGCGAACCCGAGTAAAGGAGATGAGAAATGAGGTGCGTTTTAGAAAACCTTTCCCGATCACACGGTGAACCATCTTCTGGGTTTCTCATGCCTGTTTTCGACGTAGGAAGATGCCCTTGAACCTGGAGATTTGGGACCCATGGGATGGGTACCATGCAGTATTACTTGAAAGGGTCTTCGTTGGCTCACCCAACCTCAACGAACCTCTCAGCCCCCAGAGTGTCCACCCTTATGTCTCAATCAGCTGTGGGTCTAGATATGGTCAATCCAGGTTGCATCACAGCCCCTGAACGAATTTTGTAAGAATTTCTCTCTCTTTCACTGTCTTTGTTTCACGGGTTTTGAAAAGTAATTTATTTTTATAATGGGGTTTAGCTGCTTTTCACGGCTGTGTTTATGACGCTTTACACCCCCTTGACTCACTTACGGAGAGATATCAATACATAGGTTTGAAGATTCTTACTAGTCAGATATATTCTTGTGCGGTGAATAGGGGGTGTTGAGTCCAGTTCACTGAAAAAGGAATAGGTCTTGTCTCTTACATATTGGGTTTATGGAACGATATCTGAGCTAATTTGAAACCCTTGTTTTATGCATCACCCCACCTCACCTTTCCTGTTCAGCATCCATAGTGTTTTTCCTAAACGTGTGACTCTGTTCTGTTTTGCAATTCAGTTCAAGTGTAGCGGTTTTTACATTCCCTCTAGAAGTGATATCTTATGATAAGTGTCTTTTTCTGTGTGACTTATTTCACTTAGAATCGTCGTACCTAAATCCACTCATCGTGCTGCTACTAGCCTTATGACGTTGATTTCATGGCTGAGTGATATTCCATTGTACATGAGGACCACAACTTCTTTATCCATTTTTCTCTTTCCTAGGATATTTAAGGTGTAATGAAGTGGGGGTTCTTGTCCACAGAGCAGCCCAAAACTTTGGGGTGCCTGTGTCTTGCTGATTTTTAGTTTTCCCAATTTATACGCCCATGTGTGGAAGTGCCCTATGCTCTCCAAGCTGTGTTTTTTAGATGTTTCAGAACACATCGTACACTTCTCCAGAGTGGCTGTTGGCAATTTACATCCCACCCATCAGCGTAGCAAGGCTCCCATTTCTCCATGGCCGGTCCTGCATTTCTGGTTTGGACACTTTTTTCCGCATGGCCCTTTTGCCCGCTGGGAAGCGAGACTTCTTTGGAGCGCTGATTGGCCTTTCCAGGTTGCTTGGTTGGCCAAAAAGGGCGTATGCGTTTTTTCCTGAATATATTCAGGAAAAAACGCATACGCCCTTTTTGGCCAAGGGCATCATTGTCCATGTTTTGCCGCTTTTCATGTGCTTTCAAGGCGATTCGAATCTACCTCCTGAAATCTGTTTCCTGCAATTCTGCCTTGCTTTCAAAGCCTCTTCGTTGCCTTCCCTTAGTATATTTGTGGACGAGAGGTATCATTTAAAACTGTGCAGGTTTGTGAATTGCAGTGCCCCTGAGCTCCATTTTTCAACTCGCTTTTTTGGGAGCTGGCCGCAAAAGCTCAGGATTGCTTCAGGCCCTCTTCTGGTTCTGGGGGGCAGACTGAGCTTGTGCTTAATTCTTCTTCCTGATGAGAAAATAGAGTGACCTGTGCCTGTCCCAACACCTAGAGCTAGTCTCTCATTGGTTCCCCCTCTTCCCGTTCATCCTCAGGACAAATTGCAACCTGTACGGAACAGGAGGTTAAAGGTGCTGATTCTCCAAGGAGGGAGATGGCTAGTAAATCGGCTGGAATGGCGAACCCGAGCAAAGGAGATGAGAAATGAGGTGCGTTTTAGAAACCTTTCCCGATCACACGGTGTACCGTCTTCTGGGTTTCTCATGCCTGTTTTCGACGTAGGAAGATGCCCTTGAACCTGGAGATTTGGGACCCATGGGATGGGTACCATGCAGTATTACTTGAAAGGGTCTGCGTTGGCTCACCCAACCTCACCGAACCTCTCAGCCCCAAGAGTGTCCACCCTTATGTCTCAATCAGCTGTGGGTCTAGATATGGTCAATCCAGGTTGCATCACAGCCCCTGAACGAATTTTGTAAGAATTTCTCTCTCTTTCACTGTCTTTGTTTCACGGGTTTTGAAAAGTAATTTATTTTTATAATGGGGTTTAGCTGCTTTTCACGGCTGTGTTTATGCCGCTTTACACCCCCTTGACTCACTTACGGAGAGATATCAATACATAGGTTTGAAGATTCTTACTAGTCAGATATATTCTTGTGCGGTGAATAGGGGGTGTTGAGTCCAGTTCACTGAAAAAGGAATAGGTCTTGTCTCTTACATATTGGGTTTATGGAACGGTATCTGAGCTAATTTGAAACCCTTGTTTTATGCATCACCCCACCTCACCTTTCCCGTTCAGCAGCCATAGTGTGTTTCCTAAACGTGTGACTCTGTTCTGTTTTGCAATTCAGTTCAAGTGTAGCGGTTTTTACATTCCCTCTAGAAGTGATATCTTATGATAAGTGTCTTTTTCTGTGTGACTTATTTCACTTAGAATCGTCGTACCTAAATCCACTCATCGTGCTGCTACTAGCCTTATGACGTTGATTTCATGGCTGAGTGATATTCCATTGTACATGAGGACCACAACTTCTTTATCCATTTTTCGCTTTCCTAGGATATTTAAGGTGTAATGAAGTGGGGGTTCTTGTCCACAGAGCAGCCCTAAACTTTGGGGTGCCTGTGTCTTGCTGATGTTTAGTTTTCCCAATTTATACGCCCATGAGTGGAAGTGCCCTATGCTCTCCAAGCTGTGTGTTTTAGATGTTTCAGGACACACCGTACACTTCTCCAGAGTGGCTGTTGGCAATTTACATCCCACCCATCAGCGTAGCAAGGCTCCCATTTCTCCATGGCCGGTCCTGCATTTCTGGTTTGGACACTTTATTCCGCATGGCCCTTTTGCCCGCTGGGAAGCGAGACTTCTTTGGAGCGCTGATTGGCCTTTCCAGGTTGCTTGGTTGGCCAAAATGGGCGTATGCGTTTTTTCCTGAATATATTCAGGAAAAAACGCATACGCCCTTTTTGGCCAAGGGCATCATTGTCCACGTTTTGCCGCTTTTCATGTGCTTTCAAGGCGATTCGAATCTACCTCCTGAAATCTGTTTCCTGCAATTCTGCCTTGCTTTCAAAGCCTCTTCGTTGCCTTCCCTTAATATATTTGTGGACGAGAGGTATCATTTAAAACTCTGCAGGTTTGTGAATTGCAGTGCCCCTGAGCTCCATTTTTCAACTCGCTTTTTTGGGAGCTGACCGCAAAAGCGCAGGATTGCTTCAGGCCCTCTTCTGGTTCTGGGGGGCAGGCTGAGCTTGTGCTTAATTCTTCTTCCTGATGGGAAAATAGAGTGACCTGTGCCTGTCCCAACACCTAGAGCTAGTCTCTCATTGGTTCCCCCTCTTCCCCTTCATCCTCAGGACAAATTGCAACCTGTACGGAACAGGAGGTTAAAGGTGCTGATTCTCCAAGGAGAGAGATGGCTAGTAAATCGGCTGGAATGGCGAACCCGAGCAAAGGAGATGAGAAATGAGGTGCGTTTTAGAAAACCTTTCCCGATCACACGGTGTACCGTCTTCTGGGTTTCTCATGCCTGTTTTCGACGTAGGAAGATGCCCTTGAACCTGGAGATTTGGGACCCATGGGATGGGTACCATGCAGTATTACTTGAAAGGGTCTGCGTTGGCTCACCCAACCTCACCGAACCTCTCAGCCCCAAGAGTGTCCACCCTTATGTCTCAATCAGCTGTGGGTCTAGATATGGTCAATCCAGGTTGCATCACAGCCCCTGAACGAATTTTGTAAGAATTTCTCTCTCTTTCACTGTCTTTGTTTCACGGGTTTTGAAAAGTAATTTATTTTTATAATGGGGTTTAGCTGCTTTTCACGGCTGTGTTTATGCCGCTTTACACCCCCTTGACTCACTTACGGAGAGATATCAATACATAGGTTTGAAGATTCTTACTAGTCAGATATATTCTTGTGCGGTGAATAGGGGGTGTTGAGTCCAGTTCACTGAAAAAGGAATAGGTCTTGTCTCTTACATATTGGGTTTATGGAACGGTATCTGAGCTAATTTGAAACCCTTGTTTTATGCATCACCCCACCTCACCTTTCCCGTTCAGCAGCCATAGTGTGTTTCCTAAACGTGTGACTCTGTTCTGTTTTGCAATTCAGTTCAAGTGTAGCGGTTTTTACATTCCCTCTAGAAGTGATATCTTATGATAAGTGTCTTTTTCTGTGTGACTTATTTCACTTAGAATCGTCGTACCTACATCCACTCATCGTGCTGCTACTAGCCTTATGACGTTGATTTCATGGCTGAGTGATATTCCATTGTACATGAGGACCACAACTTCTTTATCCATTTTTCGCTTTCCTAGGATATTTAAGGTGTAATGAAGTGGGGGTTCTTGTCAACAGAGCAGCCCTAAACTTTGGGGTGCCTGTGTCTTGCTGATTTTTAGTTTTCCCAATTTATACGCCGATGAGTGGAAGTGCCCTATGCTCTCCAAGCTGTGTTTTTTAGATGTTTCAGAACACACCGTACACTTCTCCAGAGTGGCTGTTGGCAATTTACATCCCACCCATCAGCTTAGCAAGGCTCCCATTTCTCCATGGCCGGTCCTGCATTTCTGGTTTGGACACTTTATTCCGCATGGCCCTTTTGCCCGCTGGGAAGCGAGACTTCTTTGGAGCGCTGATTGGCCTTTCCAGGTTGCTTGGTTGGCCAAAAAGGGCGTATGCGTTTTTTCCTGAATATATTCAGGAAAAAACGCATACGCCCTTTTTGGCCAAGGGCATCATTGTCCACGTTTTGCCGCTTTTCATGTGCTTTCAAGGCGATTCGAATCTACCTCCTGAAATCTGTTTCCTGCAATTCTGCCTTGCTTTCAAAGCCTCTTCGTTGCCTTCCCTTAATATATTTGTGGACGAGAGGTATCATTTAAAACTCTGCAGGTTTGTGAATTGCAGTGCCCCTGAGCTCCATTTTTCAACTCGCTTTTTTGGGAGCTGGCCGCAAAACCGCAGGATTGCTTCAGGCCCTCTTCTGGTTCTGGGGGGCAGGCTGAGCTTGTGCTTAATTCTTCTTCCTGATGGGAAAATAGAGTGACCTGTGCCTGTCCCAACACCTAGAGCTAGTCTCTCATTGGTTCCCCCTCTTCCCCTTCATCCTCAGGACAAATTGCAACCTGTACGGAACAGGAGGTTAAAGGTGCTGATTCTCCAAGGAGAGAGATGGCTAGTAAATCGGCTGGAATGGCGAACCCGAGTAAAGGAGATGAGAAATGAGGTGCGTTTTAGAAAACCTTTCCCGATCACACGGTGAACCATCTTCTGGGTTTCTCATGCCTGTTTTCGACGTAGGAAGATGCCCTTGAACCTAGAGATTTGGGACCCATGGGATGGGTACCATGCAGTATTACTTGAAAGGGTCTTCGTTGCCTCACCCAACCTCAACGAACCTCTCAGCCCCAAGAGTGTCCACCCTTATGTCTCAATCAGCTGTGGGTCTAGATATGGTCAATCCAGGTTGCATCACAGCCCCTGAACGAATTTTGTAAGAATTTCTCTCTCTTTCACTGTCTTTGTTTCACGGGTTTTGAAAAGTAATTTATTTTTATAATGGGGTTTAGCTGCTTTTCACGGCTGTGTTTATGCCGCTTTACACCCCCTTGCCTCATTTACGGAGAGATATCAATACATAGGTTTGAAGATTCTTACTAGTCAGATATATTCTTGTGCCGTGAATAGGGGGTGTTGAGTCCAGTTCACTGAAAAAGGAATAGGTCTTGTCTCTTACATATTGGGTTTATGGAACGATATCTGAGCTAATTTGAAACCCTTGTTTTATGCATCACCCCACCTCACCTTTCCTGTTCAGCATCCATAGTGTTTTTCCTAAACGTGTGACTCTGTTCTGTTTTGCAATTCAGTTCAAGTGTAGCGGTTTTTACATTCCCTCTAGAAGTGATATCTTATGATAAGTGTCTTTTTCTGTGTGACTTATTTCACTTAGAATCGTCGTACCTAAATCCACTCATCGTGCTGCTACTAGCCTTATGACGTTGTTTTCATGGCTGAGTGATATTCCATTGTACATGAGGACCACAACTTCTTTATCCATTTTTCTCTTTCCTAGGATATTTAAGGTGTAATGAAGTGGGGGTTCTTGTCCACAGAGCAGCCCAAAACTTTGGGGTGCCTGTGTCTTGCTGATTTTTAGTTTTCCCAATTTATACGCCCATGTGTGGAAGTGCCCTATGCTCTCCAAGCTGTGTTTTTTAGATGTTTCAGAACACATCGTACACTTCTCCAGAGTGGCTGTTGGCAATTTACATCCCACCCATCAGCGTAGCAAGGCTCCCATTTCTCCATGGCCGGTCCTGCATTTCTGGTTTGGACACTTTTTTCCGCATGGCCCTTTTGCCCGCTGGGAAGCGAGACTTCTTTGGAGCGCTGATTGGCCTTTCCAGGTTGCTTGGTTGGCCAAAAAGGGCGTATGCGTTTTTTCCTGAATATATTCAGGAAAAAACGCATACGCCCTTTTTGGCCAAGGGCATCATTGTCCATGTTTTGCCGCTTTTCATGTGCTTTCAAGGCGATTCGAATCTACCTCCTGAAATCTGTTTCCTGCAATTCTGCCTTGCTTTCAAAGCCTCTTCGTTGCCTTCCCTTAGTATATTTGTGGACGAGAGGTATCATTTAAAACTGTGCAGGTTTGTGAATTGCAGTGCCCCTGAGCTCCATTTTTCAACTCGCTTTTTTGGGAGCTGGCCGCAAAAGCGCAGGATTGCTTCAGGCCCTCTTCTGGTTCTGGGGGGCAGGCTGAGCTTGTGCTTAATTCTTCTTCCTGATGGGAAAATAGAGTGACCTGTGCCTGTCCCAACACCTAGAGCTAGTCTCTCATTGGTTCCCCCTCTTCCCGTTCATCCTCAGGACAAATTGCAACCTGTACGGAACAGGAGGTTAAAGGTGCTGATTCTCCAAGGAGGGAGATGGCTAGTAAATCGGCTGGAATGGCGAACCCGAGCAAAGGAGATGAGAAATGAGGTGCGTTTTAGACACCTTTCCCGATCACACGGTGTACCATCTTCTGGGTTTCTCATGCCTGTTTTCGACGTAGGAAGATGCCCTTGAACCTGGAGATTTGGGACCCATGGGATGGGTACCATGCAGTATTACTTGAAAGGGTCTGCGTTGGCTCACCCAACCTCACCGAACCTCTCAGCCCCAAGAGTGTCCACCCTTATGTCTCAATCAGCTGTGGGTCTAGATATGCTCAATCCAGGTTGCATCACAGCCCCTGAACGAATTTTGTAAGAATTTCTCTCTCTTTCACTGTCTTTGTTTCACGGGTTTTGAAAAGTAATTTATTTTTATAATGGGGTTTAGCTGCTTTTCACGGCTGTGTTTATGCCGCTTTACACCCCCTTGACTCACTTACAGAGAGATATCAATACATAGGTTTGAAGATTCTTACTAGTCAGATATATTCTTGTGCAGTGAATAGGGGGTGTTGAGTCCAGTTCACTGAAAAAGGAATAGGTCTTGTCTCTTACATATTGGGTTTATGGAACGGTATCGGAGCTAATTTGAAACCCTTGTTTTATGCATCACCCCACCTCACCTTTCCCGTTCAGCAGCCATAGTGTGTTTCCTAAACGTGTGACTCTGTTCTGTTTTGCAATTCAGTTCAAGTGTAGCGGTTTTTACATTCCCTCTAGAAGTGATATCTTATGATAAGTGTCTTTTTCTGTGTGACTTATTTCACTTAGAATCGTCGTACCTAAATCCACTCATCGTGCTGCTACTAGCCTTATGACGTGGATTTCATGGCTGAGTGATATTCCATTGTACATGAGGACCACAACTTCTTTATCCATTTTTCTCTTTCCTAGGATATTTAAGGTGTAATGAAGTGGGGGTTCTTGTCAACAGAGCAGCCCTAAACTTTGGGGTGCCTGTGTCTTGCTGATTTTTAGTTTTCCCCATTTATACGCCCATGAGTGGAAGTGCCCTATGCTCTCCAAGCTGTTTTTTTAGATGTTTCAGAACACACCGTACACTTCTCCAGAGTGGCTGTTGGCAATTTACATCCCACCCATCAGCGTAGCAAGGCTCCCATTTCTCCATGGCCGGTCCTGCATTTCTGGTTTGGACACTTTTTTCCGCATGGCCCTTTTGCCCGCTGGGAAGCGAGACTTCTTTGGAGCGCTGATTGGCCTTTCCAGGTTGCTTGGTTGGCCAAAAAGGGCGTATGCGTTTTTTCCTGAATATATTCAGGAAAAAACGCATACGCCCTTTTTGGCCAAGGGCATCATTGTCCACGTTTTGCCGCTTTTCATGTGCTTTCAAGGCGATTCGAATCTACCTCCTGAAATCTGTTTCCTGCAATTCTGCCTTGCTTTCAAAGCCTCTTCGTTGCCTTCCCTTAGTATATTTGTGGACGAGAGGTATCATTTAAAACTCTGCAGGTTTGTGAATTGCAGTGCCCCTGAGCTCCATTTTTCAACTCGCTTTTTTGGGAGCTGGCCGCAAAAGCGCAGGATTGCTTCAGGCCCTCTTCTGGTTCTGGGGGGCAGGCTGAGCTTGTGCTTAATTCTTCTTCCTGATGGGAAAATAGAGTGACCTGTGCCTGTCCCAACACCTAGAGCTAGTCTCTCATTGGTTCCCCCTCTTCCCCTTCATCCTCAGGACAAATTGCAACCTGTACGGAACAGGAGGTTAAAGGTGCTGATTCTCCAAGGAGAGAGATGGCTAGTAAATCGGCTGGAATGGCGAACCCGAGTAAAGGAGATGAAAAATGAGGTGCGTTTTAGAAAACCTTTCCCGATCACACGGTGTACCATCTTCTGGGTTTCTCATGCCTGTTTTCGACGTAGGAAGATGCCCTTGAACCTGGAGATTTGGGACCCATGGGATGGGTACCATGCAGTATTACTTGAAAGGGTCTGCGTTGGCTCACCCAACCTCACCGAACCTCTCAGCCCCAAGAGTGTCCACCCTTATGTCTCAATCAGCTGTGGGTCTAGATATGGTCAATCCAGGTTGCATCACAGCCCCTGAACGAATTTTGTAAGAATTTCTCTCTCTTTCACTGTCTTTGTTTCACGGGTTTTGAAAAGTAATTTATTTTTATATTGGGTTTTAGCTGCTTTTCACGGCTGTGTTTATGCCGCTTTACACCCCCTTGACTCACTTACGGAGAGATATCAATACATAGGTTTGAAGATTCTTACTAGTCAGATATATTCTTGTGCGGTGAATAGGGGGTGTTGAGTCCAGTTCACTGAAAAAGGAATAGGTCTTGTCTCTTACATATTGGGTTTATGGAACGGTATCGGAGCTAATTTGAAACCCTTGTTTTATGCATCACCCCACCTCACCTTTCCCGTTCAGCAGCCATAGTGTGTTTCCTAAACGTGTGACTCTGTTCTGTTTTGCAATTCAGTTCAAGTGTAGCGGTTTTTACATTCCCTCTCTAAGTGATATCTTATGATAAGTGTCTTTTTCTGTGTGACTAATTTCACTTAGAATCGTCGTACCTAAATCCACTCATCGTGCTGCTACTAGCCTTATGACGTTGATTTCATGGCTGAGTGATATTCCATTGTACATGAGGACCACAACTTCTTTATCCATTTTTCTCTTTCCTAGGATATTTAAGGTGTAATGAAGTGGGGGTTCCTGTCCACAGAGCAGCCCTAAACTTTGGGGTGCCTGTGTCTTGCTGATGTTTAGTTTTCCCAATTTATACGCCCATGAGTGGAAGTGCCCTATGCTCTCCAAGCTGTGTTTTTTAGATGTTTCAGAACACACCGTACACTTCTCCAGAGTGGCTGTTGGCAATTTACATCCCACCCATCAGCGTAGCAAGGTTCCCATTTCTCCATGGCCGGTCCTGCATTTCTGGTTTGGACACTTTTTTCCGCATGGCCCTTTTGCCCGCTGGGAAGCGAGACTTCTTTGGAGCGCTGATTGGCCTTTCCAGGTTGCTTGGTTGGCCAAAAAGGGCGTATGCGTTTTTTCCTGAATATATTCAGGAAAAAACGCATACGCCCTTTTTGGCCAAGGGCATCATTGTCCACGTTTTGCCGCTTTTCATGTGCTTTCAAGGCGATTCGAATCTACCTCCTGAAATCTGTTTCCTGCAATTCTGCCTTGCTTTCAAAGCCTCTTCGTTGCCTTCCCTTAATATATTTGTGGACGAGAGGTATCATTTAAAACTCTGCAGGTTTGTGAATTGCAGTGCCCCTGAGCTCCATTTTTCAACTCGCTTTTTTGGGAGCTGGCCGCAAAAGCACAGGATTGCTTCAGGCCCTCTTCTGGTTCTGGGGGGCAGGCTGAGCTTGTGCTTAATTCTTCTTCCTGATGGGAAAATAGAGTGACCTGTGCCTGTCCCAACACCTAGATCTAGTCTCTCATTGGTTCCCCCTCTTCCCCTTCATCCTCAGGACAAATTGCAACCTGTACGGAACAGGAGGTTAAAGGTGCTGATTCTCCAAGGAGGGAGATGGCTAGTAAATCGGCTGGAATGGCGAACCCGAGCAAAGGAGATGAGAAATGAGGTGCGTTTTAGAAACCTTTGCCGATCACACGGTGTACCATCTTCTGGGTTTCTCATGCCTGTTTTCGACGTAGGAAGATGCCCTTGAACCTGGAGATTTGGGACCCATGGGATGGGTACCATGCAGTATTACTTGAAAGGGTCTGCGTTGGCTCACCCAACCTCACCGAACCTCTCATCCCCAAGAGTGTCCACCCTTATGTCTCAATCAGCTGTGGGTCTAGATATGGTCAATCCAGGTTGCATCACAGCCCCTGAACGAATTTTGTAAGAATTTCTCTCTCTTTCACTGTCTTTGTTTCACGGGTTTTGAAAAGTAATTTATTTTTATAATGGGGTTTAGCTGCTTTTCACGGCTGTGTTTATGCCGCTTTACACCCCCTTGACTCACTTACGGAGAGATATCAATACATAGGTTTGAAGATTCTTCCTAGTCAGATATATTCTTGTGCGGTGAATAGGGGGTGTTGAGTCCAGTTCACTGAAAAAGGAATAGGTCTTGTCTCTTACATATTGGGTTTATGGAACGGTATCGGAGCTAATTTGAAACCCTTGTTTTATGCATCACCCCACCTCACCTTTCCCGTTCAGCAGCCATAGTGTGTTTCCTAAACGTGTGACTCTGTTCTGTTTTGCAATTCAGTTCAAGTGTAGCGGTTTTTACATTCCCTCTCTAAGTGATATCTTATGATAAGTGTCTTTTTCTGTGAACTTATTTCACTTAGAATCGTCGTACCTAAATCCACTCATCGTGCTGCTACTAGCCTTATGACGTTGATTTCATGGCTGAGTGATATTCCATTGTACATGAGGACCACAACTTCTTTATCCATTTTTCTCTTTCCTAGGATATTTAAGGTGTAATGAAGTGGGGGTTCCTGTCCACAGAGCAGCCCTAAACTTTGGGGTGCCTGTGTCTTGCTGATGTTTAGTTTTCCCAATTTATACGCCCATGAGTGGAAGTGCCCTATGCTCTCCAAGCTGTGTTTTTTAGATGTTTCAGAACACACCGTACACTTCTCCAGAGTGGCTGTTGGCAATTTACATCCCACCCATCAGCGTAGCAAGGTTCCCATTTCTCCATGGCCGGTCCTGCATTTCTGGTTTGGACACTTTTTTCCGCATGGCCCTTTTGCCCGCTGGGAAGCGAGACTTCTTTGGAGCGCTGATTGGCCTTTCCAGGTTGCTTGGTTGGCCAAAAAGGGCGTATGCGTTTTTTCCTGAATATATTCAGGAAAAAACGCATACGCCCTTTTTGGCCAAGGGCATCATTGTCCACGTTTTGCCGCTTTTCATGTGCTTTCAAGGCGATTCGAATCTACCTCCTGAAATCTGTTTCCTGCAATTCTGCCTTGCTTTCAAAGCCTCTTCGTTGCCTTCCCTTAATATATTTGTGGACGAGTGGTATCATTTAAAACTCTGCAGGTTTGTGAATTGCAGTGCCCCTGAGCTCCATTTTTCAACTCGCTTTTTTGGGAGCTGGCCGCAAAAGCACAGGATTGCTTCAGGCCCTCTTCTGGTTCTGGGGGGCAGGCTGAGCTTGTGCTTAATTCTTCTTCCTGATGAGAAAATAGAGTGACCTGTGCCTGTCCCAACACCTAGATCTAGTCTCTCATTGGTTCCCCCTCTTCCCCTTCATCCTCAGGACAAATTGCAACCTGTACGGAACAGGAGGTTAAAGGTGCTGATTCTCCAAGGAGGGAGATGGCTAGTAAATCGGCTGGAATGGCGAACCCGAGCAAAGGAGATGAGAAATGAGGTGCGTTTTAGAAACCTTTGCCGATCACACGGTGTACCATCTTCTGGGTTTCTCATGCCTGTTTTCGACGTAGGAAGATGCCCTTGAACCTGGAGATTTGGGACCCATGGGATGGGTACCATGCAGTATTACTTGAAAGGGTCTGCGTTGGCTCACCCAACCTCACCGAACCTCTCAGCCCCAAGAGTGTCCACCCTTATGTCTCAATCAGCTGTGGGTCTAGATATGGTCAATCCAGGTTGCATCACAGCCCCTGAACGAATTTTGTAAGAATTTCTCTCTCTTTCACTGTCTTTGTTTCACGGGTTTTGAAAAGTAATTTATTTTTATAATGGGGTTTAGCTGCTTTTCACGGCTGTGTTTATGCCGCTTTACACCCCCTTGACTCACTTACGGAGAGATATCAATACATAGGTTTGAAGATTCTTCCTAGTCAGATATATTCTTGTGCGGTGAATAGGGGGTGTTGAGTCCAGTTCACTGAAAAAGGAATAGGTCTTGTCTCTTACATATTGGGTTTATGGAACGGTATCGGAGCTAATTTGAAACCCTTGTTTTATGCATCACCCCACCTCACCTTTCCCGTTCAGCAGCCATAGTGTGTTTCCTAAACGTGTGACTCTGTTCTGTTTTGCAATTCAGTTCAAGTGTAGCGGTTTTTACATTCCCTCTCTAAGTGATATCTTATGATAAGTGTCTTTTTCTGTGTGACTTATTTCACTTAGAATCGTCGTACCTAAATCCACTCATCGTGCTGCTACTAGCCTTATGACGTGGATTTCATGGCTGAGTGATATTCCATTGTACATGAGGACCACAACTTCTTTATCCATTTTTCTCTTTCCTAGGATATTTAAGGTGTAATGAAGTGGGGGTTCTTGTCCACAGAGCAGCCCTAAACTTTGGGGTGCCTGTGTCTTGCTGATTTTTAGTTTTCCCAATTTATACGCCCATGAGTGGAAGTGCCCTATGCTCTCCAAGCTGTGTTTTTTAGATGTTTCAGAACACACCGTACACTTCTCCAGAGTGGCTGTTGGCAATTTACATCCCACCCATCAGCGTAGCAAGGTTCCCATTTCTCCATGGCCGGTCCTGCATTTCTGGTTTGGACACTTTTTTCCGCATGGCCCTTTTGCCCGCTGGGAAGCGAGACTTCTTTGGAGCGCTGATTGGCCTTTCCAGGTTGCTTGGTTGGCCAAAAAGGGCGTATGCGTTTTTTTCCTGAATATATTCAGGAAAAAACGCATACGCCCTTTTTGGCCAAGGGCATCATTGTCCACGTTTTGCCGCTTTTCATGTGCTTTCAAGGCGATTCGAATCTACCTCCTGAAATCTGTTTCCTGCAATTCTGCCTTGCTTTCAAAGCCTCTTCGTTGCCTTCCCTTAATATATTTGTGGACGAGAGGTATCATTTAAAACTCTGCAGGTTTGTGAATTGCAGTGCCCCTGAGCTCCATTTTTCAACTCGCTTTTTTGGGAGCTGGCCGCAAAAGCGCAGGATTGCTTCAGGCCCTCTTCTGGTTCTGGGGGGCAGGCTGAGCTTGTGCTTAATTCTTCTTCCTGATGGGAAAATAGAGTGACCTGTGCCTGTCCCAACACCTAGAGCTAGTCTCTCATTGGTTCCCCCTCTTCCCGTTCATCCTCAGGACAAATTGCAACCTGTACGGAACAGGAGGTTAAAGGTGCTGATTCTCCAAGGAGAGAGATGGCTAGTAAATCGGCTGGAATGGCGAACCCGAGTAAAGGAGATGAGAAATGAGGTGCGTTTTAGAAAACCTTTCCCGATCACACGGTGTACCATCTTCTGGGTTTCTCATGCCTGTTTTCGACGTAGGAAGATGCCCTTGAACCTGGAGATTTGGGACCCATGGGATGGGTACCATGCAGTATTACTTGAAAGGGTCTGCGTTGGCTCACCCAACCTCACCGAACCTCTCAGCCCCAAGAGTGTCCACCCTTATGTCTCAATCAGCTGTGGGTCTAGATATGGTCAATCCAGGTTGCATCACAGCCCCTGAACGAATTTTGTAAGAATTTCTCTCTCTTTCACTGTCTTTGTTTCACGGGTTTTGAAAAGTAATTTATTTTTATAATGGGGTTTAGCTGCTTTTCACGGCTGTGTTTATGCCGCTTTACACCCCCTTGACTCACTTACGGAGAGATATCAATACATAGGTTTGAAGATTCTTCCTAGTCAGATATATTCTTGTGCGGTGAATAGGGGGTGTTGAGTCCAGTTCACTGAAAAAGGAATAGGTCTTGTCTCTTACATATTGGGTTTATGGAACGGTATCTGAGCTAATTTGAAACCCTTGTTTTATGCATCACCCCACCTCACCTTTCCCGTTCAGCAGCCATAGTGTGTTTCCTAAACGTGTGACTCTGTTCTGTTTTGCAATTCAGTTCAAGTGTAGCGGTTTTTACATTCCCTCTCTAAGTGATATCTTATGATAAGTGTCTTTTTCTGTGTGACTTATTTCACTTAGAATCGTCGTACCTAAATCCACTCATCGTGCTGCTACTAGCCTTATGACGTTGATTTCATGGCTGAGTGATATTCCATTGTACATGAGGACCACAACTTCTTTATCCATTTTTCTCTTTCCTAGGATATTTAAGGTGTAATGAAGTGGGGGTTCTTGTCCACAGAGCAGCCCTAAACTTTGGGGTGCCTGTGTCTTGCTGATTTTTAGTTTTCCCAATTTATACGCCCATGAGTGGAAGTGCCCTATGCTCTCCAAGCAGTGTTTTTTAGATGTTTCAGGACACACCGTACACTTCTCCGGAGTGGCTGTTGGCAATGTACATCCCACCCATCAGCGTAGCAAGGCTCCCATTTCTCCATGGCCGGTCCTGCATTTCTGGTTTGGACACTTTTTTCCGCATGGCCCTTTTGACCGCTGGGAAGCGAGACTTCTTTGGAGCGCTGATTGGCCTTTCCAGGTTGCTTGGTTGGCCAAAAAGGGCGTATGCGTTTTTTTCCTGAATATATTCAGGAAAAAACGCATACGCCCTTTTTGGCCAAGGGCATCATTGTCCACGTTTTGCCGCTTTTCATGTGCTTTCAAGGCGATTCGAATCTACCTCCTGAAATCTGTTTCCTGCAATTCTGCCTTGCTTTCAAAGCCTCTTCGTTGCCTTCCCTTAATATATTTGTGGACGAGAGGTATCATTTAAAACTCTGCAGGTTTGTGAATTGCAGTGCCCCTGAGCTCCATTTTTCAACTCGCTTTTTTGGGAGCTGGCCGCAAAAGCACAGGATTGCTTCAGGCCCTCTTCTGGTTCTGGGGGGAAGGCTGAGCTTGTGCTTAATTCTTCTTCCTGATGGGAAAATAGAGTGACCTGTGCCTGTCCCAACACCTAGATCTAGTCTCTCATTGGTTCCCCCTCTTCCGCTTCATCCTCAGGACAAATTGCAACCTGTCCGGAACAGGAGGTTAAAGGTGCTGATTCTCCAAGGAGGGAGATGGCTAGTAAATCGGCTGGAATGGCGAACCCGAGCAAAGGAGATGAGAAATGAGGTGCGTTTTAGAAACCTTTCCCGATCACACGGTGTACCATCTTCTGGGTTTCTCATGCCTGTTTTCGACGTAGGAAGATGCCCTTGAACCTGGAGATTTGGGACCCATGGGATGGGTACCATGCAGTATTACTTGAAAGGGTCTGCGTTGGCTCACCCAACCTCACCGAACCTCTCAGCCCCAAGAGTGTCCACCCTTATGTCTCAATCAGCTGTGGGTCTAGATATGGTCAATCCAGGTTGCATCACAGCCCCTGAACGAATTTTGTAAGAATTTCTCTCTCTTTCACTGTCTTTGTTTCACGGGTTTTGAAAAGTAATTTATTTTTATAATGGGGTTTAGCTGCTTTTCACGGCTGTGTTTATGCCGCTTTACACCCCCTTGACTCACTTACGGAGAGATATCAATACATAGGTTTGAAGATTCTTCCTAGTCAGATATATTCTTGTGCGGTGAATAGGGGGTGTTGAGTCCAGTTCACTGAAAAAGGAATAGGTCTTGTCTCTTACATATTGGGTTTATGGAACGGTATCGGAGCTAATTTGAAACCCTTGTTTTATGCATCACCCCACCTCACCTTTCCCGTTCAGCAGCCATAGTGTGTTTCCTAAACGTGTGACTCTGTTCTGTTTTGCAATTCAGTTCAAGTGTAGCGGTTTTTACATTCCCTCTCTAAGTGATATCTTATGATAAGTGTCTTTTTCTGTGTGACTTATTTCACTTAGAATCGTCGTACCTAAATCCACTCATCGTGCTGCTACTAGCCTTATGACGTTGATTTCATGGCTGAGTGATATTCCATTGTACATGAGGACCACCACTTCTTTATCTATTTTTCTCTTTCCTAGGATATTTAAGGTGTAATGAAGTGGGGGTTCTTGTCCACAGAGCAGCCCTAAACTTTGGGGTGCCTGTGTCTTGCTGATTTTTAGTTTTCCCAATTTATACGCCCATGAGTGGAAGTGCCCTATGCTCTCCAAGCTGTGTTTTTTAGATGTTTCAGAACACACCGTACACTTCTCCAGAGTGGCTGTTGGCAATTTACATCCCACCCATCAGCGTAGCAAGGTTCCCATTTCTCCATGGCCGGTCCTGCATTTCTGGTTTGGACACTTTTTTCCGCATGGCCCTTTTGCCCGCTGGGAAGCGAGACTTCTTTGGAGCGCTGATTGGCCTTTCCAGGTTGCTTGGTTGGCCAAAAAGGGCGTATGCGTTTTTTCCTGAATATATTCAGGAAAAAACGCATACGCCCTTTTTGGCCAAGGGCATCATTGTCCACGTTTTGCCGCTTTTCATGTGCTTTCAAGGCGATTCGAATCTACCTCCTGAAATCTGTTTCCTGCAATTCTGCCTTGCTTTCAAAGCCTCTTCGTTGCCTTCCCTTAATATATTTGTGGACGAGAGGTATCATTTAAAACTCTGCAGGTTTGTGAATTGCAGTGCCCCTGAGCTCCATTTTTCAACTCGCTTTTTTGGGAGCTGGCCGCAAAAGCGCAGGATTGCTTCAGGCCCTCTTCTGGTTCTGGGGGGCAGGCTGAGCTTGTGCTTAATTCTTCTTCCTGATGGGAAAATAGAGTGACCTGTGCCTGTCCCAACACCTAGAGCTAGTCTCTCATTGGTTCCCCCTCTTCCCGTTCATCCTCAGGACAAATTGCAACCTGTACGGAACAGGAGGTTAAAGGTGCTGATTCTCCAAGGAGAGAGATGGCTAGTAAATCGGCTGGAATGGCGAACCCGAGTAAAGGAGATGAGAAATGAGGTGCGTTTTAGAAAACCTTTCCCGATCACACGGTGTACCATCTTCTGGGTTTCTCATGCCTGTTTTCGACGTAGGAAGATGCCCTTGAACCTGGAGATTTGGGACCCATGGGATGGGTACCATGCAGTATTACTTTAAAGGGTCTGCGTTGGCTCACCCAACCTCACCGAACCTCTCAGCCCCAAGAGTGTCCACCCTTATGTCTCAATCAGCTGTGGGTCTAGATATGGTCAATCCAGATTGCATCACAGCCCCTGAACGAATTTTGTAAGAATTTCTCTCTCTTTCACTGTCTTTGTTTCACGGGTTTTGAAAAGTAATTTATTTTTATAATGGGGTTTAGCTGCTTTTCACGGCTGTGTTTATGCCGCTTTACACCCCCTTGACTCACTTACGGAGAGATATCAATACATAGGTTTGAAGATTCTTCCTAGTCAGATATATTCTTGTGCGGTGAATAGGGGGTGTTGAGTCCAGTTCACTGAAAAAGGAATAGGTCTTGTCTCTTACATATTGGGTTTATGGAACGGTATCGGAGCTAATTTGAAACCCTTGTTTTATGCATCACCCCACCTCACCTTTCCCGTTCAGCAGCCATAGTGTGTTTCCTAAACGTGTGACTCTGTTATGTTTTGCAATTCAGTTCAAGTGTAGCGGTTTTTACATTCCCTCTCTAAGTGATATCTTATGATAAGTGTCTTTTTCTGTGTGACTTATTTCACTTAGAATCGTCGTACCTAAATCCACTCATCGTGCTGCTACTAGCCTTATGACGTTGATTTCATGGCTGAGTGATATTCCATTGTACATGAGGACCACAACTTCTTTATCCATTTTTCTCTTTCCTAGGATATTTAAGGTGTAATGAAGTGGGGGTTCTTGTCCACAGAGCAGCCCTAAACTTTGGGGTGCCTGTGTCTTGCTGATTTTTAGTTTTCCCAATTTATACGCCCATGAGTGGAAGTGCCCTATGCTCTCCAAGCTGTGTTTTTTAGATGTTTCAGAACACACCGTACACTTCTCCAGAGTGGCTGTTGGCAATTTACATCCCACCCATCAGCGTAGCAAGGTTCCCATTTCTCCATGGCCGGTCCTGCATTTCTGGTTTGAACACTTTTTTCCGCATGGCCCTTTTGCCCGCTGGGAAGCGAGACTTCTTTGGAGCGCTGATTGGCCTTTCCAGGTTGCTTGGTTGGCCAAAAAGGGCGTATGCGTTTTTTCCTGAATATATTCAGGAAAAAACGCATACGCCCTTTTTGGCCAAGGGCATCATTGTCCACGTTTTGCCGCTTTTCATGTGCTTTCAAGGCGATTCGAATCTACCTCCTGAAATCTGTTTCCTGCAATTCTGCCTTGCTTTCAAAGCCTCTTCGTTGCCTTCCCTTAATATATTTGTGGACGAGAGGTATCATTTAAAACTCTGCAGGTTTGTGAATTGCAGTGCCCCTGAGCTCCATTTTTCAACTCGCTTTTTTGGGAGCTGGCCGCAAAAGCGCAGGATTGCTTCAGGCCCTCTTCTGGTTCTGGGGGGCAGGCTGAGCTTGTGCTTAATTCTTCTTCCTGATGGGAAAATAGAGTGACCTGTGCCTGTCCCAACACCTAGAGCTAGTCTCTCATTGGTTCCCCCTCTTCCCGTTCATCCTCAGGACAAATTGCAACCTGTACGGAACAGGAGGTTAAAGGTGCTGATTCTCCAAGGAGAGAGATGGCTAGTAAATCGGCTGGAATGGCGAACCCGAGTAAAGGAGATGAGAAATGAGGTGCGTTTTAGAAAACCTTTCCCGATCACACGGTGTACCATCTTCTGGGTTTCTCATGCCTGTTTTCGACGTAGGAAGATGCCCTTGAACCTGGAGATTTGGGACCCATGGGATGGGTACCATGCAGTATTACTTGAAAGGGTCTGCGTTGGCTCACCCAACCTCACCGAACCTCTCAGCCCCAAGAGTGTCCACCCTTATGTCTCAATCAGCTGTGGGTCTAGATATGGTCAATCCAGGTTGCATCACAGCCCCTGAACGAATTTTGTAAGAATTTCTCTCTCTTTCACTGTCTTTGTTTCACGGGTTTTGAAAAGTAATTTATTTTTATAATGGGGTTTAGCTGCTTTTCACGGCTGTGTTTATGCCGCTTTACACCCCCTTGACTCACTTACGGAGAGATATCAATACATAGGTTTGAAGATTCTTCCTAGTCAGATATATTCTTGTGCGGTGAATAGGGGGTGTTGAGTCCAGTTCACTGAAAAAGGAATAGGTCTTGTCTCTTACATATTGGGTTTATGGAACGGTATCTGAGCTAATTTGAAACCCTTGTTTTATGCATCACCCCACCTCACCTTTCCCGTTCAGCAGCCATAGTGTGTTTCCTAAACGTGTGACTCTGTTCTGTTTTGCAATTCAGTTCAAGTGTAGCGGTTTTTACATTCCCTCTCTAAGTGATATCTTATGATAAGTGTCTTTTTCTGTGTGACTTATTTCACTTAGAATCGTCGTACCTAAATCCACTCATCGTGCTGCTACTAGCCTTATGACGTTGATTTCATGGCTGAGTGATATTCCATTGTACATGAGGACCACAACTTCTTTATCCATTTTTCTCTTTCCTAGGATATTTAAGGTGTAATGAAGTGGGGGTTCTTGTCCACAGAGCAGCCCTAAACTTTGGGGTGCCTGTGTCTTGCTGATTTTTAGTTTTCCCAATTTATACGCCCATGAGTGGAAGTGCCCTATGCTCTCCAAGCTGTGTTTTTTAGATGTTTCAGGACACACCGTACACTTCTCCGGAGTGGCTGTTGGCAATGTACATCCCACCCATCAGCGTAGCAAGGCTCCCATTTCTCCATGGCCGGTCCTGCATTTCTGGTTTGGACACTTTTTTCCGCATGGCCCTTTTGCCCGCTGGGAAGCGAGACTTCTTTGGAGCGCTGATTGGCCTTTCCAGGTTGCTTGGTTGGCCAAAAAGGGCGTATGCGTTTTTTCCTGAATATATTCAGGAAAAAACGCATACGCCCTTTTTGGCCAAGGGCATCATTGTCCACGTTTTGCCGCTTTTCATGTGCTTTCAAGGCGATTCGAATCTACCTCCTGAAATCTGTTTCCTGCAATTCTGCCTTGCTTTCAAAGCCTCTTCGTTGCCTTCCCTTAATATATTTGTGGACGAGAGGTATCATTTAAAACTCTGCAGGTTTGTGAATTGCAGTGCCCCTGAGCTCCATTTTTCAACTCGCTTTTTTGGGAGCTGGCCGCCAAAGCGCAGGATTGCTTCAGGCCCTCTTCTGGTTCTGGGGGGCAGGCTGAGCTTGTGCTTAATTCTTCTTCCTGATGGGAAAATAGAGTGACCTGTGCCTGTCCCAACACCTAGAGCTAGTCTCTCATTGGTTCCCCCTCTTCCCGTTCATCCTCAGGACAAATTGCAACCTGTACGGAACAGGAGGTTAAAGGTGCTGATTCTCCAAGGAGAGAGATGGCTAGTAAATCGGCTGGAATGGCGAACCCGAGTAAAGGAGATGAGAAATGAGGTGCGTTTTAGAAAACCTTTCCCGATCACACGGTGTACCATCTTCTGGGTTTCTCATGCCTGTTTTCGACGTAGGAAGATGCCCTTGAACCTGGAGATTTGGGACCCATGGGATGGGTACCATGCAGTATTACTTTAAAGGGTCTGCGTTGGCTCACCCAACCTCACCGAACCTCTCAGCCCCAAGAGTGTCCACCCTTATGTCTCAATCAGCTGTGGGTCTAGATATGGTCAATCCAGGTTGCATCACAGCCCCTGAACGAATTTTGTAAGAATTTCTCTCTCTTTCACTGTCTTTGTTTCACGGGTTTTGAAAAGTAATTTATTTTTATAATGGGGTTTAGCTGCTTTTCACGGCTGTGTTTATGCCGCTTTACACCCCCTTGACTCACTTACGGAGAGATATCAATACATAGGTTTGAAGATTCTTCCTAGTCAGATATATTCTTGTGCGGTGAATAGGGGGTGTTGAGTCCAGTTCACTGAAAAAGGAATAGGTCTTGTCTCTTACATATTGGGTTTATGGAACGGTATCTGAGCTAATTTGAAACCCTTGTTTTATGCATCACCCCACCTCACCTTTCCCGTTCAGCAGCCATAGTGTGTTTCCTAAACGTGTGACTCTGTTCTGTTTTGCAATTCAGTTCAAGTGTAGCGGTTTTTACATTCCCTCTCTAAGTGATATCTTATGATAAGTGTCTTTTTCTGTGTGACTTATTTCACTTAGAATCGTCGTACCTAAATCCACTCATCGTGCTGCTACTAGCCTTATGACGTTGATTTCATGGCTGAGTGATATTCCATTGTACATGAGGACCACAACTTCTTTATCCATTTTTCTCTTTCCTAGGATATTTAAGGTGTAATGAAGTGGGGGTTCTTGTCCACAGAGCAGCCCTAAACTTTGGGGTGCCTGTGTCTTGCTGATTTTTAGTTTTCCCAATTTATACGCCCATGAGTGGAAGTGCCCTATGCTCTCCAAGCTGTGTTTTTTAGATGTTTCAGGACACACCGTACACTTCTCCGGAGTGGCTGTTGGCAATGTACATCCCACCCATCAGCGTAGCAAGGCTCCCATTTCTCCATGGCCGGTCCTGCATTTCTGGTTTGGACACTTTTTTCCGCATGGCCCTTTTGCCCGCTGGGAAGCGAGACTTCTTTGGAGCGCTGATTGGCCTTTCCAGGTTGCTTGGTTGGCCAAAAAGGGCGTATGCGTTTTTTCCTGAATATATTCAGGAAAAAACGCATACGCCCTTTTTGGCCAAGGGCATCATTGTCCACGTTTTGCCGCTTTTCATGTGCTTTCAAGGCGATTCGAATCTACCTCCTGACATCTGTTTCCTGCAATTCTGCCTTGCTTTCAAAGCCTCTTCGTTGCCTTCCCTTAATATATTTGTGGACGAGAGGTATCATTTAAAACTCTGCAGGTTTGTGAATTGCAGTGCCCCTGAGCTCCATTTTTCAACTCGCTTTTTTGGGAGCTGGCCGCCAAAGCGCAGGATTGCTTCAGGCCCTCTTCTGGTTCTGGGGGGCAGGCTGAGCTTGTGCTTAATTCTTCTTCCTGATGGGAAAATAGAGTGACCTGTGCCTGTCCCAACACCTAGAGCTAGTCTCTCATTGGTTCCCCCTCTTCCCCTTCATCCTCAGGACAAATTGCAACCTGTACGGAACAGGAGGTTAAAGGTGCTGATTCTCCAAGGAGAGAGATGGCTAGTAAATCGGCTGGAATGGCGAACCCGAGTAAAGGAGATGAGAAATGAGGTGCGTTTTAGAAAACCTTTCCCGATCACACGGTGTACCATCTTCTGGGTTTCTCATGCCTGTTTTCGACGTAGGAAGATGCCCTTGAACCTGGAGATTTGGGACCCATGGGATGGGTACCATGCAGTATTACTTGAAAGGGTCTGCGTTGGCTCACCCAACCTCACCGAACCTCTCAGCCCCAAGAGTGTCCACCCTTATGTCTCAATCAGCTGTGGGTCTAGATATGGTCAATCCAGGTTGCATCACAGCCCCTGAACGAATTTTGTAAGAATTTCTCTCTCTTTCACTGTCTTTGTTTCACGGGTTTTGAAAAGTAATTTATTTTTATAATGGGGTTTAGCTGCTTTTCACGGCTGTGTTTATGCCGCTTTACACCCCCTTGACTCACTTACGGAGAGATATCAATACATAGGTTTGAAGATTCTTCCTAGTCAGATATATTCTTGTGCGGTGAATAGGGGGTGTTGAGTCCAGTTCACTGAAAAAGGAATAGGTCTTGTCTCTTACATATTGGGTTTATGGAACGGTATCTGAGCTAATTTGAAACCCTTGTTTTATGCATCACCCCACCTCACCTTTCCCGTTCAGCAGCCATAGTGTGTTTCCTAAACGTGTGACTCTGTTCTGTTTTGCAATTCAGTTCAAGTGTAGCGGTTTTTACATTCCCTCTCTAAGTGATATCTTATGATAAGTGTCTTTTTCTGTGTGACTTATTTCACTTAGAATCGTCGTACCTAAATCCACTCATCGTGCTGCTACTAGCCTTATGACGTTGATTTCATGGCTGAGTGATATTCCATTGTACATGAGGACCACAACTTCTTTATCCATTTTTCTCTTTCCTAGGATATTTAAGGTGTAATGAAGTGGGGGTTCTTGTCCACAGAGCAGCCCTAAACTTTGGGGTGCCTGTGTCTTGCTGATTTTTAGTTTTCCCAATTTATACGCCCATGAGTGGAAGTGCCCTATGCTCTCCAAGCTGTGTTTTTTAGATGTTTCAGGACACACCGTACACTTCTCCGGAGTGGCTGTTGGCAATGTACATCCCACCCATCAGCGTAGCAAGGCTCCCATTTCTCCATGGCCGGTCCTGCATTTCTGGTTTGGACACTTTTTTCCGCATGGCCCTTTTGCCCGCTGGGAAGCGAGACTTCTTTGGAGCGCTGATTGGCCTTTCCAGGTTGCTTGGTTGGCCAAAAAGGGCGTATGCGTTTTTTCCTGAATATATTCAGGAAAAAACGCATACGCCCTTTTTGGCCAAGGGCATCATTGTCCACGTTTTGCCGCTTTTCATGTGCTTTCAAGGCGATTCGAATCTACCTCCTGACATCTGTTTCCTGCAATTCTGCCTTGCTTTCAAAGCCTCTTCGTTGCCTTCCCTTAATATATTTGTGGACGAGAGGTATCATTTAAAACTCTGCAGGTTTGTGAATTGCAGTGCCCCTGAGCTCCATTTTTCAACTCGCTTTTTTGGGAGCTGGCCGCCAAAGCGCAGGATTGCTTCAGGCCCTCTTCTGGTTCTGGGGGGCAGGCTGAGCTTGTGCTTAATTCTTCTTCCTGATGGGAAAATAGAGTGACCTGTGCCTGTCCCAACACCTAGAGCTAGTCTCTCATTGGTTCCCCCTCTTCCCGTTCATCCTCAGGACAAATTGCAACCTGTACGGAACAGGAGGTTAAAGGTGCTGATTCTCCAAGGAGAGAGATGGCTAGTAAATCGGCTGGAATGGCGAACCCGAGTAAAGGAGATGAGAAATGAGGTGCGTTTTAGAAAACCTTTCCCGATCACACGGTGTACCATCTTCTGGGTTTCTCATGCCTGTTTTCGACGTAGGAAGATGCCCTTGAACCTGGAGATTTGGGACCCATGGGATGGGTACCATGCAGTATTACTTTAAAGGGTCTGCGTTGGCTCACCCAACCTCACCGAACCTCTCAGCCCCAAGAGTGTCCACCCTTATGTCTCAATCAGCTGTGGGTCTAGATATGGTCAATCCAGGTTGCATCACAGCCCCTGAACGAATTTTGTAAGAATTTCTCTCTCTTTCACTGTCTTTGTTTCACGGGTTTTGAAAAGTAATTTATTTTTATAATGGGGTTTAGCTGCTTTTCACGGCTGTGTTTATGCCGCTTTACACCCCCTTGACTCACTTACGGAGAGATATCAATACATAGGTTTGAAGATTCTTCCTAGTCAGATATATTCTTGTGCGGTGAATAGGGGGTGTTGAGTCCAGTTCACTGAAAAAGGAATAGGTCTTGTCTCTTACATATTGGGTTTATGGAACGGTATCGGAGCTAATTTGAAACCCTTGTTTTATGCATCACCCCACCTCACCTTTCCCGTTCAGCAGCCATAGTGTGTTTCCTAAACGTGTGACTCTGTTCTGTTTTGCAATTCAGTTCAAGTGTAGCGGTTTTTACATTCCCTCTCTAAGTGATATCTTATGATAAGTGTCTTTTTCTGTGTGACTTATTTCACTTAGAATCGTCGTACCTAAATCCACTCATCGTGCTGCTACTAGCCTTATGACGTTGATTTCATGGCTGAGTGATATTCCATTGTACATGAGGACCACAACTTCTTTATCCATTTTTCTCTTTCCTAGGATATTTAAGGTGTAATGAAGTGGGGGTTCTTGTCCACAGAGCAGCCCTAAACTTTGGGGTGCCTGTGTCTTGCTGATTTTTAGTTTTCCCAATTTATACGCCCATGAGTGGAAGTGCCCTATGCTCTCCAAGCTGTGTTTTTTAGATGTTTCAGGACACACCGTACACTTCTCCGGAGTGGCTGTTGGCAATGTACATCCCACCCATCAGCGTAGCAAGGCTCCCATTTCTCCATGGCCGGTCCTGCATTTCTGGTTTGGACACTTTTTTCCGCATGGCCCTTTTGCCCGCTGGGAAGCGAGACTTCTTTGGAGCGCTGATTGGCCTTTCCAGGTTGCTTGGTTGGCCAAAAAGGGCGTATGCGTTTTTTCCTGAATATATTCAGGAAAAAACGCATACGCCCTTTTTGGCCAAGGGCATCATTGTCCACGTTTTGCCGCTTTTCATGTGCTTTCAAGGCGATTCGAATCTACCTCCTGAC
Organism: Balaenoptera acutorostrata; assembly: GCF_949987535.1. NCBI lineage: Eukaryota > Metazoa > Chordata > Mammalia > Artiodactyla > Balaenopteridae > Balaenoptera > Balaenoptera acutorostrata. Next base: position 85,865 of record NW_026646094.1, on the reverse strand, counting down.
ATCTGTTTCCTGCAATTCTGCCTTGCTTTCAAAGCCTCTTCGTTGCCTTCCCTTAATATATTTGTGGACGAGAGGTATCATTTAAAACTCTGCAGGTTTGTGAATTGCAGTGCCCCTGAGCTCCATTTTTCAACTCGCTTTTTTGGGAGCTGGCCGCCAAAGCGCAGGATTGCTTCAGGCCCTCTTCTGGTTCTGGGGGGCAGGCTGAGCTTGTGCTTAATTCTTCTTCCTGATGGGAAAATAGAGTGACCTGTGCCTGTCCCAACACCTAGAGCTAGTCTCTCATTGGTTCCCCCTCTTCCCCTTCATCCTCAGGACAAATTGCAACCTGTACGGAACAGGAGGTTAAAGGTGCTGATTCTCCAAGGAGGGAGATGGCTAGTAAATCGGCTGGAATGGCGAACCCGAGCAAAGGAGATGAGAAATGAGGTGCGTTTTAGAAACCTTTCCCGATCACACGGTGTACCATCTTCTGGGTTTCTCATGCCTGTTTTCGACGTAGGAAGATGCCCTTGAACCTGGAGATTTGGGACCCATGGAATGGGTACCATGCAGTATTACTTGAAAGGGTCTGCGTTGGCTCACCCAACCTCACCGAACCTCTCAGCCCCAAGAGTGTCCACCCTTATGTCTCAATCAGCTGTGGGTCTAGATATGGTCAATCCAGGTTGCATCACAGCCCCTGAACGAATTTTGTAAGAATTTCTCTCTCTTTCACTGTCTTTGTTTCACGGGTTTTGAAAAGTAATTTATTTTTATAATGGGGTTTAGCTGCTTTTCACGGCTGTGTTTATGCCGCTTTACACCCCCTTGACTCACTTACAGAGAGATATCAATACATAGGTTTGAAGATTCTTACTAGTCAGATATATTCTTGTGCGGTGAATAGGGGGTGTTGAGTCCAGTTCACTGAGCAAGGAATAGGTCTTGTCTCTTACATATTGGGTTTATGGAACGGTATCTGAGCTAATTTGAAACCCTTGTTTTATGCATCACCCCACCTCACCTTTCCCGTTCAGCAGCCATAGTGTGTTTCCTAAACGTGGGACTCTGTTCTGTTTTGCAATTCAGTTCAAGTGTAGCGGTTTTTACATTCCCTCTAGAAGTGATATCTTATGATAAGTGTCTTTTTCTGTGTGACTTATTTCACTTAGAATCGTCGTACCTAAATCCACTCATCGTGCTGCTACTAGCCTTATGACGTTGATTTCATGGCTGAGTGATATTCCATTGTACATGAGGACCACAACTTCTTTATCCATTTTTCTCTTTCCTAGGATATTTAAGGTGTAATGAAGTGGGGGTTCTTGTCCACAGAGCAGCCCTAAACTTTGGGGTGCCTCTGTCTTGCTGATTTTTAGTTTTCCCAATTTATACGCCCATGAGTGGAAGTGCCCTATGCTCTCCAAGCTGTGTTTTTAGGTGTTTCAGAACACACCGTACACTTCTCCGGAGTGCCTGTTGGCAATTTACATCCCACCCATCAGCGTAGCAAGGCTCCCATTTCTCCATGGCCGGTCCTGCATTTCTGTTTTGGACACTTTTTTCCCCATGGCCCTTTTGCCCGCTGGGAAGCGAGACTTCTTTGGAGCGCTGATTGGCCTTTCCAGGTTGCTTGGTTGGCCAAAAAGGGCGTATGCGTTTTTTCCTGAATATATTCAGGAAAAAACGCATACGCCCTTTTTGGCCAAGGGCATCATTGTCCACGTTTTGCCGCTTTTCATGTGCTTTCAAGGCGATTCGAATCTACCTCCTGAAATCTGTTTCCTGCAATTCTGCCTTGCTTTCAAAGCCTCTTCGTTGCCTTCCCTTAATATATTTGTGGACGAGAGGTATCATTTAAAATTCTGCAGGTTTGTGAATTGCAGTGCCCCTGAGCTCCATTTTTCAACTCGCTTTTTTGGGAGCTGGCCGCAAAAGCGCAGGATTGCTTCAGGCCCTCTTCTGGTTCTGGGGAGCAGGCTGAGCTTTTGCTTAATTCTTCTTCCTGATGGGAAAATAGAGTGACCTGTGCCTGTCCCAACACCTAGAGCTAGTCTCTCATTGGTTCCCCCTCTTCCCGTTCATCCTCAGGACAAATTGCAACCTGTACGGAACAGGAGGTTAAAGGTGCTGATTCTCCAAGGAGGGAGATGGCTAGTAAATCGGCTGGAATGGCGAACCCGAGCAAAGGAGATGAGAAATGAGGTGCGTTTTAGAAACCTATCCCGATCACACGGTGTACCATCTTCTGGGTTTCTCATGCCTGTTTTCGACGTAGGAAGATGCCCTTGAACCTGGAGATTTGGGACCCATGGGATGGGTACCATGCAGTATTACTTGAAAGGGTCTGCGTTGGCTCACCCAACCTCACCGAACCTCTCAGCCCCAAGAGTGTCCACCCTTATGTCTCAATCAGCTGTGGGTCTAGATATGGTCAATCCAGGTTGCATCACAGCCCCTGAACGAATTTTGTAAGAATTTCTCTCTCTTTCACTGTCTTTGTTTCACGGGTTTTGAAAAGTAATTTATTTTTATAATGGGGTTTAGCTGCTTTTCACGGCTGTGTTTATGCCGCTTTACACCCCCTTGACTCACTTACAGAGAGATATCAATACATAGGTTTGAAGATTCTTACTAGTCAGATATATTCTTGTGCGGTGAATAGGGGGTGTTGAGTCCAGTTCACTGAGCAAGGAATAGGTCTTGTCTCTTACATATTGGGTTTATGGAACGGTATCTGAGCTAATGTGAAACCCTTGTTTTATGCATCACCCCACCTCACCTTTCCCGTTCAGCAGCCATAGTGTGTTTCCTAAACGTGGGACTCTGTTCTGTTTTGCAATTCAGTTCAAGTGTAGCGGTTTTTACATTCCCTCTCGAAGTGATATCTTATGATAAGTGTCTTTTTCTGTGTGACTTATTTCACTTAGAATCGTCGTACCTAAATCCACTCATCGTGCTGCTACTAGCCTTATGACGTTGATTTCATGGCTGAGTGATATTCCATTGTACATGAGGACCACAACTTCTTTATCCATTTTTCTCTTTCCTAGGATATTTAAGGTGTAATGAAGTGGGGGTTCTTGTCCACAGAGCAGCCCTAAACTTTGGGGTGCCTGTGTCTTGCTGATTTTTAGTTTTCCCAATTTATACGCCCATGAGTGGAAGTGCCCTATGCTCTCCAAGCTGTGTTTTTTAGATGTTTCAGAACACACCGTACACTTCTCCAGAGTGGCTGTTGGCAATTTACATCCCACCCATCAGCGTAGCAAGGCTCCCATTTCTCCATGGCCGGTCCTGCATTTCTGGTTTGGACACTTTTTTCCGCATGGCCCTTTTGCCCGCTGGGAAGCGAGACTTCTTTGGAGCGCTGATTGGCCTTTCCAGGTTGCTTGGTTGGCCAAAAAGGGCGTATGCGTTTTTTCCTGAATATATTCAGGAAAAAACGCATACGCCCTTTTTGGCCAAGGGCATCATTGTCCACGTTTTGCCGCTTTTCATGTGCTTTCAAGGCGATTCGAATCTACCTCCTGACATCTGTTTCCTGCAATTCTGCCTTGCTTTCAAAGCCTCTTCGTTGCCTTCCCTTAATATATTTGTGGACGAGAGGTATCATTTAAAACTCTGCAGGTTTGTGAATTGCAGTGCCCCTGAGCTCCATTTTTCAACTCGCTTTTTTGGGAGCTGGCCGCCAAAGCGCAGGATTGCTTCAGGCCCTCTTCTGGTTCTGGGGGGCAGGCTGAGCTTGTGCTTAATTCTTCTTCCTGATGGGAAAATAGAGTGACCTGTGCCTGTCCCAACACCTAGAGCTAGTCTCTCATTGGTTCCCCCTCTTCCCCTTCATCCTCAGGACAAATTGCAACCTGTACGGAACAGGAGGTTAAAGGTGCTGATTCTCCAAGGAGGGAGATGGCTAGTAAATCGGCTGGAATGGCGAACCCGAGCAAAGGAGATGAGAAATGAGGTGCGTTTTAGAAACCTTTCCCGATCACACGGTGTACCATCTTCTGGGTTTCTCATGCCTGTTTTCGACGTAGGAAGATGCCCTTGAACCTGGAGATTTGGGACCCATGGGATGGGTACCATGCAGTATTACTTGAAAGGGTCTGCGTTGGCTCACCCAACCTCACCGAACCTCTCAGCCCCAAGAGTGTCCACCCTTATGTCTCAATCAGCTGTGGGTCTAGATATGGTCAATCCAGGTTGCATCACAGCCCCTGAACGAATTTTGTAAGAATTTCTCTCTCTTTCACTGCCTTTGTTTCACGGGTTTTGAAAAGTAATTTATTTTTATAATGGGGTTTAGCTGCTTTTCACGGCTGTGTTTATGCCGCTTTACACCCCCTTGACTCACTTACAGAGAGATATCAATACATAGGTTTGAAGATTCTTACTAGTCAGATATATTCTTGTGCGGTGAATAGGGGGTGTTGAGTCCAGTTCACTGAAAAAGAAATAGGTCTTGTCTCTTACATATTGGGTTTATGGAACGGTATCGGAGCTAATTTGAAACCCTTGTTTTATGCATCACCCCACCTCACCTTTCCCGTTCAGCAGCCATAGTGTGTTTCCTAAACGTGGGACTCTGTTCTGTTTTGCAATTCAGTTCAAGGGTAGCGGTTTTTACATCCCCTCTAGAAGTGATATCTTATGATAAGTGTCTTTTTCTGTGTGACTTATTTCACTTAGAATCGTCGTACCTAAATCCACTCATCGTGCTGCTACTAGCCTTATGACGTTGATTTCATGGCTGAGTGATATTCCATTGTACATGAGGACCACAACTTCTTTATCCATTTTTCTCTTTCCTAGGATATTTAAGGTGTAATGAAGTGGGGGTTCTTGTCCACAGAGCAGCCCTAAACTTTGGGGTGCCTGTGTCTTGCTGATTTTTAGTTTTCCCAATTTATACGCCCATGAGTGGAAGTGCCCTATGCTCTCCAAGCTGTGTTTTTTAGATGTTTCAGAACACACCGTACACTTCTCCAGAGTGGCTGTTGGCAATTTACATCCCACCCATCAGCGTAGCAAGGCTCCCATTTCTCCATGGCCGGTCCTGCATTTCTGGTTTGGACACTTTTTTCCGCATGGCCCTTTTGCCCGCTGGGAAGCGAGACTTCTTTGGAGCGCTGATTGGCCTTTCCAGGTTGCTTGGTTGGCCAAAAAGGGCGTATGCGTTTTTTCCTGAATATATTCAGGAAAAAACGCATACGCCCTTTTTGGCCAAGGGCATCATTGTCCACGTTTTGCCGCTTTTCATGTGCTTTCAAGGCGATTCGAATCTACCTCCTGACATCTGTTTCCTGCAATTCTGCCTTGCTTTCAAAGCCTCTTCGTTGCCTTCCCTTAATATATTTGTGGACGAGAGGTATCATTTAAAACTCTGCAGGTTTGTGAATTGCAGTGCCCCTGAGCTCCATTTTTCAACTCGCTTTTTTGGGAGCTGGCCGCCAAAGCGCAGGATTGCTTCAGGCCCTCTTCTGGTTCTGGGGGGCAGGCTGAGCTTGTGCTTAATTCTTCTTCCTGATGGGAAAATAGAGTGACCTGTGCCTGTCCCAACACCTAGAGCTAGTCTCTCATTGGTTCCCCCTCTTCCCGTTCATCCTCAGGACAAATTGCAACCTGTACGGAACAGGAGGTTAAAGGTGCTGATTCTCCAAGGAGGGAGATGGCTAGTAAATCGGCTGGAATGGCGAACCCGAGCAAAGGAGATGAGAAATGAGGTGCGTTTTAGAAACCTTTCCCGATCACACGGTGTACCATCTTCTGGGTTTCTCATGCCTGTTTTCGACGTAGGAAGATGCCCTTGAACCTGGAGATTTGGGACCCATGGGATGGGTACCATGCAGTATTACTTGAAAGGGTCTGCGTTGGCTCACCCAACCTCACCGAACCTCTCAGCCCCAAGAGTGTCCACCCTTATGTCTCAATCAGCTGTGGGTCTAGATATGGTCAATCCAGGTTGCATCACAGCCCCTGAACGAATTTTGTAAGAATTTCTCTCTCTTTCACTGCCTTTGTTTCACGGGTTTTGAAAAGTAATTTATTTTTATAATGGGGTTTAGCTGCTTTTCACGGCTGTGTTTATGCCGCTTTACACCCCCTTGACTCACTTACAGAGAGATATCAATACATAGGTTTGAAGATTCTTACTAGTCAGATATATTCTTGTGCGGTGAATAGGGGGTGTTGAGTCCAGTTCACTGAAAAAGAAATAGGTCTTGTCTCTTACATATTGGGTTTATGGAACGGTATCGGAGCTAATTTGAAACCCTTGTTTTATGCATCACCCCACCTCACCTTTCCCGTTCAGCAGCCATAGTGTGTTTCCTAAACGTGGGACTCTGTTCTGTTTTGCAATTCAGTTCAAGGGTAGCGGTTTTTACATCCCCTCTAGAAGTGATATCTTATGATAAGTGTCTTTTTCTGTGTGACTTATTTCACTTAGAATCGTCGTACCTAAATCCACTCATCGTGCTGCTACTAGCCTTATGACGTTGATTTCATGGCTGAGTGATATTCCATTGTACATGAGGACCCCAACTTCTTTATCCATTTTTCTCTTTCCTAGGATATTTAAGGTGTAATGAAGTGGGGGTTCTTGTCCACAGAGCAGCCCTAAACTTTGGGGTGCCTGTGTCTTGCTGATTTTTAGTTTTCCCAATTTATACGCCCATGAGTGGAAGTGCCCTATGCTCTCCAAGCTGTGTTTTTTAGATGTTTCAGAACACACCGTACACTTCTCCAGAGTGGCTGTTGGCAATTTACATCCCACCCATCAGCGTAGCAAGGCTCCCATTTCTCCATGGCCGGTCCTGCATTTCTGGTTTGGACACTTTTTTCCGCATGGCCCTTTTGCCCGCTGGGAAGCGAGACTTCTTTGGAGCGCTGATTGGCCTTTCCAGGTTGCTTGGTTGGCCAAAAAGGGCGTATGCGTTTTTTCCTGAATATATTCAGGAAAAAACGCATACGCCCTTTTTGGCCAAGGGCATCATTGTCCACGTTTTGCCGCTTTTCATGTGCTTTCAAGGCGATTCGAATCTACCTCCTGACATCTGTTTCCTGCAATTCTGCCTTGCTTTCAAAGCCTCTTCGTTGCCTTCCCTTAATATATTTGTGGACGAGAGGTATCATTTAAAACTCTGCAGGTTTGTGAATTGCAGTGCCCCTGAGCTCCATTTTTCAACTCGCTTTTTTGGGAGCTGGCCGCCAAAGCGCAGGATTGCTTCAGGCCCTCTTCTGGTTCTGGGGGGCAGGCTGAGCTTGTGCTTAATTCTTCTTCCTGATGGGAAAATAGAGTGACCTGTGCCTGTCCCAACACCTAGAGCTAGTCTCTCATTGGTTCCCCCTCTTCCCGTTCATCCTCAGGACAAATTGCAACCTGTACGGAACAGGAGGTTAAAGGTGCTGATTCTCCAAGGAGGGAGATGGCTAGTAAATCGGCTGGAATGGCGAACCCGAGCAAAGGAGATGAGAAATGAGGTGCGTTTTAGAAACCTTTCCCGATCACACCGTGTACCATCTTCTGGGTTTCTCATGCCTGTTTTCGACGTAGGAAGATGCCCTTGAACCTGGAGATTTGGGACCCATGGGATGGGTACCATGCAGTATTACTTGAAAGGGTCTGCGTTGGCTCACCCAACCTCACCGAACCTCTCAGCCCCAAGAGTGTCCACCCTTATGTCTCAATCAGCTGTGGGTCTAGATATGGTCAATCCAGGTTGCATCACAGCCCCTGAACGAATTTTGTAAGAATTTCTCTCTCTTTCACTGCCTTTGTTTCACGGGTTTTGAAAAGTAATTTATTTTTATAATGGGGTTTAGCTGCTTTTCACGGCTGTGTTTATGCCGCTTTACACCCCCTTGACTCACTTACAGAGAGATATCAATACATAGGTTTGAAGATTCTTACTAGTCAGATATATTCTTGTGCGGTGAATAGGGGGTGTTGAGTCCAGTTCACTGAAAAAGGAATAGGTCTTGTCTCTTACATATTGGGTTTATGGAACGGTATCTGAGCTAATTTGAAACCCTTGTTTTATGCATCACCCCACCTCACCTTTCCCGTTCAGCAGCCATAGTGTGTTTCCTAAACGTGGGACTCTGTTCTGTTTTGCAATTCAGTTCAAGTGTAGCGGTTTTTACATTCCCTCTAGAAGTGATATCTTATGATAAGTGTCTTTTTCTGTGTGACTTATTTCACTTAGAATCGTCGTACCTAAATCCACTCATTGTGCTGCTACTAGCCTTATGACGTTGATTTCATGGCTGAGTGATATTCCATTGTACATGAGGACCACAACTTCTTTATCCATTTTTCTCTTTCCTAGGATATTTAAGGTGTAATGAAGTGGGGGTTCTTGTCCACAGAGCAGCCCTAAACTTTGGGGTGCCTGTGTCTTGCTGATTTTTAGTTTTCCCAATTTATACGCCCATGAGTGGAAGTGCCCTATGCTCTCCAAGCTGTGTTTTTAGGTGTTTCAGAACACACCGTACACTTCTCCGGAGTGCCTGTTGGCAATTTATATCCCACCCATCAGCGTAGCAAGGCTCCCATTTCTCCATGGCCGGTCCTGCATTTCTGGTTTGGACACTTTTTTCCCCATGGCCCTTTTGCCCGCTGGGAATCGAGACTTCTTTGGAGCGCTGATTGGCCTTTCCAGGTTGCTTGGTTGGCCAAAAAGGGCGTATGCGTTTTTTCCTGAATATATTCAGGAAAAAACGCATACGCCCTTTTTGGCCAAGGGCATCATTGTCCACGTTTTGCCGCTTTTCATGTGCTTTCAAGGCGATTCGAATCTACCTCCTGAAATCTGTTTCCTGCAATTCTGCCTTGCTTTCAAAGCCTCTTCGTTGCCTTCCCTTAATATATTTGTGGACGAGAGGTATCATTTAAAATTCTGCAGGTTTGTGAATTGCAGTGCCCCTGAGCTCCATTTTTCAACTCGCTTTTTTGGGAGCTGGCCGCAAAAGCGCAGGATTGCTTCAGGCCCTCTTCTGGTTCTGGGGGGCAGGCTGAGCTTGTGCTTAATTCTTCTTCCTGATGGGAAAATAGAGTGACCTGTGCCTGTCCCAACACCTAGAGCTAGTCTCTCATTGGTTCCCCCTCTTCCCCTTCATCCTCAGGACAAATTGCAACCTGTACGGAACAGGAGGTTAAAGGTGCTGATTCTCCAAGGAGGGAGATGGCTAGTAAATCGGCTGGAATGGCGAACCCGAGCAAAGGAGATGAGAAATGAGGTGCGTTTTAGAAACCTATCCCGATCACACGGTGTACCATCTTCTGGGTTTCTCATGCCTGTTTTCGACGTAGGAAGATGCCCTTGAACCTGGAGATTTGGGACCCATGGGATGGGTACCATGCAGTATTACTTGAAAGGGTCTGCGTTGGCTCACCCCACCTCACCGAACCTCTCAGCCCCAAGAGTGTCCACCCTTATGTCTCAATCAGCTGTGGGTCTAGATATGGTCAATCCAGGTTGCATCACAGCCCCTGAACGAATTTTGTAAGAATTTCTCTCTCTTTCACTGTCTTTGTTTCACGGGTTTTGAAAAGTAATTTATTTTTATAATGGGGTTTAGCTGCTTTTCACGGCTGTGTTTATGCCGCTTTACACCCCCTTGACTCACTTACAGAGAGATATCAATACATAGGTTTGAAGATTCTTACTAGTCAGATATATTCTTGTGCGGTGAATAGGGGGTGTTGAGTCCATTTCACTGAGCAAGGGATAGGTCTTGACTCATACATATTGGGTTTATGGAACGGTATCTGAGCTAATTTGAAACACTTGTTTTATGCATCACCCCACCTCACCTTTCCCGTTCAGCAGCCATAGTGTGTTTCCTAAACGTGGGACTCTGTTCTGTTTTGCAATTCAGTTCAAGTGTAGCGGTTTTTACATTCCCTCTCGAAGTGATATCTTATGATAAGTGTCTTTTTCTGTGTGACTTATTTCACTTAGAATCGTCGTACCTAAATCCACTCATCGTGCTGCTACTAGCCTTATGACGTTGATTTCATGGCTGAGTGATATTCCATTGTACATGAGGACCACAACTTCTTTATCCATTTTTCTCTTTCCTAGGATATTTAAGGTGTAATGAAGTGGGGGTTCTTGTCCACAGAGCAGCCCTAAACTTTGGGGTGCCTGTGTCTTGCTGATTTTTAGTTTTCCCAATTTATACGCCCATGAGTGGAAGTGCCCTATGCTCTCCAAGCTGTGTTTTTTAGATGTTTCAGAACACACCGTACACTTCTCCAGAGTGGCTGTTGGCAATTTACATCCCACCCATCAGCGTAGCAAGGCTCCCATTTCTCCATGGCCGGTCCTGCATTTCTGGTTTGGACACTTTTTTCCGCATGGCCCTTTTGCCCGCTGGGAAGCGAGACTTCTTTGGAGCGCTGATTGGCCTTTCCAGGTTGCTTGGTTGGCCAAAAAGGGCGTATGCGTTTTTTCCTGAATATATTCAGGAAAAAACGCATACGCCCTTTTTGGCCAAGGGCATCATTGTCCACGTTTTGCCGCTTTTCATGTGCTTTCAAGGCGATTCGAATCTACCTCCTGACATCTGTTTCCTGCAATTCTGCCTTGCTTTCAAAGCCTCTTCGTTGCCTTCCCTTAATATATTTGTGGACGAGAGGTATCATTTAAAACTCTGCAGGTTTGTGAATTGCAGTGCCCCTGAGCTCCATTTTTCAACTCGCTTTTTTGGGAGCTGGCCGCAAAAGCGCAGGATTGCTTCAGGCCCTCTTCTGGTTCTGGGGGGCAGGCTGAGCTTGTGCTTAATTCTTCTTCCTGATGGGAAAATAGAGTGACCTGTGCCTGTCCCAACACCTAGAGCTAGTCTCTCATTGGTTCCCCCTCTTCCCCTTCATCCTCAGGACAAATTGCAACCTGTACGGAACAGGAGGTTAAAGGTGCTGATTCTCCAAGGAGGGAGATGGCTAGTAAATCGGCTGGAATGGCGAACCCGAGCAAAGGAGATGAGAAATGAGGTGCGTTTTAGAAACCTTTCCCGATCACACCGTGTACCATCTTCTGGGTTTCTCATGCCTGTTTTCGACGTACGAAGATGCCCTTGAACCTGGAGATTTGGGACCCATGGGATGGGTACCATGCAGTATTACTTGAAAGGGTCTGCGTTGGCTCACCCAACCTCACCGAACCTCTCAGCCCCAAGAGTGTCCACCCTTATGTCTCAATCAGCTGTGGGTCTAGATATGGTCAATCCAGGTTGCATCACAGCCCCTGAACGAATTTTGTAAGAATTTCTCTCTCTTTCACTGTCTTTGTTTCACGGGTTTTGAAAAGTAATTTATTTTTATAATGGGGTTTACCTGCTTTTCACGGCTGTGTTTATGCCGCTTTACACCCCCTTGACTCACTTACAGAGAGATATCAATACATAGGTTTGAAGATTCTTACTAGTCAGATATATTCTTGTGCGGTGAATAGGGGGTGTTGAGTCCAGTTCACTGAGCAAGGAATAGGTCTTGTCTCTTACATATTGGGTTTATGGAACGGTATCTGAGCTAATTTGAAACCCTTGTTTTATGCATCACCCCACCTCACCTTTCCCGTTCAGCAGCCATAGTGTGTTTCCTAAACGTGGGACTCTGTTCTGTTTTGCAATTCAGTTCAAGTGTAGCGGTTTTTACATTCCCTCTAGAAGTGATATCTTATGATAAGTGTCTTTTTCTGTGTGACTTATTTCACTTAGAATCGTCGTACCTAAATCCACTCATCGTGCTGCTACTAGCCTTATGACGTTGATTTCATGGCTGAGTGATATTCCATTGTACATGAGGATCACAACTTCTTTATCCATTTTTCTCTTTCCTAGGATATTTAAGGTGTAATGAAGTGGGGGTTCTTGTCCACAGAGCAGCCCTAAACTTTGGGGTGCCTGTGTCTTGCTGATGTTTAGTTTTCCCAATTTATACGCCCATGAGTGGAAGTGCCCTATGCTCTCCAAGCTGTGTTTTTAGATGTTTCAGAACACACCGTACACTTCTCCGTAGTGCCTGTTGGCAATTTACATCCCACCCATCAGCGTAGCAAGGCTCCCATTTCTCCATGGCCGGTCCTGCATTTCTGGTTTGGACACTTTTTTCCGCATGGCCCTTTTGCCCGCTGGGAAGCGAGACTTATTTGGAGCGCTGATTTGCCTTTCCAGGTTGCTTGGTTGGCCAAAAAGGGCGTATGCGTTTTTTCCTGAATATATTCAGGAAAAAACGCATACGCCCTTTTTGGCCAAGGGCATCATTGTCCACGTTTTGCCGCTTTTCATGTGCTTTCAAGGCGATTCGAATCTACCTCCTGAAATCTGTTTCCTGCAATTCTGCCTTGCTTTCAAAGCCTCTTCGTTGCCTTCCCTTAATATATTTGTGGACGAGAGGTATCATTTAAAACTCTGCAGGTTTGTGAATTGCAGTGCCCCTGAGCTCCATTTTTCAACTCGCTTTTTGGGAGCTGGCCGCAAAAGCGCAGGATTGCTTCAGGCCCTCTTCTGGTTCTGGGGGGCAGGCTGAGCTTGTGCTTAATTCTTCTTCCTGATGGGAAAATAGAGTGACCTGTGCCTGTCCCAACACCTAGAGATAGTCTCTCATTGGTTCCCCCTCTTCCCCTTCATCCTCAGGACAAATTGCAACCTGTACGGAACAGGAGGTTAAAGGTGCTGATTCTCCAAGGAGGGAGATGGCTAGTAAATCGGCTGGAATGGCGAACCCGAGCAAAGGAGATGAGAAATGAGGTGCGTTTTAGAAACCTATCCCGATCACACGGTGTACCATCTTCTGGGTTTCTCATGCCTGTTTTCGACGTAGGAAGATGCCCTTGAACCTGGAGATTTGGGACCCATGGGATGGGTACCATGCAGTATTACTTGAAAGGGTCTGCGTTGGCTCACCCAACCTCACCGAACCTCTCAGCCCCAAGAGTGTCCACCCTTATGTCTCAATCAGCTGTGGGTCTAGATATGGTCAATCCAGGTTGCATCACAGCCCCTGAACGAATTTTGTAAGAATTTCTCTCTCTTTCACTGTCTTTGTTTCACGGGTTTTGAAAAGTAATTTATTTTTATAATGGGGTTTAGCTGCTTTTCACGGCTGTGTTTATGCCGCTTTACACCCCCTTGACTCACTTACAGAGAGATATCAATACATAGGTTTGAAGATTCTTACTAGTCAGATATATTCTTGTGCGGTGAATAGGGGGTGTTGAGTCCAGTTCACTGAGCAAGGAATAGGTCTTGTCTCTTACATATTGGGTTTATGGAACGGTATCTGAGCTAATTTGAAACCCTTGTTTTATGCATCACCCCACCTCACCTTTCTCGTTCAGCAGCCATAGTGTGTTTCCTAAACGTGGGACTCTGTTCTGTTTTGCAATTCAGTTCAAGTGTAGCGGTTTTTACATTCCCTCTAGAAGTGATATCTTATGATAAGTGTCTTTTTCTGTGTGACTTATTTCACTTAGAATCGTCGTACCTAAATCCACTCATCGTGCTGCTACTAGCCTTATGACGTTGATTTCATGGCTGAGTGATATTCCATTGTACATGAGGATCACAACTTCTTTATCCATTTTTCTCTTTCCTAGGATATTTAAGGTGTAATGAAGTGGGGGTTCTTGTCCACAGAGCAGCCCTAAACTTTGGGGTGCCTGTGTCTTGCTGATGTTTAGTTTTCCCAATTTATACGCCCATGAGTGGAAGTGCCCTATGCTCTCCAAGCTGTGTTTTTAGATGTTTCAGAACACACCGTACACTTCTCCGTAGTGCCTGTTGGCAATTTACATCCCACCCATCAGCGTAGCAAGGCTCCCATTTCTCCATGGCCGGTCCTGCATTTCTGGTTTGGACACTTTTTTCCGCATGGCCCTTTTGCCCGCTGGGAAGCGAGACTTCTTTGGAGCGCTGATTGGCCTTTCCAGGTTGCTTGGTTGTCCAAAAAGGGCGTATGCGTTTTTTCCTGAATATATTCAGGAAAAAACGCATACGCCCTTTTTGGCCAAGGGCATCATTGTCCACGTTTTGCCGCTTTTCATGTGCTTTCAAGGCGATTCGAATCTACCTCCTGAAATCTGTTTCCTGCAATTCTGCCTTGCTTTCAAAGCCTCTTCGTTGCCTTCCCTTAATATATTTGTGGACGAGAGGTATCATTTAAAACTCTGCAGGTTTGTGAATTGCAGTGCCCCTGAGCTCCATTTTTCAACTCGCTTTTTGGGAGCTGGCCGCAAAAGCGCAGGATTGCTTCAGGCCCTCTTCTGGTTCTGGGGGGCAGGCTGAGCTTGTGCTTAATTCTTCTTCCTGATGGGAAAATAGAGTGACCTGTGCCTGTCCCAACACCTAGAGATAGTCTCTCATTGGTTCCCCCTCTTCCCCTTCATCCTCAGGACAAATTGCAACCTGTACGGAACAGGAGGTTAAAGGTGCTGATTCTCCAAGGAGGGAGATGGCTAGTAAATCGGCTGGAATGGCGAACCCGAGCAAAGGAGATGAGAAATGAGGTGCGTTTTAGAAACCTATCCCGATCACACGGTGTACCATCTTCTGGGTTTCTCATGCCTGTTTTCGACGTAGGAAGATGCCCTTGAACCTGGAGATTTGGGACCCATGGGATGGGTACCATGCAGTATTACTTGAAAGGGTCTGCGTTGGCTCACCCAACCTCACCGAACCTCTCAGCCCCAAGAGTGTCCACCCTTATGTCTCAATCAGCTGTGGGTCTAGATATGGTCAATCCAGGTTGCATCACAGCCCCTGAACGAATTTTGTAAGAATTTCTCTCTCTTTCACTGTCTTTGTTTCACGGGTTTTGAAAAGTAATTTATTTTTATAATGGGGTTTAGCTGCTTTTCACGGCTGTGTTTATGCCGCTTTACACCCCCTTGACTCACTTACAGAGAGATATCAATACATAGGTTTGAAGATTCTTACTAGTCAGATATATTCTTGTGCGGTGAATAGGGGGTGTTGAGTCCAGTTCACTGAGCAAGGAATAGGTCTTGTCTCTTACATATTGGGTTTATGGAACGGTATCTGAGCTAATTTGAAACCCTTGTTTTATGCATCACCCCACCTCACCTTTCTCGTTCAGCAGCCATAGTGTGTTTCCTAAACGTGGGACTCTGTTCTGTTTTGCAATTCAGTTCAAGTGTAGCGGTTTTTACATTCCCTCTAGAAGTGATATCTTATGATAAGTGTCTTTTTCTGTGTGACTTATTTCACTTAGAATCGTCGTACCTAAATCCACTCATCGTGCTGCTACTAGCCTTATGACGTTGATTTCATGGCTGAGTGATATTCCATTGTACATGAGGACCACAACTTCTTTATCCATTTTTCTCTTTCCTAGGATATTTAAGGTGTAATGAAGTGGGGGTTCTTGTCCACAGAGCAGCCCTAAACTTTGGGGTGCCTGTGTCTTGCTTATTTTTAGTTTTCCCAATTTATACGCCCATGAGTGGAAGTGCCCTATGCTCTCCAAGCTGTGTTTTTTAGATGTTTCAGAACACACCGTACACTTCTCCAGAGTGGCTGTTGGCAATTTACATCCCACCCATCAGCGTAGCAAGGCTCCCATTTCTCCATGACCGGTCCTGCATTTCTGGTTTGGACACTTTTTTCCGCATGGCCCTTTTGCCCGCTGGGAAGCGAGACTTCTTTGGAGCGCTGATTGGCCTTTCCAGGTTGCTTGGTTGGCCAAAAAGGGCGTATGCGTTTTTTCCTGAATATATTCAGGAAAAAACGCATACGCCCTTTTTGGCCAAGGGCATCATTGTCCACGTTTTGCCGCTTTTCATGTGCTTTCAAGGCGATTCGAATCTACCTCCTGAAATCTGTTTCCTGCAATTCTGCCTTGCTTTCAAAGCCTCTTCGTTGCCTTCCCTTAATATATTTGTGGACGAGAGGTATCATTTAAAACTCTGCAGGTTTGTGAATTGCAGTGCCCCTGAGCTCCATTTTTCAACTCGCTTTTTTGGGAGCTGGCCGCAAAAGCGCAGGATTGCTTCAGGCCCTCTTCTGGTTCTGGGGGGCAGGCTGAGCTTGTGCTTAATTCTTCTTCCTGATGGGAAAATAGAGTGACCTGTGCCTGTCCCAACACCTAGAGCTAGTCTCTCATTGGTTCCCCCTCTTCCCCTTCATCCTCAGGACAAATTGCAACCTGTACGGAACAGGAGGTTAAAGGTGCTGATTCTCCAAGGAGGGAGATGGCTAGTAAATCGGCTGGAATGGCGAACCCGAGCAAAGGAGATGAGAAATGAGGTGCGTTTTAGAAACCTTTCCCGATCACACGGTGTACCATCTTCTGGGTTTCTCATGCCTGTTTTCGACGTAGGAAGATGCCCTTGAACCTGGAGATTTGGGACCCATGGGATGGGTACCATGCAGTATTACTTGAAAGGGTCTGCGTTGGCTCACCCAACCTCACCGAACCTCTCAGCCCCAAGAGTGTCCACCCTTATGTCTCAATCAGCTGTGGGTCTAGATATGGTCAATCCAGGTTGCATCACAGCCCCTGAACGAATTTTGTAAGAATTTCTCTCTCTTTCACTGTCTTTGTTTCACGGGTTTTGAAAAGTAATTTATTTTTATAATGGGGTTTAGCTGCTTTTCACGGCTGTGTTTATGCCGCTTTACACCCCCTTGACTCACTTACAGAGAGATATCAATACATAGGTTTGAAGATTCTTACTAGTCAGATATATTCTTGTGCGGTGAATAGGGGGTGTTGAGTCCAGTTCACTGAGCAAGGAATAGGTCTTGTCTCTTACATATTGGGTTTATGGAACGGTATCGGAGCTAATTTGAAACCCTTGTTTTATGCATCACCCCACCTCACCTTTCCCGTTCAGCAGCCATAGTGTGTTTCCTAAACGTGTGACTGTGTTCTGTTTTGTAATTCAGTTCAAGTGTAGCGGTTTTTACATTCCCTCTCAAAGTGATATCTTATGATAAGTGTCTTTTTCTGTGTGACTTATTTCACTTAGAATCGTCGTACCTAAATCCACTCATCGTGCTGCTACTAGCCTTATGACGTTGATTTCATGGCTGAGTGATATTACATTGTACATGAGGACCACAACTTCTTTATCCATTTTTCTCTTTCCTAGCATATTTAAGGTGTAATGAAGTGGGGGTTCTTGTCCACAGAGCAGCCCTAAACTTTGGGGTGCCTGTGTCTTGCTGATTTTTAGTTTTCCCAATTTATACGCCCATGAGTGGAAGTGCCCTATGCTCTCCAAGCTGTGTTTTTAGATGTTTCAGAACACAACGTACACTTCTCCGGAGTGGCTGTTGGCAATTTACATCCCACCCATCAGCGTAGCAAGGCTCCCATTTCTCCATGGCCGGTCCTGCATTTCTGGTTTGGACACTTTTTTCCCCATGGCCCTTTTGCCCGCTGGGAAGTGAGACTTCTTTGGAGCGCTGATTGGCCTTTCCAGGTTGCTTGGTTGGCCAAAAAGGGCGTATGCGTTTTTTCCTGAATATATTCAGGAAAAAACGCATACGCCCTTTTTGGCCAAGGGCATCATTGTCCACGTTTTGCCGCTTTTCATGTGCTTTCAAGGCGATTCGAATCTACCTCCTGAAATCTGTTTCCTGCAATTCTGCCTTGCTTTCAAAGCCTCTTCGTTGCCTTCCCTTAATATATTTGTGGACGAGAGGTATCATTTAAAACTCTGCAGGTTTGTGAATTGCAGTGCCCCTGAGCTCCATTTTTCAACTCGCTTTTTTGGGAGCTGGCCGCAAAAGCGCAGGATTGCTTCAGGCCCTCTTCTGGTTCTGGGGGGCAGGCTGAGCTTGTGCTTAATTCTTCTTCCTGATGGGAAAATAGAGTGACCTGTGCCTGTCCCAACACCTAGAGCTAGTCTCTCATTGGTTCCCCCTCTTCCCCTTCATCCTCAGGACAAATTGCAACCTGTACGGAACAGGAGGTTAAAGGTGCTGATTCTCCAAGGAGGGAGATGGCTAGTAAATCGGCTGGAATGGCGAACCCGAGCAAAGGAGATGAGAAATGAGGTGCGTTTTAGAAACCTGTCCCGATCACACGGTGTACCATCTTCTGGGTTTCTCATGCCTGTTTTCGACGTAGGAAGATGCCCTTGAACCTGGAGATTTGGGACCCATGGGATGGGTACCATGCAGTATTACTTGAAAGGGTCTGCGTTGGCTCACCCAACCTCACCGAAACTCTCAGCCCCAAGAGTGTCCACCCTTATGTCTCAATCAGCTGTGCGTCTAGATATGGTCAATCCAGGTTGCATCACAGCCCCTGAACGAATTTTGTAAGAATTTCTCTCTCTTTCACTGTCTTTGTTTCACGGGTTTTGAAAAGTAATTTATTTTTATAATGGGGTTTAGCTGCTTTTCACGGCTGTGTTTATGCCGCTTTACACCCCCTTGACTCACTTACAGAGAGATATCAATACATAGGTTTGAAGATTCTTACTAGTCAGATATATTCTTGTGCGGTGAATAGGGGGTGTTGAGTCCAGTTCACTGAAAAAGGAATAGGTCTTGTCTCTTACATATTGGGTTTATGGAACGGTATCTGAGCTAATTTGAAACCCTTGTTTTATGCATCACCCCACCTCACCTTTCCCGTTCAGCAGCCATAGTGTGTTTCCTAAACGTGGGACTCTGTTCTGTTTTGCAATTCAGTTCAAGTGTAGCGGTTTTTACATTCCCTCTAGAAGTGATATCTTATGATAAGTGTCTTTTTCTGTGTGACTTATTTCACTTAGAATCGTCGTACCTAAATCCACTCATCGTGCTGCTACTAGCCTTATGACGTTGATTTCATGGCTGAGTGATATTCCATTGTACATGAGGACCACAACTTCTTTATCAATTTTTCTCTTTCCTAGGATATTTAAGGTGTAATGAAGTGGGGGTTCTTGTCTACAGAGCAGCCCTAAACTTTGGGGTGCCTGTGTCTTGCTGATTTTTAGTTTTCCCAATTTATACGCCCATGAGTGGAAGTGCCCTATGCTCTCCAAGCTGTGTTTTTTAGATGTTTCAGAACACACCGTACACTTCTCCAGAGTGGCTGTTGGCAATTTACATCCCACCCATCAGCGTAGCAAGGCTCCCATTTCTCCATGGCCGGTCCTGCATTTCTGGTTTGGACACTTTTTTCCGCATGGCCCTTTTGCCCGCTGGGAAGCGAGACTTCTTTGGAGCGCTGATTGGCCTTTCCAGGTTGCTTGGTTGGCCAAAAAGGGCGTATGCGTTTTTTCCTGAATATATTCAGGAAAAAACGCATACGCCCTTTTTGGCCAAGGGCATCATTGTCCACGTTTTGCCGCTTTTCATGTGCTTTCAAGGCGATTCGAATCTACCTCCTGAAATCTGTTTCCTGCAATTCTGCCTTGCTTTCAAAGCCTCTTCGTTGCCTTCCCTTAATATATTTGTGGATGAGAGGTATCATTTAAAACTCTGCAGGTTTGTGAATTGCAGTGCCCCTGAGCTCCATTTTTCAACTCGCTTTTTTGGGAGCTGGCCGCCAAAGCGCAGGATTGCTTCAGGCCCTCTTCTGGTTCTGGGGGGCAGGCTGAGCTTGTGCTTAATTCTTCTTCCTGATGGGAAAATAGAGTGACCTGTGCCTGTCCCAACACCTAGAGCTAGTCTCTCATTGGTTCCCCCTCTTCCCGTTCATCCTCAGGACAAATTGCAACCTGTACGGAACAGGAGGTTAAAGGTGCTGATTCTCCAAGGAGGGAGATGGCTAGTAAATCGGCTGGAATGGCGAACCCGAGCAAAGGAGATGAGAAATGAGGTGCGTTTTAGAAACCTTTCCCGATCACACGGTGTACCATCTTCTGGGTTTCTCATGCCTGTTTTCGACGTACGAAGATGCCCTTGAACCTGGAGATTTGGGACCCATGGGATGGGTACCATGCAGTATTACTTGAAAGGGTCTGCGTTGGCTCACCCAACCTCACCGAACCTCTCAGCCCCAAGAGTGTCCACCCTTATGTCTCAATCAGCTGTGGGTCTAGATATGGTCAATCCAGGTTGCATCACACCCCCTGAACGAATTTTGTAAGAATTTCTCTCTCTTTCACTGTCTTTGTTTCACGGGTTTTGAAAAGTAATTTATTTTTATAATGGGGTTTAGCTGCTTTTCACGGCTGTGTTTATGCCGCTTTACACCCCCTTGACTCACTTACGGAGAGATATCAATACATAGGTTTGAAGATTCTTCCTAGTCAGATATATTCTTGTGCGGTGAATAGGGGGTGTTGAGTCCAGTTCACTGAAAAAGGAATAGGTCTTGTCTCTTACATATTGGGTTTATGGAACGGTATCGGAGCTAATTTGAAACCCTTGTTTTATGCATCACCCCACCTCACCTTTCCCGTTCAGCAGCCATAGTGTGTTTCCTAAACGTGTGACTCTGTTCTGTTTTGCAATTCAGTTCAAGTGTAGCGGTTTTTACATTCCCTCTCTAAGTGATATCTTATGATAAGTGTCTTTTTCTGTGTGACTTATTTCACTTAGAATCGTCGTACCTAAATCCACTCATCGTGCTGCTACTAGCCTTATGACGTTGATTTCATGGCTGAGTGATATTCCATTGTACATGAGGACCACAACTTCTTTATCCATTTTTCTCTTTCCTAGGATATTTAAGGTGTAATGAAGTGGGGGTTCTTGTCCACAGAGCAGCCCTAAACTTTGGGGTGCCTGTGTCTTGCTGATTTTTAGTTTTCCCAATTTATACGCCCATGAGTGGAAGTGCCCTATGCTCTCCAAGCTGTGTTTTTTAGATGTTTCAGAACACACCGTACACTTCTCCAGAGTGGCTGTTGGCAATTTACATCCCACCCATCAGCGTAGCAAGGTTCCCATTTCTCCATGGCCGGTCCTGCATTTCTGGTTTGGACACTTTTTTCCGCATGGCCCTTTTGCCCGCTGGGAAGCGAGACTTCTTTGGAGCGCTGATTGGCCTTTCCAGGTTGCTTGGTTGGCCAAAAAGGGCGTATGCGTTTTTTTCCTGAATATATTCAGGAAAAAACGCATACGCCCTTTTTGGCCAAGGGCATCATTGTCCACGTTTTGCCGCTTTTCATGTGCTTTCAAGGCGATTCGAATCTACCTCCTGAAATCTGTTTCCTGCAATTCTGCCTTGCTTTCAAAGCCTCTTCGTTGCCTTCCCTTAATATATTTGTGGACGAGAGGTATCATTTAAAACTCTGCAGGTTTGTGAATTGCAGTGCCCCTGAGCTCCATTTTTCAACTCGCTTTTTTGGGAGCTGGCCGCAAACGCGCAGGATTGCTTCAGGCCCTCTTCTGGTTCTGGGGGGCAGGCTGAGCTTGTGCTTAATTCTTCTTCCTGATGGGAAAATAGAGTGACCTGTGCCTGTCCCAACACCTAGAGCTAGTCTCTCATTGGTTCCCCCTCTTCCCGTTCATCCTCAGGACAAATTGCAACCTGTACGGAACAGGAGGTTAAAGGTGCTGATTCTCCAAGGAGAGAGATGGCTAGTAAATCGGCTGGAATGGCGAACCCGAGTAAAGGAGATGAGAAATGAGGTGCGTTTTAGAAAACCTTTCCCGATCACACGGTGTACCATCTTCTGGGTTTCTCATGCCTGTTTTCGACGTAGGAAGATGCCCTTGAACCTGGAGATTTGGGACCCATGGGATGGGTACCATGCAGTATTACTTGAAAGGGTCTGCGTTGGCTCACCCAACCTCACCGAACCTCTCAGCCCCAAGAGTGTCCACCCTTATGTCTCAATCAGCTGTGGGTCTAGATATGGTCAATCCAGGTTGCATCACAGCCCCTGAACGAATTTTGTAAGAATTTCTCTCTCTTTCACTGTCTTTGTTTCACGGGTTTTGAAAAGTAATTTATTTTTATAATGGGGTTTAGCTGCTTTTCACGGCTGTGTTTATGCCGCTTTACACCCCCTTGACTCACTTACGGAGAGATATCAATACATAGGTTTGAAGATTCTTCCTAGTCAGATATATTCTTGTGCGGTGAATAGGGGGTGTTGAGTCCAGTTCACTGAAAAAGGAATAGGTCTTGTCTCTTACATATTGGGTTTATGGAACGGTATCTGAGCTAATTTGAAACCCTTGTTTTATGCATCACCCCACCTCACCTTTCCCGTTCAGCAGCCATAGTGTGTTTCCTAAACGTGTGACTCTGTTCTGTTTTGCAATTCAGTTCAAGTGTAGCGGTTTTTACATTCCCTCTCTAAGTGATATCTTATGATAAGTGTCTTTTTCTGTGTGACTTATTTCACTTAGAATCGTCGTACCTAAATCCACTCATCGTGCTGCTACTAGCCTTATGACGTTGATTTCATGGCTGAGTGATATTCCATTGTACATGAGGACCACAACTTCTTTATCCATTTTTCTCTTTCCTAGGATATTTAAGGTGTAATGAAGTGGGGGTTCTTGTCCACAGAGCAGCCCTAAACTTTGGGGTGCCTGTGACTTGCTGATTTTTAGTTTTCCCAATTTATACGCCCATGAGTGGAAGTGCCCTATGCTCTCCAAGCTGTGTTTTTTAGATGTTTTAGGACACACCGTACACTTCTCCGGAGTGGCTGTTGGCAATGTACATCCCACCCATCAGCGTAGCAAGGCTCCCATTTCTCCATGGCCGGTCCTGCATTTCTGGTTTGGACACTTTTTTCCGCATGGCCCTTTTGACCGCTGGGAAGCGAGACTTCTTTGGAGCGCTGATTGGCCTTTCCAGGTTGCTTGGTTGGCCAAAAAGGGCGTATGCGTTTTTTCCTGAATATATTCAGGAAAAAACGCATACGCCCTTTTTGGCCAAGGGCATCATTGTCCACGTTTTGCCGCTTTTCATGTGCTTTCAAGGCGATTCGAATCTACCTCCTGAAATCTGTTTCCTGCAATTCTGCCTTGCTTTCAAAGCCTCTTCGTTGCCTTCCCTTAATATATTTGTGGACGAGAGGTATCATTTAAAACTCTGCAGGTTTGTGAATTGCAGTGCCCCTGAGCTCCATTTTTCAACTCGCTTTTTTGGGAGCTGGCCGCAAAAGCGCAGGATTGCTTCAGGCCCTCTTCTGGTTCTGGGGGGCAGGCTGAGCTTGTGCTTAATTCTTCTTCCTGATGGGAAAATAGAGTGACCTGTGCCTGTCCCAACACCTAGAGCTAGTCTCTCTTTGGTTCCCCCTCTTCCCCTTCATCCTCAGGACAAATTGCAACCTGTACGGAACAGGAGGTTAAAGGTGCTGATTCTCCAAGGAGGGAGATGGCTAGTAAATCGGCTGGAATGGCTAACCCGAGCAAAGGAGATGAGAAATGAGGTGCGTTTTAGAAACCTGTCCCGATCACACGGTGTACCATCTTCTGGGTTTCTCATGCCTGTTTTCGACGTAGGAAGATGCCCTTGAACCTGGAGATTTGGGACCCATGGGATGGGTACCATGCAGTATTACTTGAAAGGGTCTGCGTTGGCTCACCCAACCTCACCGAAACTCTCAGCCCCAAGAGTGTCCACCCTTATGTCTCAATCAGCTGTGGGTCTAGATATGGTCAATCCAGGTTGCATCACAGCCCCTGAACGAATTTTGTAAGAATTTCTCTCTCTTTCACTGTCTTTGTTTCACGGGTTTTGAAAAGTAATTTATTTTTATAATGGGGTTTAGCTGCTTTTCACGGCTGTGTTTATGCCGCTTTACACCCCCTTGACTCACTTACAGAGAGATATCAATACATAGGTTTGAAGATTCTTACTAGTCAGATATATTCTTGTGCGGTGAATAGGGGGTGTTGAGTCCAGTTCACTGAAAAAGGAATAGGTCTTGTCTCTTACATATTGGGTTTATGGAACGGTATCTGAGCTAATTTGAAACCCTTGTTTTATGCATCACCCCACCTCACCTTTCCCGTTCAGCAGCCATAGTGTGTTTCCTAAACGTGGGACTCTGTTCTGTTTTGCAATTCAGTTCAAGGGTAGCGGTTTTTACATTCCCTCTAGAAGTGATATCTTATGATAAGTGTCTTTTTCTGTGTGACTTATTTCACTTAGAATCGTCGTACCTAAATCCACTCATCGTGCTGCTACTAGCCTTATGACGTGGATTTCATGGCTGAGTGATATTCCATTGTACATGAGGACCACAACTTCTTTATCAATTTTTCTCTTTCCTAGGATATTTAAGGTGTAATGAAGTGGGGGTTCTTGTCTACAGAGCAGCCCTAAACTTTGGGGTGCCTGTGTCTTGCTGATTTTTAGTTTTCCCAATTTATACGCCCATGAGTGGAAGTGCCCTATGCTCTCCAAGCTGTGTTTTTTAGATGTTTCAGAACACACCGTACACTTCTCCAGAGTGGCTGTTGGCAATTTACATCCCACCCATCAGCGTAGCAAGGCTCCCATTTCTCCATGGCCGGTCCTGCATTTCTGGTTTGGACACTTTTTTCCGCATGGCCCTTTTGCCCGCTGGGAAGCGAGACTTCTTTGGAGCGCTGATTGGCCTTTCCAGGTTGCTTGGTTGGCCAAAAAGGGCGTATGCGTTTTTTCCTGAATATATTCAGGAAAAAACGCATACGCCCTTTTTGGCCAAGGGCATCATTGTCCACGTTTTGCCGCTTTTCATGTGCTTTCAAGGCGATTCGAATCTACCTCCTGAAATCTGTTTCCTGCAATTCTGCCTTGCTTTCAAAGCCTCTTCGTTGCCTTCCCTTAATATATTTGTGGATGAGAGGTATCATTTAAAACTCTGCAGGTTTGTGAATTGCAGTGCCCCTGAGCTCCATTTTTCAACTCGCTTTTTTGGGAGCTGGCCGCCAAAGCGCAGGATTGCTTCAGGCCCTCTTCTGGTTCTGGGGGGCAGGCTGAGCTTGTGCTTAATTCTTCTTCCTGATGGGAAAATAGAGTGACCTGTGCCTGTCCCAACACCTAGAGCTAGTCTCTCATTGGTTCCCCCTCTTCCCGTTCATCCTCAGGACAAATTGCAACCTGTACGGAACAGGAGGTTAAAGGTGCTGATTCTCCAAGGAGGGAGATGGCTAGTAAATCGGCTGGAATGGCGAACCCGAGTAAAGGAGATGAGAAATGAGGTGCGTTTTAGAAACCTTTCCCGATCACACGGTGTACCATCTTCTGGGTTTCTCATGCCTGTTTTCGACGTACGAAGATGCCCTTGAACCTGGAGATTTGGGACCCATGGGATGGGTACCATGCAGTATTACTTGAAAGGGTCTGCGTTGGCTCACCCAACCTCACCGAACCTCTCAGCCCCAAGAGTGTCCACCCTTATGTCTCAATCAGCTGTGGGTCTAGATATGGTCAATCCAGGTTGCATCACACCCCCTGAACGAATTTTGTAAGAATTTCTCTCTCTTTCACTGTCTTTGTTTCACGGGTTTTGAAAAGTAATTTATTTTTATAATGGGGTTTAGCTGCTTTTCACGGCTGTGTTTATGCCGCTTTACACCCCCTTGACTCACTTACGGAGAGATATCAATACATAGGTTTGAAGATTCTTCCTAGTCAGATATATTCTTGTGCGGTGAATAGGGGGTGTTGAGTCCAGTTCACTGAAAAAGGAATAGGTCTTGTCTCTTACATATTGGGTTTATGGAACGGTATCGGAGCTAATTTGAAACCCTTGTTTTATGCATCACCCCACCTCACCTTTCCCGTTCAGCAGCCATAGTGTGTTTCCTAAACGTGTGACTCTGTTCTGTTTTGCAATTCAGTTCAAGTGTAGCGGTTTTTACATTCCCTCTCTAAGTGATATCTTATGATAAGTGTCTTTTTCTGTGTGACTTATTTCACTTAGAATCGTCGTACCTAAATCCACTCATCGTGCTGCTACTAGCCTTATGACGTGGATTTCATGGCTGAGTGATATTCCATTGTACATGAGGACCACAACTTCTTTATCCATTTTTCTCTTTCCTAGGATATTTAAGGTGTAATGAAGTGGGGGTTCTTGTCCACAGAGCAGCCCTAAACTTTGGGGTGCCTGTGTCTTGCTGATTTTTAGTTTTCCCAATTTATACGCCCATGAGTGGAAGTGCCCTATGCTCTCCAAGCTGTGTTTTTTAGATGTTTCAGAACACACCGTACACTTCTCCAGAGTGGCTGTTGGCAATGTACATCCCACCCATCAGCGTAGCAAGGTTCCCATTTCTCCATGGCCGGTCCTGCATTTCTGGTTTGGACACTTTTTTCCGCATGGCCCTTTTGCCCGCTGGGAAGCGAGACTTCTTTGGAGCGCTGATTGGCCTTTCCAGGTTGCTTGGTTGGCCAAAAAGGGCGTATGCGTTTTTTTCCTGAATATATTCAGGAAAAAACGCATACGCCCTTTTTGGCCAAGGGCATCATTGTCCACGTTTTGCCGCTTTTCATGTGCTTTCAAGGCGATTCGAATCTACCTCCTGAAATCTGTTTCCTGCAATTCTGCCTTGCTTTCAAAGCCTCTTCGTTGCCTTCCCTTAATATATTTGTGGACGAGAGGTATCATTTAAAACTCTGCAGGTTTGTGAATTGCAGTGCCCCTGAGCTCCATTTTTCAACTCGCTTTTTTGGGAGCTGGCCGCAAAAGCGCAGGATTGCTTCAGGCCCTCTTCTGGTTCTGGGGGGCAGGCTGAGCTTGTGCTTAATTCTTCTTCCTGATGGGAAAATAGAGTGACCTGTGCCTGTCCCAACACCTAGAGCTAGTCTCTCATTGGTTCCCCCTCTTCCCGTTCATCCTCAGGACAAATTGCAACCTGTACGGAACAGGAGGTTAAAGGTGCTGATTCTCCAAGGAGAGAGATGGCTAGTAAATCGGCTGGAATGGCGAACCCGAGTAAAGGAGATGAGAAATGAGGTGCGTTTTAGAAAACCTTTGCCGATCACACGGTGTACCATCTTCTGGGTTTCTCATGCCTGTTTTCGATGTAGGAAGATGCCCTTGAACCTGGAGATTTGGGACCCATGGGATGGGTACCATGCAGTATTACTTGAAAGGGTCTGCGTTGGCTCACCCAACCTCACCGAACCTCTCAGCCCCAAGAGTGTCCACCCTTATGTCTCAATCAGCTGTGGGTCTAGATATGGTCAATCCAGGTTGCATCACAGCCCCTGAACGAATTTTGTAAGAATTTCTCTCTCTTTCACTGTCTTTGTTTCACGGGTTTTGAAAAGTAATTTATTTTTATAATGGGGTTTAGCTGCTTTTCACGGCTGTGTTTATGCCGCTTTACACCCCCTTGACTCACTTACGGAGAGATATCAATACATAGGTTTGAAGATTCTTCCTAGTCAGATATATTCTTGTGCGGTGAATAGGGGGTGTTGAGTCCAGTTCACTGAAAAAGGAATAGGTCTTGTCTCTTACATATTGGGTTTATGGAACGGTATCTGAGCTAATTTGAAACCCTTGTTTTATGCATCACCCCACCTCACCTTTCCCGTTCAGCAGCCATAGTGTGTTTCCTAAACGTGTGACTCTGTTCTGTTTTGCAATTCAGTTCAAGTGTAGCGGTTTTTACATTCCCTCTCTAAGTGATATCTTATGATAAGTGTCTTTTTCTGTGTGACTTATTTCACTTAGAATCGTCGTACCTAAATCCACTCATCGTGCTGCTACTAGCCTTATGACGTTGATTTCATGGCTGAGTGATATTCCATTGTACATGAGGACCACAACTTCTTTATCCATTTTTCTCTTTCCTAGGATATTTAAGGTGTAATGAAGTGGGGGTTCTTGTCCACAGAGCAGCCCTAAACTTTGGGGTGCCTGTGTCTTGCTGATTTTTAGTTTTCCCAATTTATACGCCCATGAGTGGAAGTGCCCTATGCTCTCCAAGCTGTGTTTTTTAGATGTTTCAGGACACACCGTACACTTCTCCGGAGTGGCTGTTGGCAATGTACATCCCACCCATCAGCGTAGCAAGGCTCCCATTTCTCCATGGCCGGTCCTGCATTTCTGGTTTGGACACTTTTTTCCGCATGGCCCTTTTGCCCGCTGGGAAGCGAGACTTCTTTGGAGCGCTGATTGGCCTTTCCAGGTTGCTTGGTTGGCCAAAAAGGGCGTATGCGTTTTTTTCCTGAATATATTCAGGAAAAAACGCATACGCCCTTTTTGGCCAAGGGCATCATTGTCCACGTTTTGCCGCTTTTCATGTGCTTTCAAGGCGATTCGAATCTACCTCCTGAAATCTGTTTCCTGCAATTCTGCCTTGCTTTCAAAGCCTCTTCGTTGCCTTCCCTTAATATATTTGTGGACGAGAGGTATCATTTAAAACTCTGCAGGTTTGTGAATTGCAGTGCCCCTGAGCTCCATTTTTCAACTCGCTTTTTTGGGAGCTGGCCGCAAAAGCGCAGGATTGCTTCAGGCCCTCTTCTGGTTCTGGGGGGCAGGCTGAGCTTGTGTTTAATTCTTCTTCCTGATGGGAAAATAGAGTGACCTGTGCCTGTCCCAACACCTAGAGCTAGTCTCTCATTGGTTCCCCCTCTTCCCGTTCATCCTCAGGACAAATTGCAACCTGTACGGAACAGGAGGTTAAAGGTGCTGATTCTCCAAGGAGAGAGATGGCTAGTAAATCGGCTGGAATGGCGAACCCGAGTAAAGGAGATGAGAAATGAGGTGCGTTTTAGAAAACCTTTGCCGATCACACGGTGTACCATCTTCTGGGTTTCTCATGCCTGTTTTCGACGTAGGAAGATGCCCTTGAACCTGGAGATTTGGGACCCATGGGATGGGTACCATGCAGTATTACTTGAAAGGGTCTGCGTTGGCTCACCCAACCTCACCGAACCTCTCAGCCCCAAGAGTGTCCACCCTTATGTCTCAATCAGCTGTGGGTCTAGATATGGTCAATCCAGGTTGCATCACAGCCCCTGAACGAATTTTGTAAGAATTTCTCTCTCTTTCACTGTCTTTGTTTCACGGGTTTTGAAAAGTAATTTATTTTTATAATGGGGTTTAGCTGCTTTTCACGGCTGTGTTTATGCCGCTTTACACCCCCTTGACTCACTTACGGAGAGATATCAATACATAGGTTTGAAGATTCTTCCTAGTCAGATATATTCTTGTGCGGTGAATAGGGGGTGTTGAGTCCAGTTCACTGAAAAAGGAATAGGTCTTGTCTCTTACATATTGGGTTTATGGAACGGTATCTGAGCTAATTTGAAACCCTTGTTTTATGCATCACCCCACCTCACCTTTCCCGTTCAGCAGCCATAGTGTGTTTCCTAAACGTGTGACTCTGTTCTGTTTTGCAATTCAGTTCAAGTGTAGCGGTTTTTACATTCCCTCTCTAAGTGATATCTTATGATAAGTGTCTTTTTCTGTGTGACTTATTTCACTTAGAATCGTCGTACCTAAATCCACTCATCGTGCTGCTACTAGCCTTATGACGTTGATTTCATGGCTGAGTGATATTCCATTGTACATGAGGACCACAACTTCTTTATCCATTTTTCTCTTTCCTAGGATATTTAAGGTGTAATGAAGTGGGGGTTCTTGTCCACAGAGCAGCCCTAAACTTTGGGGTGCCTGTGTCTTGCTGATTTTTAGTTTTCCCAATTTATACGCCCATGAGTGGAAGTGCCCTATGCTCTCCAAGCTGTGTTTTTTAGATGTTTCAGGACACACCGTACACTTCTCCGGAGTGGCTGTTGGCAATGTACATCCCACCCATCAGCGTAGCAAGGCTCCCATTTCTCCATGGCCGGTCCTGCATTTCTGGTTTGGACACTTTTTTCCGCATGGCCCTTTTGACCGCTGGGAAGCGAGACTTCTTTGGAGCGCTGATTGGCCTTTCCAGGTTGCTTGGTTGGCCAAAAAGGGCGTATGCGTTTTTTCCTGAATATATTCAGGAAAAAACGCATACGCCCTTTTTGGCCAAGGGCATCATTGTCCACGTTTTGCCGCTTTTCATGTGCTTTCAAGGCGATTCGAATCTACCTCCTGAAATCTGTTTCCTGCAATTCTGCCTTGCTTTCAAAGCCTCTTCGTTGCCTTCCCTTAATATATTTGTGGACGAGAGGTATCATTTAAAACTCTGCAGGTTTGTGAATTGCAGTGCCCCTGAGCTCCATTTTTCAACTCGCTTTTTTGGGAGCTGGCCGCAAAAGCGCAGGATTGCTTCAGGCCCTCTTCTGGTTCTGGGGGGCAGGCTGAGCTTGTGCTTAATTCTTCTTCCTGATGGGAAAATAGAGTGACCTGTGCCTGTCCCAACACCTAGAGCTAGTCTCTCATTGGTTCCCCCTCTTCCCCTTCATCCTCAGGACAAATTGCAACCTGTACGGAACAGGAGGTTAAAGGTGCTGATTCTCCAAGGAGGGAGATGGCTAGTAAATCGGCTGGAATGGCGAACCCGAGCAAAGGAGATGAGAAATGAGGTGCGTTTTAGAAACCTGTCCCGATCACACGGTGTACCATCTTCTGGGTTTCTCATGCCTGTTTTCGACGTAGGAAGATGCCCTTGAACCTGGAGATTTGGGACCCATGGGATGGGTACCATGCAGTATTACTTGAAAGGGTCTGCGTTGGCTCACCCAACCTCACCGAAACTCTCAGCCCCAAGAGTGTCCACCCTTATGTCTCAATCAGCTGTGCGTCTAGATATGGTCAATCCAGGTTGCATCACAGCCCCTGAACGAATTTTGTAAGAATTTCTCTCTCTTTCACTGTCTTTGTTTCACGGGTTTTGAAAAGTAATTTATTTTTATAATGGGGTTTAGCTGCTTTTCACGGCTGTGTTTATGCCGCTTTACACCCCCTTGACTCACTTACAGAGAGATATCAATACATAGGTTTGAAGATTCTTACTAGTCAGATATATTCTTGTGCGGTGAATAGGGGGTGTTGAGTCCAGTTCACTGAAAAAGGAATAGGTCTTGTCTCTTACATATTGGGTTTATGGAACGGTATCTGAGCTAATTTGAAACCCTTGTTTTATGCATCACCCCACCTCACCTTTCCCGTTCAGCAGCCATAGTGTGTTTCCTAAACGTGGGACTCTGTTCTGTTTTGCAATTCAGTTCAAGTGTAGCGGTTTTTACATTCCCTCTAGAAGTGATATCTTATGATAAGTGTCTTTTTCTGTGTGACTTATTTCACTTAGAATCGTCGTACCTAAATCCACTCATCGTGCTGCTACTAGCCTTATGACGTGGATTTCATGGCTGAGTGATATTCCATTGTACATGAGGACCACAACTTCTTTATCAATTTTTCTCTTTCCTAGGATATTTAAGGTGTAATGAAGTGGGGGTTCTTGTCTACAGAGCAGCCCTAAACTTTGGGGTGCCTGTGTCTTGCTGATTTTTAGTTTTCCCAATTTATACGCCCATGAGTGGAAGTGCCCTATGCTCTCCAAGCTGTGTTTTTTAGATGTTTCAGAACACACCGTACACTTCTCCAGAGTGGCTGTTGGCAATTTACATCCCACCCATCAGCGTAGCAAGGCTCCCATTTCTCCATGGCCGGTCCTGCATTTCTGGTTTGGACACTTTTTTCCGCATGGCCCTTTTGCCCGCTGGGAAGCGAGACTTCTTTGGAGCGCTGATTGGCCTTTCCAGGTTGCTTGGTTGGCCAAAAAGGGCGTATGCGTTTTTTCCTGAATATATTCAGGAAAAAACGCATACGCCCTTTTTGGCCAAGGGCATCATTGTCCACGTTTTGCCGCTTTTCATGTGCTTTCAAGGCGATTCGAATCTACCTCCTGAAATCTGTTTCCTGCAATTCTGCCTTGCTTTCAAAGCCTCTTCGTTGCCTTCCCTTAATATATTTGTGGACGAGAGGTATCATTTAAAACTCTGCAGGTTTGTGAATTGCAGTGCCCCTGAGCTCCATTTTTCAACTCGCTTTTTTGGGAGCTGGCCGCAAAAGCGCAGGATTGCTTCAGGCCCTCTTCTGGTTCTGGGGGGCAGGCTGAGCTTGTGCTTAATTCTTCTTCCTGATGGGAAAATAGAGTGACCTGTGCCTGTCCCAACACCTAGAGCTAGTCTCTCATTGGTTCCCCCTCTTCCCGTTCATCCTCAGGACAAATTGCAACCTGTACGGAACAGGAGGTTAAAGGTGCTGATTCTCCAAGGAGAGAGATGGCTAGTAAATCGGCTGGAATGGCGAACCCGAGTAAAGGAGATGAGAAATGAGGTGCGTTTTAGAAAACCTTTCCCGATCACACGGTGTACCATCTTCTGGGTTTCTCATGCCTGTTTTCGACGTAGGAAGATGCCCTTGAACCTGGAGATTTGGGACCCATGGGATGGGTACCATGCAGTATTACTTGAAAGGGTCTGCGTTGGCTCACCCAACCTCACCGAACCTCTCAGCCCCAAGAGTGTCCACCCTTATGTCTCAATCAGCTGTGGGTCTAGATATGGTCAATCCAGGTTGCATCACAGCCCCTGAACGAATTTTGTAAGAATTTCTCTCTCTTTCACTGTCTTTGTTTCACGGGTTTTGAAAAGTAATTTATTTTTATAATGGGGTTTAGCTGCTTTTCACGGCTGTGTTTATGCCGCTTTACACCCCCTTGACTCACTTACGGAGAGATATCAATACATAGGTTTGAAGATTCTTCCTAGTCAGATATATTCTTGTGCGGTGAATAGGGGGTGTTGAGTCCAGTTCACTGAAAAAGGAATAGGTCTTGTCTCTTACATATTGGGTTTATGGAACGGTATCGGAGCTAATTTGAAACCCTTGTTTTATGCATCACCCCACCTCACCTTTCCCGTTCAGCAGCCATAGTGTGTTTCCTAAACGTGTGACTCTGTTCTGTTTTGCAATTCAGTTCAAGTGTAGCGGTTTTTACATTCCCTCTCTAAGTGATATCTTATGATAAGTGTCTTTTTCTGTGTGACTTATTTCACTTAGAATCGTCGTACCTAAATCCACTCATCGTGCTGCTACTAGCCTTATGACGTGGATTTCATGGCTGAGTGATATTCCATTGTACATGAGGACCACAACTTCTTTATCCATTTTTCGCTTTCCTAGGATATTTAAGGTGTAATGAAGTGGGGGTTCTTGTCCACAGAGCAGCCCTAAACTTTGGGGTGCCTGTGTCTTGCTGATTTTTAGTTTTCCCAATTTATACGCCCATGAGTGGAAGTGCCCTATGCTCTCCAAGCTGTGTTTTTTAGATGTTTCAGAACACACCGTACACTTCTCCAGAGTGGCTGTTGGCAATTTACATCCCACCCATCAGCGTAGCAAGGTTCCCATTTCTCCATGGCCGGTCCTGCATTTCTGGTTTGGACACTTTTTTCCGCATGGCCCTTTTGCCCGCTGGGAAGCGAGACTTCTTTGGAGCGCTGATTCGCCTTTCCAGGTTGCTTGGTTGGCCAAAAAGGGCGTATGCGTTTTTTTCCTGAATATATTCAGGAAAAAACGCATACGCCCTTTTTGGCCAAGGGCATCATTGTCCACGTTTTGCCGCTTTTCATGTGCTTTCAAGGCGATTCGAATCTACCTCCTGAAATCTGTTTCCTGCAATTCTGCCTTGCTTTCAAAGCCTCTTCGTTGCCTTCCCTTAATATATTTGTGGACGAGAGGTATCATTTAAAACTCTGCAGGTTTGTGAATTGCAGTGCCCCTGAGCTCCATTTTTCAACTCGCTTTTTTGGGAGCTGGCCGCAAAAGCGCAGGATTGCTTCAGGCCCTCTTCTGGTTCTGGGGGGCAGGCTGAGCTTGTGCTTAATTCTTCTTCCTGATGGGAAAATAGAGTGACCTGTGCCTGTCCCAACACCTAGAGCTAGTCTCTCATTGGTTCCCCCTCTTCCCGTTCATCCTCAGGACAAATTGCAACCTGTACGGAACAGGAGGTTAAAGGTGCTGATTCTCCAAGGAGAGAGATGGCTAGTAAATCGGCTGGAATGGCGAACCCGAGTAAAGGAGATGAGAAATGAGGTGCGTTTTAGAAAACCTTTGCCGATCACACGGTGTACCATCTTCTGGGTTTCTCATGCCTGTTTTCGACGTAGGAAGATGCCCTTGAACCTGGAGATTTGGGACCCATGGGATGGGTACCATGCAGTATTACTTGAAAGGGTCTGCGTTGGCTCACCCAACCTCACCGAACCTCTCAGCCCCAAGAGTGTCCACCCTTATGTCTCAATCAGCTGTGGGTCTAGATATGGTCAATCCAGGTTGCATCACAGCCCCTGAACGAATTTTGTAAGAATTTCTCTCTCTTTCACTGTCTTTGTTTCACGGGTTTTGAAAAGTAATTTATTTTTATAATGGGGTTTAGCTGCTTTTCACGGCTGTGTTTATGCCGCTTTACACCCCCTTGACTCACTTACGGAGAGATATCAATACATAGGTTTGAAGATTCTTCCTAGTCAGATATATTCTTGTGCGGTGAATAGGGGGTGTTGAGTCCAGTTCACTGAAAAAGGAATAGGTCTTGTCTCTTACATATTGGGTTTATGGAACGGTATCTGAGCTAATTTGAAACCCTTGTTTTATGCATCACCCCACCTCACCTTTCCCGTTCAGCAGCCATAGTGTGTTTCCTAAACGTGTGACTCTGTTCTGTTTTGCAATTCAGTTCAAGTGTAGCGGTTTTTACATTCCCTCTCTAAGTGATATCTTATGATAAGTGTCTTTTTCTGTGTGACTTATTTCACTTAGAATCGTCGTACCTAAATCCACTCATCGTGCTGCTACTAGCCTTATGACGTTGATTTCATGGCTGAGTGATATTCCATTGTACATGAGGACCACAACTTCTTTATCCATTTTTCTCTTTCCTAGGATATTTAAGGTGTAATGAAGTGGGGGTTCTTGTCCACAGAGCAGCCCTAAACTTTGGGGTGCCTGTGTCTTGCTGATTTTTAGTTTTCCCAATTTATACGCCCATGAGTGGAAGTGCCCTATGCTCTCCAAGCTGTGTTTTTTAGATGTTTCAGGACACACCGTACACTTCTCCGGAGTGGCTGTTGGCAATGTACATCCCACCCATCAGCGTAGCAAGGCTCCCATTTCTCCATGGCCGGTCCTGCATTTCTGGTTTGGACACTTTTTTCCGCATGGCCCTTTTGACCGCTGGGAAGCGAGACTTCTTTGGAGCGCTGATTGGCCTTTCCAGGTTGCTTGGTTGGCCAAAAAGGGCGTATGCGTTTTTTCCTGAATATATTCAGGAAAAAACGCATACGCCCTTTTTGGCCAAGGGCATCATTGTCCACGTTTTGCCGCTTTTCATGTGCTTTCAAGGCGATTCGAATCTACCTCCTGAAATCTGTTTCCTGCAATTCTGCCTTGCTTTCAAAGCCTCTTCGTTGCCTTCCCTTAATATATTTGTGGACGAGAGGTATCATTTAAAACTCTGCAGGTTTGTGAATTGCAGTGCCCCTGAGCTCCATTTTTCAACTCGCTTTTTTGGGAGCTGGCCGCAAAAGCGCAGGATTGCTTCAGGCCCTCTTCTGGTTCTGGGGGGCAGGCTGAGCTTGTGCTTAATTCTTCTTCCTGATGGGAAAATAGAGTGACCTGTGCCTGTCCCAACACCTAGAGCTAGTCTCTCATTGGTTCCCCCTCTTCCCGTTCATCCTCAGGACAAATTGCAACCTGTACGGAACAGTAGGTTAAAGGTGCTGATTCTCCAAGGAGGGAGATGGCTAGTAAATCGGTTGGAATGGCGAACCCGAGCAAAGGAGATGAGAAATGAGGTGCGTTTTAGAAACCTGTCCCGATCACACGGTGTACCATCTTCTGGGTTTCTCATGCCTGTTTTCGACGTAGGAAGATGCCCTTGAACCTGGAGATTTGGGACCCATGGGATGGGTACCATGCAGTATTACTTGAAAGGGTCTACGTTGGCTCACCCAACCTCACCGAACCTCTCAGCCCCAAGAGTGTCCACCCTTATGTCTCAATCAGCTGTGGGTCTAGATATGGTCAATCCAGGTTGCATCACAGCCCCTGAACGAATTTTGTAAGAATTTCTCTCTCTTTCACTGTCTTTGTTTCACGGGTTTTGAAAAGTAATTTATTTTTATATTGGGGTTTAGCTGCTTTTCACGGCTGTGTTTATGCCGCTTTACACCCCCTTGACTCACTTACGGAGAGATATCAATACATAGGTTTGAAGATTCTTACTAGTCAGATATATTCTTGTGCGGTGAATAGGGGGTGTTGAGTCCAGTTCACTGAAAAAGGAATAGGTCTTGTCTCTTACATATTGGGTTTATGGAACGGTATCGGAGCTAATTTGAAACCCTTGTTTTATGCATCACCCCACCTCACCTTTCCCGTTCAGCAGCCATAGTGTGTTTCCTAAACGTGTGACTCTGTTCTGTTTTGCAATTCAGTTCAAGTGTAGCGGTTTTTACATTCCCTCTCTAAGTGATATCTTATGATAAGTGTCTTTTTCTGTGTGACTTATTTCACTTAGAATCTTCGTACCTAAATCCACTCATCGTGCTGCTACTAGCCTTATGACGTTGATTTCATGGCTGAGTGATATTCCATTGTACATGAGGACCCCAACTTCTTTATCCATTTTTCTCTTTCCTAGGATATTTAAGGTGTAATGAAGTGGGGGTTCTTGTCAACAGAGCAGCCCTAAACTTTGGGGTGCCTGTGTCTTGCTGATTTTTAGTTTTCCCAATTTATACGCCCATGAGTGGAAGTGCCCTATGCTCTCCAAGCTGTGTTTTTTAGATGTTTCAGAACACACCGTACACTTCTCCAGAGTGGCTGTTGGCAATTTACATCCCACCCATCAGCGTAGCAAGGCTCCCATTTCTCCATGGCCGGTCCTGCATTTCTGGTTTGGACACTTTTTTCCGCATGGCCCTTTTGCCCGCTGGGAAGCGAGACTTCTTTGGAGCGCTGATTGGCCTTTCCAGGTTGCTTGGTTGGCCAAAAAGGGCGTATGCGTTTTTTCCTGAATATATTCAGGAAAAAACGCATACGCCCTTTTTGGCCAAGGGCATCATTGTCCACGTTTTGCCGCTTTTCATGTGCTTTCAAGGCGATTCGAATCTACCTCCTGAAATCTGTTTCCTGCAATTCTGCCTTGCTTTCAAAGCCTCTTCGTTGCCTTCCCTTAATATCTTTGTGGACGAGAGGTATCATTTAAAACTCTGCAGGTTTGTGAATTGCAGTGCCCCTGAGCTCCATTTTTCAACTCGCTTTTTTGGGAGCTGGCCGCAAAAGCGCAGGATTGCTTCAGGCCCTCTTCTGGTTCTGGGGGGCAGGCTGAGCTTGTGCTTAATTCTTCTTCCTGATGGGAAAATAGAGTGACCTGTGCCTGTCCCAACACCTAGAGCTAGTCTCTCATTGGTTCCCCCTCTTCCCGTTCATCCTCAGGACAAATTGCAACCTGTACGGAACAGGAGGTTAAAGGTGCTGATTCTCCAAGGAGGGAGATGGCTAGTAAATCGGCTGGAATGGCGAACCCGAGCAAAGGAGATGAGAAATGAGGTGCGTTTTAGAAACCTTTCCCGATCACACGGTGTACCATCTTCTGGGTTTCTCATGCCTGTTTTCGACGTAGGAAGATGCCCTTGAACCTGGAGATTTGGGACCCATGGGATGGGTACCATGCAGTATTACTTGAAAGGGTCTGCGTTGGCTCACCCAACCTCACCGAACCTCTCAGCCCCAAGAGTGTCCACCCTTATGTCTCAATCAGCTGTGGGTCTAGATATGGTCAATCCAGGTTGCATCACAGCCCCTGAACGAATTTTGTAAGAATTTCTCTCTCTTTCACTGTCTTTGTTTCACGGGTTTTGAAAAGTAATTTATTTTTATAATGGGGTTTAGCTGCTTTTCACGGCTGTGTTTATGCCGCTTTACACCCCCTTGACTCACTTACGGAGAGATATCAATACATAGGTTTGAAGATTCTTCCTAGTCAGGTATATTCTTGTGCGGTGAATAGGGGGTGTTGAGTCCAGTTCACTGAAAAAGGAATAGGTCTTGTCTCTTACATATTGGGTTTATGGAACGGTATGTGAGCTAATTTGAAACCCTTGTTTTATGCATCACCCCACCTCACCTTTCCCGTTCAGCAGCCGTAGTGTGTTTCCTAAACGTGAGACTCTGTTCTGTTTTGTAATTCAGTTCAAGTGTAGCGGTTTTTACATTCCCTCTCTAAGTGATATCTTATGATAAGTGTCTTTTTCTGTGTGACTTATTTCACTTAGAATCGTCGTACCTAAATCCACTCATCGTGCTGCTACTAGCCTTATGACGTGGATTTCCTGGCTGAGTGATATTCCATTGTACATGAGGACCCCAACTTCTTTATCCATTTTTCTCTTTCCTAGGATATTTAAGGTGTAATGAAGTGGGGGTTCTTGTCAACAGAGCAGCCCTAAACTTTGGGGTGCCTGTGTCTTGCTGATTTTTAGTTTTCCCAATTTATACGCCCATGAGTGGAAGTGCCCTATGCTCTCCAAGCTGTGTTTTTTAGATGTTTCAGAACACACCTTACACTTCTCCAGAGAGGCTGTTGGCAATTTACATCCCACCCATCAGCGTAGCAAGGCTCCCATTTCTCCATGGCCGGTCCTGCATTTCTGGTTTGGACACTTTTTTCCGCATGGCCCTTTTGCCCGCTGGGAAGCGAGACTTCTTTGGAGCGCTGATTGGCCTTTCCAGGTTGCTTGGTTGGCCAAAAAGGGCGTATGCGTTTTTTCCTGAATATATTCAGGAAAAAACGCATACGCCCTTTTTGGCCAAGGGCATCATTGTCCACGTTTTGCCGCTTTTCATGTGCTTTCAAGGCGATTCGAATCTACCTCCTGAAATCTGTTTCCTGCAATTCTGCCTTGCTTTCAAAGCCTCTTCGTTGCCTTCCCTTAATATCTTTGTGGACGAGAGGTATCATTTAAAACTCTGCAGGTTTGTGAATTGCAGTGCCCCTGAGCTCCATTTTTCAACTCGCTTTTTTGGGAGCTGGCCGCAAAAGCGCAGGATTGCTTCAGGCCCTCTTCTGGTTCTGGGGGGCAGGCTGAGCTTGTGCTTAATTCTTCTTCCTGATGGGAAAATAGAGTGACCTGTGCCTGTCCCAACACCTAGAGCTAGTCTCTCATTGGTTCCCCCTCTTCCCGTTCATCCTCAGGACAAATTGCAACCTGTACGGAACAGGAGGTTAAAGGTGCTGATTCTCCAAGGAGGGAGATGGCTAGTAAATCGGCTGGAATGGCGAACCCGAGCAAAGGAGATGAGAAATGAGGTGTGTTTTAGAAACCTTTCCCGATCACACGGTGTACCATCTTCTGGGTTTCTCATGCCTGTTTTCGACGTAGGAAGATGCCCTTGAACCTGGAGATTTGGGACCCATGGGATGGGTACCATGCAGTATTACTTGAAAGGGTCTACGTTGGCTCACCCAACCTCACCGAACCTCTCAGCCCCAAGAGTGTCCACCCTTATGTCTCAATCAGCTGTGGGTCTAGATATGGTCAATCCAGGTTGCATCACAGCCCCTGAACGAATTTTGTAAGAATTTCTCTCTCTTTCACTGTCTTTGTTTCACGGGTTTTGAAAAGTAATTTATTTTTATAATGGGGTTTAGCTGCTTTTCACGGCTGTGTTTATGCCGCTTTACACACCCTTGACTCACTTACAGAGAGATATCAATACATAGGTTTGAAGATTCTTCCTAGTCAGGTATATTCTTGTGCGGTGAATAGGGGGTGTTGAGTCCAGTTCACTGAAAAAGGAATAGGTCTTGTCTCTTACATATTGGGTTTATGGAACGGTATCTGAGCTAATTTGAAACCCTTGTTTTATGCATCACCCCACCTCACCTTTCCCGTTCAGCAGCCGTAGTGTGTTTCCTAAACGTGTGACTCTGTTCTGTTTTGTAATTCAGTTCAAGTGTAGCGGTTTTTACATTCCCTCTCTAAGTGATATCTTATGATAAGTGTCTTTTTCTGTGTGACTTATTTCACTTAGAATCGTCGTACCTAAATCCACTCATCGTGCTGCTACTAGCCTTATGACGTGGATTTCATGGCTGAGTGATATTCCATTGTACATGAGGACCCCAACTTCTTTATCCATTTTTCTCTTTCCTAGGATATTTAAGGTGTAATGAAGTGGGGGTTCTTGTCAACAGAGCAGCCCTAAACTTTGGGGTGCCTGTGTCTTGCTGATTTTTAGTTTTCCCAATTTATACGCCCATGAGTGGAAGTGCCCTATGCTCTCCAAGCTGTGTTTTTTAGATGTTTCAGAACACACCGTACACTTCTCCAGAGAGGCTGTTGGCAATTTACATCCCACCCATCAGCGTAGCAAGGCTCCCATTTCTCCATGGCCGGTCCTGCATTTCTGGTTTGGACACTTTTTTCCGCATGGCCCTTTTGCCCGCTGGGAAGCGAGACTTCTTTGGAGCGCTGATTGGCCTTTCCAGGTTGCTTGGTTGGCCAAAAAGGGCGTATGCGTTTTTTCCTGAATATATTCAGGAAAAAACGCATACGCCCTTTTTGGCCAAGGGCATCATTGTCCACGTTTTGCCGCTTTTCATGTGCTTTCAAGGCGATTCGAATCTACCTCCTGAAATCTGTTTCCTGCAATTCTGCCTTGCTTTCAAAGCCTCTTCGTTGCCTTCCCTTAATATATTTGTGGACGAGAGGTATCATTTAAAACTCTGCAGGTTTGTGAATTGCAGTGCCCCTGAGCTCCATTTTTCAACTCGCTTTTTTGGGAGCTGGCCGCAAAAGCGCAGGATTGCTTCAGGCCCTCTTCTGGTTCTGGGGGGCAGGCTGAGCTTGTGCTTAATTCTTCTTCCTGATGGGAAAATAGAGTGACCTGTGCCTGTCCCAACACCTAGAGCTAGTCTCTCATTGGTTCCCCCTCTTCCCGTTCATCCTCAGGACAAATTGCAACCTGTAAGGAACAGGAGGTTAAAGGTGCTGATTCTCCAAGGAGGGAGATGGCTAGTAAATCGGCTGGAATGGCGAACCCGAGCAAAGGAGATGAGAAATGAGGTGCGTTTTAGAAACCTTTCCCGATCACACGGTGTACCATCTTCTGGGTTTCTCATGCCTGTTTTCGACGTAGGAAGATGCCCTTGAACCTGGAGATTTGGGACCCATGGGATGGGTACCATGCAGTATTACTTGAAAGGGTCTGCGTTGGCTCACCCAACCTCACCGAACCTCTCAGCCCCAAGAGTGTCCACCCTTATGTCTCAATCAGCTGTGGGTCTAGATATGGTCAATCCAGGTTGCATCACAGCCCCTGAACGAATTTTGTAAGAATTTCTCTCTCTTTCACTGTCTTTGTTTCACGGGTTTTGAAAAGTAATTTATTTTTATAATGGGGTTTAGCTGCTTTTCACGGCTGTGTTTATGCCACTTTACACCCCCTTGACTCACTTACAGAGAGATATCAATACATAGGTTTGAAGATTCTTACTAGTCAGATATATTCTTGTGCGGTGAATAGGGGGTGTTGAGTCCAGTTCACTGAAAAAGGAATAGGTCTTGTCTCTTACATATTGGGTTTATGGAACGGTACCGGAGCTAATTTAAAACCCTTGTTTTATGCATCACCCCACCTCACCTTTCCCGTTCAGCAGCCATAGTGTGTTTCCTAAACGTGTGACTCTGTTCTGTTTTGTAATTCAGTTCAAGTGTAGCGGTTTTTACATTCCCTCTCTAAGTGATATCTTATGATAAGTGTCTTTTTCTGTGTGACTTATTTCACTTAGAATCGTCGTACCTAAATCCACTCATCGTGCTGCTACTAGCCTTATGACGTGGATTTCCTGGCTGAGTGATATTCCATTGTACATGAGGACCACAACTTCTTTATTCATTTTTCGCTTTCCTAGGATATTTAAGGTGTAATGAAGTGGGGGTTCTTGTCAACAGAGCAGCCCTAAACTTTGGGGTGCCTGTGTCTTGCTGATTTTTAGTTTTCCCAATTTATACGCCCATGAGTGGAAGTGCCCTATGCTCTCCAAGCTGTGTTTTTTAGATGTTTCAGAACACACCGTACACTTCTCCAGAGTGGCTGTTGGCAATTTACATCCCACCCATCAGCCTAGCAAGGCTCCCATTTCTCCATGGCCGGTCCTGCATTTCTGGTTTGGACACTTTTTTCCGCATGGCCCTTTTGCCCGCTGGGAAGCGAGACTTCTTTGGAGCGCTGATTGGCCTTTCCAGGTTGCTTGGTTGGCCAAAAAGGGCGTATGCGTTTTTTCCTGAATATATTCAGGAAAAAACGCATACGCCCTTTTTGGCCAAGGGCATCATTGTCCACGTTTTGCCGCTTTTCATGTGCTTTCAAGGCGATTCGAATCTACCTCCTGAAATCTGTTTCCTGCAATTCTGCCTTGCTTTCAAAGCCTCTTCGTTGCCTTCCCTTAATATATTTGTGGACGAGAGGTATCATTTAAAACTCTGCAGGTTTGTGAATTGCAGTGCCCCTGAGCTCCATTTTTCAACTCGCTTTTTTGGGAGCTGGCCGCAAAAGCGCAGGATTGC
This sequence comes from Balaenoptera acutorostrata, assembly GCF_949987535.1. Taxonomy (NCBI): domain Eukaryota; kingdom Metazoa; phylum Chordata; class Mammalia; order Artiodactyla; family Balaenopteridae; genus Balaenoptera; species Balaenoptera acutorostrata. The sequence goes on along the minus strand of NW_026646094.1, from coordinate 43,474 downwards.
TTCAGGCCCTCTTCTGGTTCTGGGGGGCAGGCTGAGCTTGTGCTTAATTCTTCTTCCTGATGGGAAAATAGAGTGACCTGTGCCTGTCCCAACACCTAGAGCTAGTCTCTCATTGGTTCCCCCTCTTCCCGTTCATCCTCAGGACAAATTGCAACCTGTACGGAACAGTAGGTTAAAGGTGCTGATTCTCCAAGGAGGGAGATGGCTAGTAAATCGGTTGGAATGGCGAACCCGAGCAAAGGAGATGAGAAATGAGGTGCGTTTTAGAAACCTTTCCCGATCACACGGTGTACCATCTTCTGGGTTTCTCATGCCTGTTTTCGACGTAGGAAGATGCCCTTGAACCTGGAGATTTGGGACCCATGGGATGGGTACCATGCAGTATTACTTGAAAGGGTCTGCGTTGGCTCACCCAACCTCACCGAACCTCTCAGCCCCAAGAGTGTCCACCCTTATGTCTCAATCAGCTGTGGGTCTAGATATGGTCAATCCAGGTTGCATCACAGCCCCTGAACGAATTTTGTAAGAATTTCTCTCTCTTTCACTGTCTTTGTTTCACGGGTTTTGAAAAGTAATTTATTTTTATAATGGGGTTTAGCTGCTTTTCACGGCTGTGTTTATGCCGCTTTACACCCCCTTGACTCACTTACAGAGAGATATCAATACATAGGTTTGAAGATTCTTACTAGTCAGATATATTCTTGTGCGGTGAATAGGGGGTGTTGAGTCCAGTTCACTGAAAAAGGAATAGGTCTTGTCTCTTACATATTGGGTTTATGGAACGGTACCGGAGCTAATTTAAAACCCTTGTTTTATGCATCACCCCACCTCACCTTTCCCGTTCAGCAGCCATAGTGTGTTTCCTAAACGTGTGACTCTGTTCTGTTTTGTAATTCAGTTCAAGTGTAGCGGTTTTTACATTCCCTCTCTAAGTGATATCTTATGATAAGTGTCTTTTTCTGTGTGACTTATTTCACTTAGAATCGTCGTACCTAAATCCACTCATCGTGCTGCTACTAGCCTTATGACGTGGATTTCCTGGCTGAGTGATATTCCATTGTACATGAGGACCACAACTTCTTTATTCATTTTTCGCTTTCCTAGGATATTTAAGGTGTAATGAAGTGGGGGTTCTTGTCAACAGAGCAGCCCTAAACTTTGGGGTGCCTGTGTCTTGCTGATTTTTAGTTTTCCCAATTTATACGCCCATGAGTGGAAGTGCCCTATGCTCTCCAAGCTGTGTTTTTTAGATGTTTCAGAACACACCGTACACTTCTCCAGAGTGGCTGTTGGCAATTTACATCCCACCCATCAGCGTAGCAAGGCTCCCATTTCTCCATGGCCGGTCCTGCATTTCTGGTTTGGACACTTTTTTCCGCATGGCCCTTTTGCCCGCTGGGAAGCGAGACTTCTTTGGAGCGCTGATTGGCCTTTCCAGGTTGCTTGGTTGGCCAAAAAGGGCGTATGCGTTTTTTCCTGAATATATTCAGGAAAAAACGCATACGCCCTTTTTGGCCAAGGGCATCATTGTCCACGTTTTGCCGCTTTTCATGTGCTTTCAAGGCGATTCGAATCTACCTCCTGAAATCTGTTTCCTGCAATTCTGCCTTGCTTTCAAAGCCTCTTCGTTGCCTTCCCTTAATATATTTGTGGACGAGAGGTATCATTTAAAACTCTGCAGGTTTGTGAATTGCAGTGCCCCTGAGCTCCATTTTTCAACTCGCTTTTTTGGGAGCTGGCCGCAAAAGCGCAGGATTGCTTCAGGCCCTCTTCTGGTTCTGGGGGGCAGGCTGAGCTTGTGCTTAATTCTTCTTCCTGATGGGAAAATAGAGTGACCTGTGCCTGTCCCAACACCTAGAGCTAGTCTCTCATTGGTTCCCCCTCTTCCCGTTCATCCTCAGGACAAATTGCAACCTGTACGGAACAGTAGGTTAAAGGTGCTGATTCTCCAAGGAGGGAGATGGCTAGTAAATCGGTTGGAATGGCGAACCCGAGCAAAGGAGATGAGAAATGAGGTGCGTTTTAGAAACCTTTCCCGATCACACGGTGTACCATCTTCTGGGTTTCTCATGCCTGTTTTCGACGTAGGAAGATGCCCTTGAACCTGGAGATTTGGGACCCATGGGATGGGTACCATGCAGTATTACTTGAAAGGGTCTACGTTGGCTCACCCAACCTCACCGAACCTCTCAGCCCCAAGAGTGTCCACCCTTATGTCTCAATCAGCTGCGGGTCTAGATATGGTCAATCCAGGTTGCATCACAGCCCCTGAACGAATTTTGTAAGAATTTCTCTCTCTTTCACTGCCTTTGTTTCACGGGTTTTGAAAAGTAATTTATTTTTATAATGGGGTTTAGCTGCTTTTCACGGCTGTGTTTATGCCGCTTTACACCCCCTTGACTCACTTACAGAGAGATATCAATACATAGGTTTGAAGATTCTTACTAGTCAGATATATTCTTGTGCGGTGAATAGGGGGTGTTGAGTCCAGTTCACTGAAAAAGGAATAGGTCTTGTCTCTTACATATTGGGTTTATGGAACGGTATCTGAGCTAATTTGAAACCCTTGTTTTATGCATCACCCCACCTCACCTTTCCCGTTCAGCAGCCATAGTGTGTTTTCTGAACGTGTGACTCTGTTCTGTTTTGTAATTCAGTTCAAGTGTAGCGGTTTTTACATTCCCTCTCTAAGTGATATCTTATGATAAGTGTCTTTCTCTGTGTGACTTATTTCACTTAGAATCGTCGTACCTAAATCCACTCATCGTGCTGCTACTAGCCTTATGACGTGGATTTCCTGGCTGAGTGATATTCCATTGTACATGAGGACCACAACTTCTTTATTCATTTTTCGCTTTCCTAGGATATTTAAGGTGTAATGAAGTGGGGGTTCTTGTCAACAGAGCAGCCCTAAACTTTGGGGTGCCTGTGTCTTGCTGATTTTTAGTTTTCCCAATTTATACGCCCATGAGTGGAAGTGCCCTATGCTCTCCAAGCTGTGTTTTTTAGATGTTTCAGAACACACCGTACACTTCTCCAGAGTGGCTGTTGGCAATTTACATCCCACCCATCAGCGTAGCAAGGCTCCCATTTCTCCATGGCCGGTCCTGCATTTCTGGTTTGGACACTTTTTTCCGCATGGCCCTTTTGCCCGCTGGGAAGCGAGACTTCTTTGGAGCGCTGATTGGCCTTTCCAGGTTGCTTTGGTTGGCCAAAAAGGGCGTATGCGTTTTTTCCTGAATATATTCAGGAAAAAACGCATACGCCCTTTTTGGCCAAGGGCATCATTGTCCACGTTTTGCCGCTTTTCATGTGCTTTCAAGGCGATTCGAATCTACCTCCTGAAATCTGTTTCCTGCAATTCTGCCTTGCTTTCAAAGCCTCTTCGTTGCCTTCCCTTAATATATTTGTGGACGAGAGGTATCATTTAAAACTCTGCAGGTTTGTGAATTACAGTGCCCCTGAGCTCCATTTTTTAACTCGCTTTTTTGGGAGCTGGCCGCAAAAGCGCAGGATTGCTTCAGGCCCTCTTCTGGTTCTGGGGGGCAGGCTGAGCTTGTGCTTAATTCTTCTTCCTGATGGGAAAATAGAGTGACCTGTGCCTGTCCCAACACCTAGAGCTAGTCTCTCATTGGTTCCCCCTCTTCCCGTTCATCCTCAGGACAAATTGCAACCTGTACGGAACAGGAGGTTAAAGGTGCTGATCCTCCAAGGAGGGAGATGGCTAGTAAATCGGCTGGAATGGCGAACCCGAGCAAAGGAGATGAGAAATGAGGTGCGTTTTAGAAACCTTTCCCGATCACACGGTGTACCATCTTCTGGGTTTCTCATGCCTGTTTTCGACGTAGGAAGATGCCCTTGAACCTGGAGATTTGGGACCCATGGGATGGGTACCATGCAGTATTACTTGAAAGGGTCTGCGTTGGCTCACCCAACCTCACCGAACCTCTCAGCCCCAAGAGTGTCCACCCTTATGTCTCAATCAGCTGTGGGTCTAGATATGGTCAATCCAGGTTGCATCACAGCCCCTGAACGAATTTTGTAAGAATTTCTCTCTCTTTCACTGTCTTTGTTTCACGGGTTTTGAAAAGTAATCTATTTTTATAATGGGGTTTAGCTGCTTTTCACGGCTGTGTTTATGCCGCTTTACACCCCCTTGACTCAGTTACGGAGAGATATCAATACATAGGTTTGAAGATTCTTCCTAGTCAGATATATTCTTGTGCGGTGAATAGGGGGTGTTGAGTCCAGTTCACTGAAAAAGGAATAGGTCTTGTCTCTTACATATTGGGTTTATGGAACGGTATCTGAGCTAATTTGAAACCCTTGTTTTATGCATCACCCCACCTCACCTTTCCCGTTCAGCAGCCATAGTGTGTTTTCTGAACGTGTGACTCTGTTCTGTTTTGTAATTCAGTTCAAGTGTAGCGGTTTTTACATTCCCTCTCTAAGTGATATCTTATGATAAGTGTCTTTTTCTGTGTGACTTATTTCACTTAGAATCGTCGTACCTAAATCCACTCATCGTGCTGCTACTAGCCTTATGTCGTGGATTTCATGGCTGAGTGATATTCCATTGTACATGAGGACCACAACTTCTTTATCCATTTTTCTCTTTCCTAGGATATTTAAGGTGTAATGAAGTGGGGGTTCTTGTCAACAGAGCAGCCCTAAACTTTGGGGTGCCTGTGTCTTGCTGATTTTTAGTTTTCCCAATTTATACGCCCATGAGTGGAAGTGCCCTATGCTCTCCAAGCTGTGTTTTTTAGATGTTTCAGAACACACCGTACACTTCTCCAGAGTGGCTGTTGGCAATTTACATCCCACCCATCAGCGTAGCAAGGCTCCCATTTCTCCATGGCCGGTCCTGCATTTCTGGTTTGGACACTTTTTTCCGCATGGCCCTTTTGCCCGCTGGGAAGCGAGACTTCTTTGGAGCGCTGATTGGCCTTTCCAGGTTGCTTGGTTGGCCAAAAAGGGCGTATGCGTTTTTTCCTGAATATATTCAGGAAAAAACGCATACGCCCATTTTGGCCAAGGGCATCATTGTCCACGTTTTGCCGCTTTTCATGTGCTTTCAAGGCGATTCGAATCTACCTCCTGAAATCTGTTTCCTGCAATTCTGCCTTGCTTTCAAAGCCTCTTCGTTGCCTTCCCTTAATATATTTGTGGACGAGAGGTATCATTTAAAACTCTGCAGGTTTGTGAATTGCAGTGCCCCTGAGCTCCATTTTTCAACTCGCTTTTTTGGGAGCTGGCCGCAAAAGCGCAGGATTGCTTCAGGCCCTCTTCTGGTTCTGGGGGGCAGGCTGCGCTTGTGCTTAATTCTTCTTCCTGATGGGAAAATAGAGTGACCTGTGCCTGTCCCAACACCTAGAGCTAGTCTCTCATTGGTTCCCCCTCTTCCCGTTCATCCTCAGGACAAATTGCAACCTGTACGGAACAGGAGGTTAAAGGTGCTGATTCTCCAAGGAGGGAGATGGCTAGTAAATCGGCTGGAATGGCGAACCCGAGCAAAGGAGATGAGAAATGAGGTGCGTTTTAGAAACCTTTCCCGATCACACGGTGTACCATCTTCTGGGTTTCTCATGCCTGTTTTCGACGTAGGAAGATGCCCTTGAACCTGGAGATTTGGGACCCATGGGATGGGTACCATGCAGTATTACTTGAAAGGGTCTGCGTTGGCTCACCCAACCTCACCGAACCTCTCAGCCCCAAGAGTGTCCACCCTTATGTCTCAATCAGCTGTGGGTCTAGATATGGTCAATCCAGGTTGCATCATAGCCCCTGAACGAATTTTGTAAGAATTTCTCTCTCTTTCACTGTCTTTGTTTCACGGGTTTTGAAAAGTAATTTATTTTTATAATGGGGTTTAGCTGCTTTTCACGGCTGTGTTTATGCCGCTTTACACCCCCTTGACTCACTTACGGAGAGATATCAATACATAGGTTTGAAGATTCTTCCTAGTCAGATATATTCTTGTGCGGTGAATAGGGGGTGTTGAGTCCAGTTCACTGAAAAAGGAATAGGTCTTGTCTCTTACATATTGGGTTTATGGAACGGTATCTGAGCTAATTTGAAACCCTTGTTTTATGCATCACCCCACCTCACCTTTCCCGTTCAGCAGCCATAGTGTGTTTCCTAAACGTGTGACTCTGTTCTGTTTTGTAATTCAGTTCAAGTGTAGCGGTTTTTACATTCCCTCTAGAAGTGATATCTTATGATAAGTGTCTTTTTCTGTGTGACTTATTTCACTTAGAATCGTCGTACCTAAATCCACTCATCGTGCTGCTACTAGCCTTATGACGTTGATTTCCTGGCTGAGTGATATTCCACTGTACATGTGGACCACAACTTCTTTATCCATTTTTCTCTTTCCTAGGATATTTAAGGTGTAATGAAGTGGGGGTTCTTGTCAACAGAGCAGCCCTAAACTTTGGGGTGCCTGTGTCTTGCTGATTTTTAGTTTTCCCAATTTATACGCCCATGAGTGGAAGTGCCCTATGCTCTCCAAGCTGTGTTTTTTAGATGTTTCAGAACACACCGTACACTTCTCCAGAGTGGCTGTTGGCAATTTACATCCCACCCATCAGCGTAGCAAGGCTCCCATTTCTCCATGGCCGGTCCTGCATTTCTGGTTTGGACACTTTTTTCCGCATGGCCCTTTTGCCCGCTGGGAAGCGAGACTTCTTTGGAGCGCTGATTGGCCTTTCCAGGTTGCTTGGTTGGCCAAAAAGGGCGTATGCGTTTTTTCCTGAATATATTCAGGAAAAAACGCATACGCCCTTTTTGGCCAAGGGCATCATTGTCCACGTTTTGCCGCTTTTCATGTGCTTTCAAGGCGATTCGAATCTACCTCCTGAAATCTGTTTCCTGCAATTCTGCCTTGCTTTCAAAGCCTCTTCGTTGCCTTCCCTTAATATATTTGTGGACGAGAGGTATCATTTAAAACTCTGCAGGTTTGTGAATTGCAGTGCCCCTGAGCTCCATTTTTCAACTGGCTTTTTTGGGAGCTGGCCGCAAAAGCGCAGGATTGCTTCAGGCCCTCTTCTGGTTCTGGGGGGCAGGCTGCGCTTGTGCTTAATTCTTCTTCCTGATGGGAAAATAGAGTGACCTGTGCCTGTCCCAACACCTAGAGCTAGTCTCTCATTGGTTCCCCCTCTTCCCGGTCATCCTCAGGACAAATTGCAACCTGTACGGAACAGGAGGTTAAAGGTGCTGATTCTCCAAGGAGGGAGATGGCTAGTAAATCGGCTGGAATGGCGAACCCGAGCAAAGGAGATGAGAAATGAGGTGCGTTTTAGAAACCTTTCCCGATCACACGGTGTACCATCTTCTGGGTTTCTCATGCCTGTTTTCGACGTAGGAAGATGCCCTTGAACCTGGAGATTTGGCACCCATGGGATGGGTACCATGCAGTATTATTGAAAGGGTCTGCGTTGGCTCACCCAACCTCACCGAACCTCTCAGCCCCAAGAGTGTCCACCCTTATGTCTCAATCAGCTGTGGGTCTAGATATGGTCAATCCAGGTTGCATCACAGCCCCTGAACGAATTTTGTAAGAATTTCTCTCTCTTTCACTGTCTTTGTTTCACTGGTTTTGAAAAGTAATTTATTTTTATAATGGGGTTTAGCTGCTTTTCACGGCTGTGTTTATGCCGCTTTACACCCCCTTGACTCACTTACGGAGAGATATCAATACATAGGTTTGAAGATTCTTCCTAGTCAGATATATTCTTGTGCGGTGAATAGGGGGTGTTGAGTCCAGTTCACTGAAAAAGGAATAGGTCTTGTCTCTTACATATTGGGTTTATGGAACGGTATCTGAGCTAATTTGAAACCCTTGTTTTATGCATCTCCCCACCTCACCTTTCCCGTTCAGCAGCCATAGTGTGTTTCCTAAACGTGTGTCTCTGTTCTGTTTTGTAATTCAGTTCAAGTGTAGCGGTTTTTACATCCCCTCTCTAAGTGATATCTTATGATAAGTGTCTTTTTCTGTGTGACTTATTTCACTTAGAATCGTCGTACCTAAATCCACTCATCGTGCTGCTACTAGCCTTATGACGTTGATTTCATGGCTGAGTGATATTCCATTGTACATGAGGACCCCAACTTCTTTATCCATTTTTCTCTTTCCTAGGATATTTAAGGTGTAATGAAGTGGGGGTTCTTGTCAACAGAGCAGCCCTAAACTTTGGGGTGCCTGTGTCTTGCTGATGTTTAGTTTTCCCAATTTATACGCCCATGAGTGGAAGTGCCCTATGCTCTCCAAGCTGTGTTTTTTAGATGTTTCAGAACACACCGTACACTTCTCCAGAGTGGCTGTTGGCAATTTACATCCCGCCCATCAGCGTAGCAAGGCTCCCATTTCTCCATGGCCGGTCCTGCATTTCTGGTTTGGACACTTTTTTCCGCATGGCCCTTTTGCCCGCTGGGAAGCGAGACTTCTTTGGAGCGCTGATTGGCCTTTCCAGGTTGCTTGGTTGGCCAAAAAGGGCGTATGCGTTTTTTCCTGAATATATTCAGGAAAAAACGCATACGCCCTTTTTGGCCAAGGGCATCATTGTCCACGTTTTGCCGCTTTTCATGTGCTTTCAAGGCGATTCGAATCTACCTCCTGAAATCTGTTTCCTGCAATTCTGCCTTGCTTTCAGAGCCTCTTCGTTGCCTTCCCTTAATATATTTGTGGACGAGAGGTATCATTTAAAACTCTGCAGGTTTGTGAATTGCAGTGCCCCTGAGCTCCATTTTTCAACTCGCTTTTTTGGGAGCTGGCCGCAAAAGCGCAGGATTGCTTCAGGCCCTCTTCTCGTTCTGGGGGGCAGGCTGAGCTTGTGCTTAATTCTTCTTCCTGATGGGAAAATAGAGTGACCTGTGCCTGTCCCAACACCTAGAGCTAGTCTCTCATTGGTTCCCCCTCTTCCCGTTCATCCTCAGGACAAATTGCAACCTGTACGGAACAGGAGGTTAAAGGTGCTGATTCTCCAAGGAGGGAGATGGCTAGTAAATCGGCTGGAATGGCGAACCCGAGCAAAGGAGATGAGAAATGAGGTGCGTTTTAGAAACCTTTCCCGATCACACGGTGTACCATCTTCTGGGTTTCTCATGCCTGTTTTCGACGTAGGAAGATGCCCTTGAACCTGGAGATTTGGGACCCATGGGATGGGTACCATGCAGTATTACTTGAAAGGGTCTGCGTTGGCTCACCCAACCTCACCGAACCTCTCAGCCCCAAGAGTGTCCACCCTTATGTCTCAATCAGCTGCGGGTCTAGATATGGTCAATCCAGGTTGCATCACAGCCCCTGAACGAATTTTGTAAGAATTTCTCTCTCTTTCACTGTCTTTGTTTCACGGGTTTTGAAAAGTAATTTATTTTTATAATGGGGTTTAGCTGCTTTTCACGGCTGTGTTTATGCCGCTTTACACCCCCTTGACTCACTTACAGAGAGATATCAATACATACGTTTGAAGATTCTTCCTAGTCAGATATATTCTTGTGCGGTGAATAGGGGGTGTTGAGTCCAGTTCACTGAAAAAGGAATAGGTCTTGTCTCTTACATATTGGGTTTATGGAACGGTATCTGAGCTAATTTGAAACCCTTGTTTTATGCATCACCCCACCTCACCTTTCCCGTTCAGCAGCCATAGTGTGTTTTCTGAACGTGTGACTCTGTTCTGTTTTGTAATTCAGTTCAAGTGTAGCGGTTTTTACATTCCCTCTCTAAGTGATATCTTAGGATAAGTGTCTTTTTCTGTGTGACTTATTTCACTTAGAATCGTCGTACCTAAATCCACTCATCGTGCTGCTACTAGCCTTATGACGTGGATTTCATGGCTGAGTGATATTCCATTGTACATGAGGACCCCAACTTCTTTATCCATTTTTCGCTTTCCTAGGATATTTAAGGTGTAATGAAGTGGGGGTTCTTGTCAACAGAGCAGCCCTAAACTTTGGGGTGCCTGTGTCTTGCTGATTTTTAGTTTTCCCAATTTATACGCCCATGAGTGGAAGTGCACTATGCTCTCCAAGCTGTGTTTTTTAGATGTTTCAGAACACACCGTACACTTCTCCAGAGTGGCTGTTGGCAATTTACATCCCACCCATCAGCGTAGCAAGGCTCCCATTTCTCCATGGCCGGTCCTGCATTTCTGGTTTGGACACTTTTTTCCGCATGGCCCTTTTGCCCGCTGGGAAGCGAGACTTCTTTGGAGCGCTGATTGGCCTTTCCAGGTTGCTTGGTTGGCCAAAAAGGGCGTATGCGTTTTTTCCTGAATATATTCAGGAAAAAACGCATACGCCCTTTTTGGCCAAGGGCATCATTGTCCACGTTTTGCAGCTTTTCATGTGCTTTCAAGGCGATTCGAATCTACCTCCTGAAATCTGTTTCCTGCAATTCTGCCTTGCTTTCAAAGCCTCTTCGTTGCCTTCCCTTAATATATTTGTGGACGAGAGGTATCATTTAAAACTCTGCAGGTTTGTGAATTGCAGTGCCCCTGAGCTCCATTTTTCAACTCGCTTTTTTGGGAGCTGGCCGCAAAAGCGCAGGATTGCTTCAGGCCCTCTTCTGGTTCTGGGGGGCAGGCTGAGCTTGTGCTTAATTCTTCTTCCTGATGGGAAAATAGAGTGACCTGTGCCTGTCCCAACACCTAGAGCTAGTCTCTCATTGGTTCCCCCTCTTCCCGTTCATCCTCAGGAGAAATTGCAACCTGTACGGTACAGGAGGTTAAAGGTGCTGATTCTCCAAGGAGGGAGATGGCTAGTAAATCGGCTGGAATGGCGAACCCGAGCAAAGGAGATGAGAAATGAGGTGCGTTTTAGAAACCTTTCCCGATCACACGGTGTACCATCTTCTGGGTTTCTCATGCCTGTTTTCGACGTAGGAAGATGCCCTTGAACCTGGAGATTTGGGACCCATGGGATGGGTACCATGCAGTATTACTTGAAAGGGTCTGTGTTGGCTCACCCAACCTCACCGAACCTCTCAGCCCCAAGAGTGTCCACCCTTATGTCTCAATCAGCTGTGGGTCTAGATATGGTCAATCCAGGTTGCATCACAGCCCCTGAACGAATTTTGTAAGAATTTCTCTCTCTTTCACTGCCTTTGTTTCACGGGTTTTGAAAAGTAATTTATTTTTATAATGGGGTTTAGCTGCTTTTCACGGCTGTGTTTATGCCGCTTTACACCCCCTTGACTCACTTACAGAGAGATATCAATACATAGGTTTGAAGATTCTTACTAGTCAGATATATTCTTGTGCGGTGAATAGGGGGTGTTGAGTCCAGTTCACTGAAAAAGGAATAGGTCTTGTCTCTTACATATTGGGTTTATGGAACGGTATCTGAGCTAATTTGAAACCCTTGTTTTATGCATCACCCCACCTCACCTTTCCCGTTCAGCAGCCATAGTGTGTTTTCTGAACGTGTGACTCTGTTCTGTTTTGTAATTCAGTTCAAGTGTAGCGGTTTTTACATTCCCTCTCTAAGTGATATCTTATGATAAGTGTCTTTTTCTGTGTGACTTATTTCACTTAGAATCGTCGTACCTAAATCCACTCATCGTGCTGCTACTAGCCTTATGACGTGGATTTCATGGCTGAGTGATATTCCATTGTACATGAGGACCACAACTTCTTTATCCATTTTTCTCTTTCCTAGGATATTTAAGGTGTAATGAAGTGGGGGTTCTTGTCAACAGAGCAGCCCTAAACTTTGGGGTGCCTGTGCCTTGCTGATTTTTAGTTTTCCCAATTTATACGCCCATGAGTGGAAGTGCCCTATGCTCTCCAAGCTGTGTTTTTTAGATGTTTCAGAACACACCGTACACTTCTCCAGAGTGGCTGTTGGCAATTTACATCCCACCCATCAGCGTAGCAAGGCTCCCATTTCTCCATGGCCGGTCCTGCATTTCTGGTTTGGACACTTTTTTCCGCATGGCCCTTTTGCCCGCTGGGAAGCGAGACTTCTTTGGAGCGCTGATTGGCCTTTCCAGGTTGCTTGGTTGGCCAAAAAGGGCGTATGCGTTTTTTCCTGAATATATTCAGGAAAAAACGCATACGCCCTTTTTGGCCAAGGGCATCATTGTCCACGATTTGCCGCTTTTCAGGTGCTTTCAAGGCGATTCGAATCTACCTCCTGAAATCTGTTTCCTGCAATTCTGCCTTGCTTTCAAAGCCTCTTCGTTGCCTTCCCTTAATATATTTGTGGACGAGAGGTATCATTTAAAACTCTGCAGGTTTGTGAATTGCAGTGCCCCTGAGCTCCATTTTTCAACTCGCTTTTTTGGGAGCTGGCCGCAAAAGCGCAGGATTGCTTCAGGCCCTCTTCTGGTTCTGGGGGGCAGGCTGCGCTTGTGCTTAATTCTTCTTCCTGATGGGAAAATAGAGTGACCTGTGCCTGTCCCAACACCTAGAGCTAGTCTCTCATTGGTTCCCCCTCTTCCCGTTCATCCTCAGGACAAATTGCAACCTGTACGGAACAGGAGGTTAAAGGTGCTGATTCTCCAAGGAGGGAGATGGCTAGTAAATCGGCTGGAATGGCGAACCCGAGCAAAGGAGATGAGAAATGAGGTGCGTTTTAGAAACCTTTCCCGATCACACGGTGTACCATCTTCTGGGTTTCTCATGCCTGTTTTCGACGTAGGAAGATGCCCTTGAACCTGGAGATTTGGGACCCATGGGATGGGTACCATGCAGTATTACTTGAAAGGGTCTGCGTTGGCTCACCCAACCTCACCGAACCTCTCAGCCCCAAGAGTGTCCACCCTTATGTCTCAATCAGCTGTGGGTCTAGATATGGTCAATCCAGGTTGCATCACAGCCCCTGAACGAATTTTGTAAGAATTTCTCTCTCTTTCACTGTCTTTGTTTCACTGGTTTTGAAAAGTAATTTATTTTTATAATGGGGTTTAGCTGCTTTTCACGGCTGTGTTTATGCCGCTTTACACCCCCTTGACTCACTTACGGAGAGATATCAATACATAGGTTTGAAGATTCTTCCTAGTCAGATATATTCTTGTGCGGTGAATAGGGGGTGTTGAGTCCAGTTCACTGAAAAAGGAATAGGTCTTGTCTCTTACATATTGGGTTTATGGAACGGTATCTGAGCTAATTTGAAACCCTTGTTTTATGCATCTCCCCACCTCACCTTTCCCGTTCAGCAGCCATAGTGTGTTTCCTAAACGTGTGTCTCTGTTCTGTTTTGTAATTCAGTTCAAGTGTAGCGGTTTTTACATCCCCTCTCTAAGTGATATCTTATGATAAGTGTCTTTTTCTGTGTGACTTATTTCACTTAGAATCGTCGTACCTAAATCCACTCATCGTGCTGCTACTAGCCTTATGACGTTGATTTCATGGCTGAGTGATATTCCATTGTACATGAGGACCCCAACTTCTTTATCCATTTTTCTCTTTCCTAGGATATTTAAGGTGTAATGAAGTGGGGGTTCTTGTCAACAGAGCAGCCCTAAACTTTGGGGTGCCTGTGTCTTGCTGATGTTTAGTTTTCCCAATTTATACGCCCATGAGTGGAAGTGCCCTATGCTCTCCAAGCTGTGTTTTTTAGATGTTTCAGAACACACCGTACACTTCTCCAGAGTGGCTGTTGGCAATTTACATCCCGCCCATCAGCGTAGCAAGGCTCCCATTTCTCCATGGCCGGTCCTGCATTTCTGGTTTGGACACTTTTTTCCGCATGGCCCTTTTGCCCGCTGGGAAGCGAGACTTCTTTGGAGCGCTGATTGGCCTTTCCAGGTTGCTTGGTTGGCCAAAAAGGGCGTATGCGTTTTTTCCTGAATATATTCAGGAAAAAACGCATACGCCCTTTTTGGCCAAGGGCATCATTGTCCACGTTTTGCCGCTTTTCATGTGCTTTCAAGGCGATTCGAATCTACCTCCTGAAATCTGTTTCCTGCAATTCTGCCTTGCTTTCAGAGCCTCTTCGTTGCCTTCCCTTAATATATTTGTGGACGAGAGGTATCATTTAAAACTCTGCAGGTTTGTGAATTGCAGTGCCCCTGAGCTCCATTTTTCAACTCGCTTTTTTGGGAGCTGGCCGCAAAAGCGCAGGATTGCTTCAGGCCCTCTTCTCGTTCTGGGGGGCAGGCTGAGCTTGTGCTTAATTCTTCTTCCTGATGGGAAAATAGAGTGACCTGTGCCTGTCCCAACACCTAGAGCTAGTCTCTCATTGGTTCCCCCTCTTCCCGTTCATCCTCAGGACAAATTGCAACCTGTACGGAACAGGAGGTTAAAGGTGCTGATTCTCCAAGGAGGGAGATGGCTAGTAAATCGGCTGGAATGGCGAACCCGAGCAAAGGAGATGAGAAATGAGGTGCGTTTTAGAAACCTTTCCCGATCACACGGTGTACCATCTTCTGGGTTTTTCATGCCTGTTTTCGACGTAGGAAGATGCCCTTGAACCTGGAGATTTGGGACCCATGGGATGGGTACCATGCAGTATTACTTGAAAGGGTCTGCGTTGGCTCACCCAACCTCACCGAACCTCTCAGCCCCAAGAGTGTCCACCCTTATGTCTCAATCAGCTGCGGGTCTAGATATGGTCAATCCAGGTTGCATCACAGCCCCTGAACGAATTTTGTAAGAATTTCTCTCTCTTTCACTGTCTTTGTTTCACGGGTTTTGAAAAGTAATTTATTTTTATAATGGGGTTTAGCTGCTTTTCACGGCTGTGTTTATGCCGCTTTACACCCCCTTGACTCACTTACAGAGAGATATCAATACATACGTTTGAAGATTCTTCCTAGTCAGATATATTCTTGTGCGGTGAATAGGGGGTGTTGAGTCCAGTTCACTGAAAAAGGAATAGGTCTTGTCTCTTACATATTGGGTTTATGGAACGGTATCTGAGCTAATTTGAAACCCTTGTTTTATGCATCACCCCACCTCACCTTTCCCGTTCAGCAGCCATAGTGTGTTTTCTGAACGTGTGACTCTGTTCTGTTTTGTAATTCAGTTCAAGTGTAGCGGTTTTTACATTCCCTCTCTAAGTGATATCTTAGGATAAGTGTCTTTTTCTGTGTGACTTATTTCACTTAGAATCGTCGTACCTAAATCCACTCATCGTGCTGCTACTAGCCTTATGACGTGGATTTCATGGCTGAGTGATATTCCATTGTACATGAGGACCCCAACTTCTTTATCCATTTTTCGCTTTCCTAGGATATTTAAGGTGTAATGAAGTGGGGGTTCTTGTCAACAGAGCAGCCCTAAACTTTGGGGTGCCTGTGTCTTGCTGATTTTTAGTTTTCCCAATTTATACGCCCATGAGTGGAAGTGCACTATGCTCTCCAAGCTGTGTTTTTTAGATGTTTCAGAACACACCGTACACTTCTCCAGAGTGGCTGTTGGCAATTTACATCCCACCCATCAGCGTAGCAAGGCTCCCATTTCTCCATGGCCGGTCCTGCATTTCTGGTTTGGACACTTTTTTCCGCATGGCCCTTTTGCCCGCTGGGAAGCGAGACTTCTTTGGAGCGCTGATTGGCCTTTCCAGGTTGCTTGGTTGGCCAAAAAGGGCGTATGCGTTTTTTCCTGAATATATTCAGGAAAAAACGCATACGCCCTTTTTGGCCAAGGGCATCATTGTCCACGTTTTGCCGCTTTTCATGTGCTTTCAAGGCGATTCGAATCTACCTCCTGAAATCTGTTTCCTGCAATTCTGCCTTGCTTTCAAAGCCTCTTCGTTGCCTTCCCTTAATATATTTGTGGACGAGAGGTATCATTTAAAACTCTGCAGGTTTGTGAATTGCAGTGCCCCTGAGCTCCATTTTTCAACTCGCTTTTTTGGGAGCTGGCCGCAAAAGCGCAGGATTGCTTCAGGCCCTCTTCTGGTTCTGGGGGGCAGGCTGAGCTTGTGCTTAATTCTTCTTCCTGATGGGAAAATAGAGTGACCTGTGCCTGTCCCAACACCTAGAGCTAGTCTCTCATTGGTTCCCCCTCTTCCCGTTCATCCTCAGGAGAAATTGCAACCTGTACGGTACAGGAGGTTAAAGGTGCTGATTCTCCAAGGAGGGAGATGGCTAGTAAATCGGCTGGAATGGCGAACCCGAGCAAAGGAGATGAGAAATGAGGTGCGTTTTAGAAACCTTTCCCGATCACACGGTGTACCATCTTCTGGGTTTCTCATGCCTGTTTTCGACGTAGGAAGATGCCCTTGAACCTGGAGATTTGGGACCCATGGGATGGGTACCATGCAGTATTACTTGAAAGGGTCTGTGTTGGCTCACCCAACCTCACCGAACCTCTCAGCCCCAAGAGTGTCCACCCTTATGTCTCAATCAGCTGTGGGTCTAGATATGGTCAATCCAGGTTGCATCACAGCCCCTGAACGAATTTTGTAAGAATTTCTCTCTCTTTCACTGCCTTTGTTTCACGGGTTTTGAAAAGTAATTTATTTTTATAATGGGGTTTAGCTGCTTTTCACGGCTGTGTTTATGCCGCTTTACACCCCCTTGACTCACTTACAGAGAGATATCAATACATAGGTTTGAAGATTCTTACTAGTCAGATATATTCTTGTGCGGTGAATAGGGGGTGTTGAGTCCAGTTCACTGAAAAAGGAATAGGTCTTGTCTCTTACATATTGGGTTTATGGAACGGTATCTGAGCTAATTTGAAACCCTTGTTTTATGCATCACCCCACCTCACCTTTCCCGTTCAGCAGCCATAGTGTGTTTTCTGAACGTGTGACTCTGTTCTGTTTTGTAATTCAGTTCAAGTGTAGCGGTTTTTACATTCCCTCTCTAAGTGATATCTTATGATAAGTGTCTTTTTCTGTGTGACTTATTTCACTTAGAATCGTCGTACCTAAATCCACTCATCGTGCTGCTACTAGCCTTATGACGTGGATTTCATGGCTGAGTGATATTCCATTGTACATGAGGACCACAACTTCTTTATCCATTTTTCTCTTTCCTAGGATATTTAAGGTGTAATGAAGTGGGGGTTCTTGTCAACAGAGCAGCCCTAAACTTTGGGGTGCCTGTGCCTTGCTGATTTTTAGTTTTCCCAATTTATACGCCCATGAGTGGAAGTGCCCTATGCTCTCCAAGCTGTGTTTTTTAGATGTTTCAGAACACACCGTACACTTCTCCAGAGTGGCTGTTGGCAATTTACATCCCACCCATCAGCGTAGCAAGGCTCCCATTTCTCCATGGCCGGTCCTGCATTTCTGGTTTGGACACTTTTTTCCGCATGGCCCTTTTGCCCGCTGGGAAGCGAGACTTCTTTGGAGCGCTGATTGGCCTTTCCAGGTTGCTTGGTTGGCCAAAAAGGGCGTATGCGTTTTTTCCTGAATATATTCAGGAAAAAACGCATACGCCCTTTTTGGCCAAGGGCATCATTGTCCACGATTTGCCGCTTTTCAGGTGCTTTCAAGGCGATTCGAATCTACCTCCTGAAATCTGTTTCCTGCAATTCTGCCTTGCTTTCAAAGCCTCTTCGTTGCCTTCCCTTAATATATTTGTGGACGAGAGGTATCATTTAAAACTCTGCAGGTTTGTGAATTGCAGTGCCCCTGAGCTCCATTTTTCAACTCGCTTTTTTGGGAGCTGGCCGCAAAAGCGCAGGATTGCTTCAGGCCCTCTTCTGGTTCTGGGGGGCAGGCTGCGCTTGTGCTTAATTCTTCTTCCTGATGGGAAAATAGAGTGACCTGTGCCTGTCCCAACACCTAGAGCTAGTCTCTCATTGGTTCCCCCTCTTCCCGTTCATCCTCAGGACAAATTGCAACCTGTACGGAACAGGAGGTTAAAGGTGCTGATTCTCCAAGGAGGGAGATGGCTAGTAAATCGGCTGGAATGGCGAACCCGAGCAAAGGAGATGAGAAATGAGGTGCGTTTTAGAAACCTTTCCCGATCACACGGTGTACCATCTTCTGGGTTTCTCATGCCTGTTTTCGACGTAGGAAGATGCCCTTGAACCTGGAGATTTGGGACCCATGGGATGGGTACCATGCAGTATTACTTGAAAGGGTCTGCGTTGGCTCACCCAACCTCACCGAACCTCTCAGCCCCAAGAGTGTCCACCCTTATGTCTCAATCAGCTGTGGGTCTAGATATGGTCAATCCAGGTTGCATCACAGCCCCTGAACGAATTTTGTAAGAATTTCTCTCTCTTTCACTGTCTTTGTTTCACTGGTTTTGAAAAGTAATTTATTTTTATAATGGGGTTTAGCTGCTTTTCACGGCTGTGTTTATGCCGCTTTACACCCCCTTGACTCACTTACAGAGAGATATCAATACATAGGTTTGAAGATTCTTACTAGTCAGATATATTCTTGTGCGGTGAATAGGGGGTGTTGAGTCCAGTTCACTGAAAAAGGAATAGGTCTTGTCTCTTACATATTGGGTTTATGGAACGGTATCTGAGCTAATTTGAAACCCTTGTTTTATGCATCACCCCACCTCACCTTTCCCGTTCAGCAGCCATAGTGTGTTTTCTGAACGTGTGACTCTGTTCTGTTTTGTAATTCAGTTCAAGTGTAGCGGTTTTTACATTCCCTCTCTAAGTGATATCTTAGGATAAGTGTCTTTTTCTGTGTGACTTATTTCACTTAGAATCGTCGTACCTAAATCCACTCATCGTGCTGCTACTAGCCTTATGACGTGGATTTCATGGCTGAGTGATATTCCATTGTACATGAGGACCACAACTTCTTTATCCATTTTTCTCTTTCCTAGGATATTTAAGGTGTAATGAAGTGGGGGTTCTTGTCAACAGAGCAGCCCTAAACTTTGGGGTGCCTGTGTCTTGCTGATTTTTAGTTTTCCCAATTTATACGCCCATGAGTGGAAGTGCCCTATGCTCTCCAAGCTCTGTTTTTTAGATGTTTCAGAACACACCGTACACTTCTCCAGAGTGGCTGTTGGCAATTTACATCCCACCCATCAGCGTAGCAAGGCTCCCATTTCTCCATGGCCGGTCCTGCATTTCTGGTTTGGACACTTTTTTCCGCATGGCCCTTTTGCCCGCTGGGAAGCGAAACTTCTTTGGAGCGCTGATTGGCCTTTCCAGGTTGCTTGGTTGGCCAAAAAGGGCGTATGCGTTTTTTCCTGAATATATTCAGGAAAAAACGCATACGCCCTTTTTGGCCAAGGGCATCATTGTCCACGTTTTGCCGCTTTTCATGTGCTTTCAAGGCGATTCGAATCTACCTCCTGAAATCTGTTTCCTGCAATTCTGCCTTGCTTTCAAAGCCTCTTCGTTGCCTTCCCTTAATATATTTGTGGACGAGAGGTATCATTTAAAACTCTGCAGGTTTGTGAATTGCAGTGCCCCTGAGCTCCATTTTTCAACTCGCTTTTTTGGGAGCTGGCCGCAAAAGCGCAGGATTGCTTCAGGCCCTCTTCTGGTTCTGGGGGGCAGGCTGAGCTTGTGCTTAATTCTTCTTCCTGATGGGAAAATAGAGTGACCTGTGCCTGTCCCAACACCTAGAGCTAGTCTCTCATTGGTTCCCCCTCTTCCCGTTCATCCTCAGGACAAATTGCAACCTGTACGGAACAGGAGGTTAAAGGTGCTGATTCTCCAAGGAGGGAGATGGCTACTAAATCGGCTGGAATGGCGAACCCGAGCAAAGGAGATGAGAAATGAGGTGCGTTTTAGAAACCTTTCCCGATCACACGGTGTACCATCTTCTGGGTTACTCATGCCTGTTTTCGACGTAGGAAGATGCCCTTGAACCTGGAGATTTGGGACCCATGGGATGGGTACCATGCAGTATTACTTGAAAGGGTCTGCGTTGGCTCACCCAACCTCACCGAACCTCTCAGCCCCAAGAGTGTCCACCCTTATGTCTCAATCAGCTGTGGGTCTAGATATGGTCAATCCAGGTTGCATCACAGCCCCTGAACGAATTTTGTAAGAATTTCTCTCTTTTTCACTGTCTTTGTTTCACTGGTTTTGAAAAGTAATTTATTTTTATAATGGGGTTTAGCTGCTTTTCACGGCTGTGTTTATGCCGCTTTACACCCCCTTGACTCACTTACAGAGAGATATCAATACATAGGTTTGATGATTCTTACTAGTCAGATATATTCTTGTGCGGTGAATAGGGGGTGTTGAGTCCAGTTCACTGAAAAAGGAATAGGTCTTGTCTCTTACATATTGGGTTTATGGAACGGTATCTGAGCTAATTTGAAACCCTTGTTTTATGCATCACCCCACCTCACCTTTCCCGTTCAGCAGCCATAGTGTGTTTTCTGAACGTGTGACTCTGTTCTGTTTTGTAATTCAGTTCAAGTGTAGCGGTTTTTACATTCCCTCTCTAAGTGATATCTTATGATAAGTGTCTTTTTCTGTGTGACTTATTTCACTTAGAATCGTCGTACCTAAATCCACTCATCGTGCTGCTACTAGCCTTATGACGTGGATTTCATGGCTGAGTGATATTCCATTGTACATGAGGACCACAACTTCTTTATCCATTTTTCTCTTTCCTAGGATATTTAAGGTGTAATGAAGTGGGGGTTCTTGTCAACAGAGCAGCCCTAAACTTTGGGGTGCCTGTGTCTTGCTGATTTTTAGTTTTCCCAATTTATACGCCCATGAGTGGAAGTGCCCTATGCTCTCCAAGCTGTGTTTTTTAGATGTTTCAGAACACACCGTACACTTCTCCAGAGTGGCTGTTGGCAATTTACATCCCACCCATCAGCGTAGCAAGGCTCCCGTTTCTCCATGGCCGCTCCTGCATTTCTGGTTTTGAGACTTTTTTCCGCATGGCCCTTTTGCCCGCTGGGAACCCGACTTCTTTGGAGCGCTGATTTTCCTTTCCAAGTTGCTTGGTTGGCCAAAAAGGGCGTATGCGTTTTTTCCTGAATATATTCAGGAAAAAACGCATATGCACTTTTTGTCCAAGGGCATCATTGTCCACGTTTTCCCGCTTTTCATGTTCTTTCAAGGCGATTCGAATCTACCTCCTGAAATCTGTTTCCTGCAATTCTGCCTTGCTTTCAAATCCTCTTCGTTGCCTTCCCTCAATATATTTGTGGACGAGAGTTATCATTTAAAACTCTGCAGGTTTGTGAATTGCAGTGCCCCTGAGTTCCATTTTTCAAGTCGCTTTTTGGGAGCTGGCCGCAAAAGCGCAGGATTGCTTCAGGCCCTCTTCTGGTTCTGGGGGGCAGGCTGAAGCTGTGGTTAATTCTTCTTCCTGATGGGAAAATAGAGTCACCTGTGCCTGTCCCAACCACTAGAGCTAGTCTCTCATTGGTTCCCCCTCTTCCCGTTCATCCTCAGGACAAATTGCAACCTGTACGGAACAGGAGGTTAAAGGTGCTGATTCTCCAAGGAGGGAGATGGCTAGTAAAGGGGCTGGAATGGCGAACCCGAGCACAAGGAGATGAGAAATGAGGTGCGTTTTAGAAACCTTTCCCGATCACACGGTGTACCATCTTCTGGGTTTCTCATGCACGTTTTCGACGTAGGAAGTTGCCCTTGAACCTGGGGATTTGGGACCCATGGGATGGGTACCATGCAGTATTACTTTAAAGGGTGTGCGTTGGCTCACCCAACCTCACCAAAGCTCTCAGCCCCATGAGTGTCCACCCTTATGTCTCAATCAGCTGTGGGTCTAGATATGGTCAATCCAGGTTGCATCACAGCCCCTGAACGAATTTTGTAAGAATTTCTCTCTCTTTCACTGTCTTTGTTTCACGGGTTTTGAAAAGTAATTTATTTTCATAATGGGGTTTAGCTGCTTTTCACGGCTGTGTTTATGCCGCTTTACACCCCCTTGACTCACTTACAGAGAGATATCAATACATAGTTTTGAAGATTCTTACTAGTCAGATATATTTTTGTGCGGTGAATAGGGGGTGTTGAGTCCAGTTCACTGAGCAAGGAGTAGGTCTTGTCTATTACATATTGGGTTTTTTGAACGGTATCGGAGCTAATTTGAAACCCTTGTTTTATGCATCACCCCACCTCACCTTTCCAGTTCAGCAGCCATAGTGTGTTTTCTAAACGTGTGACTCTGTTCTGTTTTGTAATTCAGTTCAAGTGTAGCAGTTTTTACATTCCCTCTGTAAGTGCTATCTTATGATAAGTGTCTTTTTCTGTGTGACTTATTTCACTTAGAATCGTCATACCTAAATCCAATCATCGTGCTGATACTAGCCTTATGACGTTGATTTCATGGGTGAGTGATATTCCATTGTACATGAGGACCCCAACTTCTTTATCCATTTTTCTCTTTCCTAGGATATTTAAAGTGTAAAGAAGTGGGGGTTCTTGTCAACAGAGCAGCCCTAAACTTTGGGGTGCCTGTGTCTTGCTGCTTTTTAGTTTTCCCAATTTATACGCCCATGAGTGTAAGTGCCCTATGTGCTCCAAGCTGTGTTTTTTAGATGTTTCAGGACACACCGTACACTTCTCCAGAGTGGCTGTTGGCAATTTACATCCCGCCCATCAGCGTAGCAAGTCTCCCATTTCTCCATGGCCGCTCCTGCATTTCTGGTTTTGAGACTTTTTTTCCGCATGGCCCTTTTGCCCGCTGGGAACCCGACTTCTTTGGAGCGCTGATTTTCCTTTCCAAGTTGCTTGGTTGGCCAAAAAGGGCGTATGCGTTTTTTCCTGAATATATTCAGGAAAAAACGCATATGCACTTTTTGTCCAAGGGCATCATTGTCCACGTTTTCCCGCTTTTTATATTCTTTCAGGGCGATTCGAATCTACCTCCTGAAATCTGTTTCCTGCAATTCTGCCTTGCTTTCAAATCCTCTTCGTTGCCTTCCCTCAATATATTTGTGGACGAGAGTTATCATTTAAAACTCTGCAGGTTTGTGAATTGCAGTGCCCCTGAGTTCCATTTTTCAAGTCGCTTTTTGGGAGCTGGCCGCAAAAGCGCAGGATTGCTTTAGGCCCTCTTCTGGTTCTGGGGGGCAGGCTGAAGCTGTGGTTAATTCTTCTTCCTGATGGGAAAATAGAGTCACCTGTGCCTGTCCCAACCACTAGAGCTAGTTTCTCATTGGTTCCCCCTCTTCCCGTTCATCCTCAGGACAAATTGCAACCTGTACGGAACAGGAGGTTAAAGGTGCTGATTCTCCAAGGAGGGAGATGGCTAGTAAAGGGGCTGGAATGGCGAACCCGAGCACAAGGAGATGAGAAATGAGGTGCGTTTTAGAAACCTTTCCCGATCACATGGTGTACCATCTTCTGGGTTTCTCATGCACGTTTTCGACGTAGGAAGTTGCCCTTGAACCTGGGGATTTGGGACCCATGGGATGGGTACCATGCAGTATTACTTTAAAGGGTGTGCGTTGGCTCACCCAACCTCACCAAAGCTCTCAGCCCCATGAGTGTCCACCCTTATGTCTCAATCAGCTGTGGGTCTAGATATGGTCAATCCAGGTTGCATCACAGCCCCTGAACGAATTTTGTAAGAATTTCTCTCTCTTTCACTGTCTTTGTTTCACCCGTTTTGAAAAGTAATTTATTTTCATAATGGGGTTTAGCTGCTTTTCACGGCTGTGTTTATGCCGCTTTACACCCCCTTGACTCACTTACAGAGAGATATCAATACATAGTTTTGAAGATTCTTACTAGTCAGATATATTCTTGTGCGGTGAATAGGGGGTGTTGAGTCCAGTTCACTGAGCAAGGAGTAGGTCTTGTCTATTACATATTGGGTTTATTGAACGGTATCGGAGCTAATTTGAAACCCTTGTTTTATGCATCACCCCACCTCACCTTTCCAGTTCAGCAGCCATAGTGTGTTTTCTAAACGTGTGACTCTGTTCTGTTTTGTAATTCAGTTCAAGTGTAGCAGTTTTTACATTCCCTCTGTAAGTGCTATCTTATGATAAGTGTCTTTTTCTGTGTGACTTATTTCACTTAGAATCGTCATACCTAAATCCAATCATCGTGCTGCTACTAGCCTTATGACGTTGAGTTCATGGCTGAGTGATATTCCATTGTACATGAGGACCCCAACTTCTTTATCCATTTTTCTCTTTCCTAGGATATTTAAAGTGTAAAGAAGTGGGGGTTCTTGTCAACAGAGCAGCCCTAAACTTTGGGGTGCCTGTGTCTTGCTGATTTTTAGTTTTCCCAATTTATACGCCCATGAGTGTAAGTGCCCTATGTGCTCCAAGCTGTGTTTTTTAGATGTTTCAGGACACACCGTACACTTCTCCAGAGTGGCTGTTGGCAATTTACATCCCGCCCATCAGCGTAGCAAGTCTCCCATTTCTCCATGGCCGCTCCTGCATTTCTGGTTTTGACACTTTTTTCCGCATGGCCCTTTTGCCCGCTGGGAACCCGACTTCTTTGGAGCGCTGATTTTCCTTTCCAGGTTGCTTGGTTGGCCAAAAAGGGCGTATGCGTTTTTTCCTGAATATATTCAGGAAAAAACGCATACGCCCTTTTTGGCCAAGGGCATCATTGTCCACGTTTTGCCGCTTTTCATGTGCTTTCAAGGCGATTCGAATCTACCTCCTGAAATCTGTTTCCTGCAATTCTGCCTTGCTTTCAAATCCTCTTCGTTGCCTTCCCTCAATATATTTGTGGACGAGAGTTGTCATTTATAACTCTGCAGGTTTGTGAATTGTAGTGCCCCTGAGCTCCATTTTTCAAGTCGCTTGTTGGGAGCTGGCCGGAAAAGCGCAGGATTGCTTCAGGCCCTCTTCTGGTTCTGGGGGGCAGGCTGAGGCTGTGGTTAATTCTTCTTCCTGATGGGAAAATAGAGTGACCTGTGCCTGTCCCAACCATTAGAGCTAGTCTCTCATTGGTTCCCCCTCTTCCCGTTCATCCTCAGGACAAATTGCAACCTGTATGGAACAGAAGGTTAAAGGTGCTGATTCTCCAAGGAGGGAGATTGCTAGTAAACGGGCTCGAATGGAGAACCCGAGCACAAGGAGATGAGAAATGAGGTGCGTTTTAGAAACCTTTCCCGATCACACGGTGTACCATCTTCTGGGTTTCCCATGCACGTTTTTGACGTAGGAAGATGCCCTTGAACCTGGAGAATTGGGACCCATCAAGAAATCACATTAAGGTTCTCTTTTTAACGTGTTCCTTAAAACACTAGTGCTTAGGAAATCTATTGGAGGCAGAAGCAGTCAAGGGTAGCTTAGGTTTGGGGTTAGGGTGTGGGTTAGGGTACGACTTAGGGTACGGGTTCGGGTAGGGCGTAGGGTATGGGTTAGGGTTAGGGTTAGTCTTAGAGTTAGGGCTCGGTTTAGGGTACGGGCTAGGATTAGGGTACGTGTTAGGGTTAGGGTAGGGGTTAGGGTTAGTGTACGCGTTAGGGTTAGGGTCGTTATTAAACCTATCCCACTCTCTAGATACCCCTTAGCACATAAAGGAATATTATTTGGGGGTCCCGCCATGGAGAAGAGTTTAGACACTAGGAGAAGATAAGGAACACACCCATTCTAAAGAAATCACATTAGGATTCTCTTTTTAACCTGTTCCTTAAAACACTAGTGCTTAGGAAATCTATTGGAGGCAGAAGCAGTCTAGGGTAGCTTACGGTAAGGGTTAGGGTTAGGGTGAGGGTTAGGGTACGGCTTAGGTTACGGGTTCGGGTACGGGTTCCGGTATGGCGTAGGGTATGGATTAGGGTTACGGTTACTTTTAGGGTAGGGGCTCGGTTTAGGGTATCGGTTAGGATTAAGGTAGGTGTTAGGTTTACGGTACGGGTTAGGGTTAGGGTACGGGAGAGGGTTAGGGTAAGCTTTAGGGTTAGGGTAGTTATTAAACCTATCCCACTCTCTAGATACAGCTTAGAACGTAACGGAATATTATTTGGGGGTCCAGCCTTGGAGAAGAGTTTAGACACTAGGAGAAGATAAGGAACACACCCATCATCAAAAAATCACATTAGGATTCTCTTTTTAACCTGTTCCTTAAAACACTAGTGCTTAGGACATCTATTGGAGGCAGAAGCAGTGAAGGGTAGCTTAGGATTAGGGTTAGGGTTAGGGTACGGCTTAGGGTACGAGTTCGTGGAGGGGTTCGGGTATGGCGTATGGTATGGGTTAGGGTTAGGGTTAGGGCTCGGTTCTGCGTACGGGTTAGGATTAGGGTACGCGTTAGGGTTAGGGTAGGGGTTAGGTTTAGGGTACGCGTTAGGGTGAGGGTAGTTATTAAACCTTTCCCACTCTCTAGATACCCCTTAGCACGTAAAGGAATATTATTTGGGGGTCCAGCCATAGAGAAGAGTTTAGACACTAGGAGAAGATAAGGAACACACCCATTATCAAGAAATCACATTAGGATTCTCTTTTTAACCTGTTCCTTAAAATATTAGTGCTTAGGAAATCTATTGGAGGCAGAAGGCGTCAAGGGTAGCTTAGGTTTAGGGTTAGGGTTAGGGTGAGGGTTAGGGTACGGCTTAGGGTACGGGTTGAGGGAGGGGTTCGGGTAGGGCGTAGGGTATGTGTTAGGGTTAGGGTTAGGGTTAGTGTTAGGGTTAGGGCTCGGTTTAGTGTACGGGTTAGGATTAGGGTACGCGTTAGTGTTAGGGTAGGGGTTAGGGTTAGGGTACGCGTTAGGGTGAGGTTAGTTATTAAACCTATCCCACTCTCTAGATACCCCTTAGCACGTAAAGGAATATTATTTGGGGGTCCAGCCATGGAGAAGAGTTTAGACACTAGGAGAAGATAAGGAACACACCCATTATCAAGAAATCACATTAGGTTTCTCTTTTTAACCTGTTCCTTAAAACACTAGTGCTTAGGGAATCTATTGGAGGCAGAAGCACTCAAGGGTAGCTTAGGGTTAGGGTTAGGGTTAGGGTGAGGGTTAGGGTATGGCTTAGGGTACGGGTTCGGGGAGGGGTTCGGGTAGGGCGTAGGGTATGGGTTAGGGTTAGGGTTAGGGTTCGTGTTAGGGTTAGGGCTCGGTTTAGGGTACGGGTTAGGACTAGGGTACGCGTTAGGGTTAGGGTAGGAGTTAGGGTTAGGGTACGCGATAGGGTGAGGTTAGTTATTAAACCTATCCCACTCTCTAGATACCCCTTAGCACGTAAAGGAATATTATTTGGGGGTCCAGCCATGGAGAAGAGTTTAGACACTAGGAGAAGATAAGGAACACACCCATTATCAAGAAATCACATTAGGATTCTCTTTTTAACCTGTTCCTTAAAACACTAGTGCTTAGGAAATCTATTGGAGGCAGAAGCAGTCCAGGGTAGCTTAGGGTTAGGGTTAGGGTTAGATTGAGGGTTAGGGTACGGCTTAGGGTACGGGTTTGGGGAGGGGTTCGTGTAGGGCGTAGGGTATGGGTTAGGGTTAGGGTTAGTGTTAGGGTTAGGGCTCGGTTAAGGGTACGGGTTAGGATTAGGGTACGCGTTAGTGTTAGGGTAGGGCTTAGGGTTAGGGTACGCGTTAGGGTGAGGGTAGTTATTAAACCTATCCCACTCTCTAGATACCCCTTAGCACGTAAAGGAATATTATTTGGGGGTCCAGCCATGGAGAAGAGTTTAGACACTAGGAGAAGATAAGGAACACACCCATTATCAAGAAATCAAAATATGATTCACTTTTTAAACTGTTCCTTAAAACACTAGTGCTTAGGAAATCTATTGGAGGCAGAAGAAGTCAAGGGTAGCTTAGGGTTAGGGTTAGGGTTAGGGTGAGGGATAGGGTACGGCTTAGGGTACGGGTTCGGGGAGGGGTTCGGGTAGGGCGTAGGGTATGGGTTAGGGTTAGGGTTAGGGTTAGTGTTAGGGTTAGGGCTCGGTTTAGGGTATGGGTTAGGATTAGGGTACGCGTTAGTCTTAGGGTAGGGTTTACGGTTAGGGTACGCGATAGGGTGAGGTTAGTTATTAAACGTCTCCCTCTCTCTAGATACCCCTTAGCACGTAAAGGAATATTATTTGGGGGTCTAGCCATGGAGAAGAGTTTAGACCCTAGGAAAAGATAAGGAACACACCCATTATCAAGAAATCACATTAGGATTCTCTTTTTAACCTGTTCCTTAAAACACTAGTGCTTAGGAAGTCTATTGGAGGCAGAAGCAGTCAAGGGTAGCTTAGGGTTAGGGTTAGGGTTAGGGTGAGGGTTAGGGTATGGCTTAGGGTACGGGTTCGGGGAGGGGTTCGGGTAGGGCGTAGTGTATGTCTTAGGGTTAGGGTTAGGGCTAGTGTTAGGGTTAGGGCTCGGTTTAGGGTACGGGTTAGGATTAGGGTACGCGTTAGGGTTAGGGTAGGGGTTAGGGTTAGGGTACGCGTTAGGGTGAGGGTAGTTATTAAACCTATCCCACTCTCTAGATACCCCTTAGCACGTAAAGGAATATTATTTGGGGGTCCAGCCATGGAGAAGAGTTTAGACACTAGGAGAAGATAAGGAACACACTCATTATCAAGAAATCACATTAGGATTCTCTTTTTAACCTGTTCCTTAAAACACTAGTGCTTAGGAAATCTATTGGAGGCAGAAGCAGTCCAGGGTAGCTTAGGGTTAGGGTTAGGGTTAGATTGAGGGTTAGGGTACGGCTTAGGGTACGGGTTTGGGGAGGGGTTCGTGTAGGGCGTAGGGTATGGGTTAGGGTTAGGGTTAGTGTTAGGGTTAGGGCTCGGTTTAGGGTACGGGTTAGGATTAGGGTACGCGTTAGTGTTAGGGTAGGGGTTAGGGTTAGGGTACGCGTTAGGGTGAGGGTAGTTATTAAACCTATCCCACTCTCTAGATACCCCTTAGCACGTAAAGGAATATTATTTGGGGGTCCAGCCATGGAGAAGAGTTTAGACACGAGGAGAAGATTAGGAACACACCCATTATCAAGAAATCACATTAGGATTCTCTTTTTAACCTGTTCCTTAAAACACTAGTGCTTAGGAAATCTATTGGAGGCAGAAGCCGTCAAGGGTAGCTTAGGTTTAGGGTTAGGGTTAGGGTGAGGGTTAGGGTACGGCTTAGGGTACGGGTTCAGGGAGGGGTTCGGGTAGGGCGTAGGGTATGGGTTAGGGTTAGGGTTAGTGTTAGGGTTAGGGCTCGGTTTAGGGTATGGGTTAGGATTAGGGTACGCGTTAGTCTTAGGGTAGGGTTTACGGTTAGGGTACGCGATAGGGTGAGGTTAGTTATTAAACCTCTCCCTCTCTCTACATACCCCTTAGCACGTAAAGGAATATTATTTGGGGGTCCAGCCATGGAGAAGAGTTTAGACCCTAGGAGAAGTTAAGGAACACACCCATTATCAAGAAATCACAATATGATTCTCTTTTTAAACTGTTCCTTACAACACTAGTGCTTAGGAAATCTATTGGAGGCAGAAGCATTCAAGGGTAGCTTAGGGTTAGGGTTAGGGTTAGGGTGAGGGATAGGGTACGGCTTAGGGTACGGGTTCGGGGAGGGGTTCGGGTAGGGCGTAGTGTATGGGTTAGCGTTAGGGTTAGGGCTAATGTTAGCGTTAGGGCTCGGTTTAGGGTACGGTTTAGGATTAGGGTACGCGTTAGGGTTAAGGTAGGTGTTAGGGTTAGGGTACGCATTAGGGTGAGGGTAGTTATTAAACCTATCCCACTCTCTAGATACCCCTTAGCACGTAAAGGAATATTATTTGGGGGTCCAGCCATGGAGAAGAGTTTAGACACTAGGAGAAGATAAGGAACACACCCATTATCAAGAAATCACATTAGGATTCTCTTTTTAACCTGTTCCTTAAAACACTAGTGCTTAGGAAATCTATTGGAGGCAGAAGCAGTCAAGGGTAGCTTAGGGTTAGGGTTAGGTTTAGGGTGAGGGTTAGGGTACGGCTTAGGGTACGGGTTCGGGGAGGGGTTCGTGTAGGGCGTAGGGTATGGGTTAGGGTTAGGGTTAGGGTTAGTGTTAGGGTTAGGGCTCGGTTTACGGTACGGGTTAGGATTAGGGTACGCGTTAGTGTTAGAATAGGGGTTAGGGTTAGGGTACGCGATAGGGTGAGGTTAGTTATTAAACCTCTCCCTCTCTCTAGATACCCCTTAGCACGTAAAGGAATATTATTTGGGGGTCCAGCCATGGAGAAGAGTTTAGACACTAGGAGAAGATAAGGAACACACCCATTATCAAGAAATCACAATATGATTCTCTTTTTAAAATGTTCCTTAAAACACTAGTGCTTAGGAAATCTATTGGAGGCAGAAGCATTCAAGGGTAGCTTAGGGTTAGGGTTAGGGTTAGGGTGAGGGATAGGGTACGGCTTAGGGTACGGGTTCGGGGAGGGGTTCGGGTAGGGCGTAGTGTATGGGTTAGGGTTAGGGCTAGGGCTAGTGTTAGGGTTAGGGCTCGGTTTAGGGTACGGGTTAGGATTAGGGTACGCGTTAGGGTTAGGGTAGGGGTTAGGGTTAGGGTATGCGTTAGGGTGAGGGTAGTTATTAAACCTGTCCCACTCTCTAGATACCCCTTAGCACGTAAAGGAATATTATTTGGGGGTCCAGCCATGGAGAAGAGTTTAGACACGAGGAGAAGATTAGGAACACACCCATTATCAAGAAATCACATTAGGATTCTCTTTTTAACCTGTTCCTTAAAACACTAGTGCTTAGGAAATCTATTGGAGGCAGAAGCCGTCAAGGGTAGCTTAGGGTTAGGGTTAGGGTTAGGGTGAGGGTTAGGGTACGGCTTAGGTTACGGGTTTGGGGAGGGGTTCGGGTAGGGCGTAGTGTATGTGTTAGGGTTAGGGTTAGTGCTACTGTTAGGCTTAGGGCTCGGGTTGGGTTACGGGTTAGGATTAGGGTACGCGTTAGGGTTAGGGTAGGGGTTAGGGTTAGGGTACACGTTAGGGTGAGGGTAGTTATTAAACCTATCCCACTCTCTAGATACCCCTTAGCACGTAAAGGAATATTATTTGGGGGTCCAGCCATGGAGAAGAGTTTAGACACTAGGAGAAGATAAGGAACACACCCATTATCAAGAAATCACATTAGGATTCTCTTTTTAACCTGTTCCTTAAAACACTAGTGCTTAGGAAATCTATTGGAGGCAGAAAGAGTCAAGGGTAACTTAGGGTTAGGGTTAGGGTTACGGTGAGGGATAGGGTACGGCTTAGGGTATGGATTCGGGGAGGGGTTCGGGTAGGGCGTAGGGTATGGGTTAGGGTTAGGGTTAGGGCTAGTGTTAGCGTTAGGGCTCGGTTTAGGGTACGGGTTAGGATTAGGGTACGCGTTAGGGTTAGGGTAGGGGTTAGGGTTAGGGTACGCGTTAGGGTGAGTGTAGTTATTAAACCTCTCCCTCTCTCTAGATACCCCTTAGCACGTAAAGGAATATTATTTGGGGGTCCAGCCATGGAGAAGAGTTTAGACACTAGGAGAAGATAAGGAACACACCCATTATCAAGAAATCACATTAGGATTCTCTTTTTAACCTGTTCCTTAAAACACTAGTGCTTAGGGAATCTATTGGAGGCAGAAGCCGTCAAGGGTAGCTTAGGGTTAGGGTTAGGTTTAGTGTGAGGGTTAGGGTATGGCTTAGGGTACGGTTCGGGGAGGGGTTCGGGTAGGGCGTAGTGTATGGGTTAGGGTTAGGGTTAGGGTTAGTGTTAGGGTTACGGCTCGGTTTTGGGTACGGGTTAGGATTAGGGTACGCATTAGGGTTAGGGTAGGTGTTAGGGTTAGGGTACGCGTTAGGGTGAGGGTAGTTATTAAACCTATCCCACTCTCTAGATACCCCTTAGCACGTAAAGGAATATTATTTGGGGGTCCAGCCATGGAGAAGAGTTTAGACACGAGGAGAAGAGAAGGAACACACCCATTATCACGAAATCACATTAGGATTCTCTTTTTAACCTGTTCTTTAAAACACTAGTGCTTAGGAAATCTATTGGAGGCAGAAGCAGTCAAGGGTAGCTTAGGGTTAGGGTTAGGGTTAGGGTGAGGGTTAGGGTATGGCTTAGGGTACGGTTTCGGGGAGGGGTTCGGGTAGGGCGTAGGGTATGGGTTAGGGTTAGGGTTAGGGTTAGTGTTAGGGTTAGGGCTCGGTTTAGGGTACGGGTTAGGATTAGGGTACGCGTTAGTCTTAGGGGAGGGGTTAGGGTTAGGGTACGCGTTAGGGTGAGGGTAGTTATTAAACCTATCCGACTCTCTAGATACCCCTTAGCACGTAAAGGAATATTATTTGGTGGTCCAGCCATGGAGAAGAGTTTAGACACTAGGAGAAGATAAGGAACACACCCATTATCAAGAAATCACATTAGGATTCTCTTTTTAACCTGTTCCTTAAAACACTAGTGCTTAGGAAATCTATTGGAGGCAGAAGCAGTCAAGGGTAGCTTAGGGTTAGGGTTAGGTTTAGGGTGAGGGTTAGGGTACGGCTTAGGGTACGGGTTCGGGTAGGGGGTCGGGTAGGGCGTAGGGTATGGGTTAGGGTTAGGGTTAGGGTTAGTGTTAGGGTTAGGGTTCGGTTTAGGGTACGGTTTAGGATTAGGGTACGCGTTAGTGTTAGGGTAGGGGTTAGGGTTAGGGTACGCGTTAGGGTGAGGGTAGTTATTAAACCTATCCCACTCTCTAGATACCCCTTAGCACGTAAAGGAATATTATTTGGGGGTCCAGCCATGGAGAAGAGTTTAGACACTAAGAGAAGATAAGGAACAAACCCATTATCAAGAAATCACAATATGATTCTCTTTTTAAACTGTTCCTTAAAACACTAGTGCTTAGGAAATCTATTGGAGGCAGAAGCAGTGAAGGGTAGCTTAGGGTTAGGGTTAGGGTTAGGGTGAGGGTTAGGGTACGGCTTAGGTTACGGGTTCGGGGAGGGGTTCGGGTAGGGCGTAGTGTATGTGTTAGGGTTAGGGTTAGGGCTAGTGTTAGGTTTAGGGCTCGGTTTAGGGTACGGGTTAGGATTAGGGTACACGTTAGGGTTAGGGTAGGGGTTAGGGTTAGGGTACGCGTTAGGGTGAGGGTAGTTATTAAACCTAACCCACTCTCTAGATACCCCTTAGCACGTAAAGGAATATTATTTGGGGGTCCAGCCATGGAGAAGAGTTTAGACACAAGGAGAAGATAAGGAACACACCCATTATCAAGAAATCACATTAGGATTCTCTTTTTAACCTGTTCCTTAAAACACTAGTGCTTAGGGAATCTATTGGAGGCAGAAGCAGTCAAGGGTAGCTTAGGGTTAGGGTTAGGGTTAGGGTGAGGGTTAGGGTATGGCTTAGGGTACGGGTTCGGGGAAGGGTTCGGGTAGGGCGTAGTGTATGGGTTAGGGTTAGGGTTAGGGTTAGTGTTAGGGTTAGGGCTCGGTTTAGGGTACGGGTTAGGATTAGGGTACGCATTAGGGTTAGGGTAGGGGTTAGGGTTAGGGTACGTGTTAGGGTGAGGGTAGTTATTAAACCTATCCCACTTCTAGATACCCCTTAGCACGTAAAGGAATATTATTTGGGGGTCCAGCCATGGAGAAGAGTTTAGACACGAGGAGAAGATAAGGAACACACCTATTATCACGAAATCACATTAGGATTCTCTTTTTAACCTGTTCCTTAAAACACTAGTGCTTAGGAAATCTATTGGAGGCAGAAGCAGTCAAGGGTAGCTTAGGGTTAGGGTTAGGGTTAGGGTGAGGGTTAGGGTATGGCTTAGGGTACGGGTTCGGGGAGGGGTTCGGGTAGGGCGTAGGGTATGGGTTACGGTTAGGGTTAGTGTTAGTGTTAGGGTTAGGGCTCGGTTTAGGGTACGGGTTAGGATTAGGGTACGCGTTAGTCCTAGGGTAGGGGTTAGGGTTAGGGTACGCGATAGGGTGAGGCTAGTTATTAAACCTATCCCACTCTCTAGATACCCCTAAGCACGTAAAGGAATATTTTTTGGGGGTCCAGCCATGGAGAAGAGTTTAGACACGAGGAGAAGATAAGGAACACACCCATTATCACGAAATCACATTAGGATTCTCTTTTTAAGCTGTTCCTTAAAACACTAGTGCTTAGGAAATCTATTGGAGGCAGAAGCAGTCAAGGGTAGCTTAGGGTTAGGGTTAGGGTTAGGGTGAGGGTTAGGGTATGGCTTAGGGTACGGGTTCGGGGAGGGGTTCGGGTAGGGCGTAGGGTATGGGTTAGGGTTAGGGTTAGGGTTAGTGTTAGGGTTAGGGCTCGGTTTAGGGTACGGGTTAGGATTAGGGTATGCGTTAGTGTTAGGGGAGGGGTTAGGGTTAGGGTACGCGATAGGGTGAGGTTAGTTATTAAACCTATCCCACTCTCTAGATACCCCTTAGCACATAAAGGAATATTATTTGGGGGTCCAGCCATGGAGAAGAGATTAGACACGAGGAGAAGATAAGGAACACACCCATTATCAAGAAATCACATTAGGATTCTCTTTTTAACCTGTTCCTTAAAACACTAGTGCTTAGGAAATCTATTGGAGGCAGAAGCAGTCAAGGGTATCTTAGGTTTAGGGTTAGGGTTAGGGTGAGGGTTAGGGTACGGCTTAGGGTACGGGTTCAGGGAGGGGTTCGGGTAGGGCGTAGGGTATGGGTTAGGGTTAGGGTTAGTGTTAGTGTTAGGGTTAGGGCTCGGTTTAGGGTACGGGTTAGAATTAAGTTACGCGTTAGTGTTAGGGTAGGGGTTAGGGTTAGGGTACGCGATAGGGTGAGGTTAGTTATTAAACCTATCCCACTCTCTAGATACCCCTTAGCACGTAAAGGAATATTATTTGGGGGTCCAGCCATGGAGAAGAGTTTAGACACTAGGAGAAGATAAGGAACACACCCATTATCAAGAAATCACATTAGGATTCTCTTTTTAACCTGTTCCTTAAAACACTAGTGCTTAGGAAATCTATTGGAGGCAGAAGCAGTCAAGGGTAGCTTAGGGTTAGGGTTAGGGTTAGGGTGCGGCTTAGGGTACGGGTTCGGGGAGGGGTTCCGGTAGGGCGTAGGGTATGGGTTAGGGTTAGGGTTAGGGTTAGTGTTAGGGTTAGGGCTCGGTTTAGGGTACGGGTTAGGATTAGGGTACGCGTTAGGGTTAGGGTAGGGGTTAGGGTTAGGGTATGCGATAGGGTGAGGTTACTTATTAAACCTATCCCACTCTCTAGATACCCCTTAGCACGTAAAGGAATATTATTTGGGGGTCCAGCCATGGAGAAGAGTTTAGACACTAGGAGAAGATAAGGAACACACCCATTATCAAGAAATCACATTAGGATTCTCTTTTTAACCTGTTCCTTAAAACACTAGTGCTTAGGAAATCTATTGGAGACAGAAGCAGTCAAGGGTACCTTAGGGTTAGGGTTAGGGTTAGGGTGAGGTTTAGGGTATGGCTTAGGGTACGGGTTCGGGGAGGGGTTCGGGTAGGGCGTAGGGTATGGGTTAGGGTTAGGGTTAGGGTTAGTGTTAGGGTTAGGGCTCGGATTAGGGTACGGGTTAGGATTAGGGTATGCGTTAGTGTTAGGGTAGGGGTTAGGGTTAGGGTACGCGTTAGGGTGAGGGTAGTTATTAAACCTATCACACTCTCTAGATACCCCTTAGCACGTAAAAGAATATTATTTGGGGGTCCAGCCATGGAGAAGAGTTTAGACACGAGGAGAAGATAAGGAACACACCCATTATCAAGAAATCACATTAGGATTCTCTTTTTAACCTGTTCCTTAAAACACTAGTGCTTAGGAAATCTATTGGAGGCAGAAGCAGTCAAGGGTAGCTTAGTGTTAGGGTTAGTGTTAGGGTGAGGGTTAGGGTACGGGTTAGGATTAGGGTACGCGTTAGTGTTAGGGTAGGGGTTAGGGTTAGGGTATGTGATAGGGTGAGGTTAGTTATTAAACCTCTCCCTCTCTCTAGATACCCCTTAGCACGTAAAGGAATATTATATGGGGGTCCAGCCATGGAGAAGAGTTTAGACACTAGGAGAAGATAAGGAACACACCCATTATCAAGAAATCACAATATGATTCTCTTTTTAAACTGTTCCTTAAAACACTAGTGCTTAGGAAATCTATTGGAGGCAGAAGCAGTCAAGGGTAGCTTAGGGTTAGGGTTAGGGTTAGGGTGAGGGATAGGTTACGGCTTAGGGTACGGGTTCGGGGAGGGGTTCGGGTAGGGCGTAGTGTATGGGTTAGGGTTAGGGTTAGGGCTACTGTTAGCGTTAGGGCTCGGTTTAGGGTACGGTTTAGGATTAGGGTACGCGTTAGGGTTAGGGTAGGTGTTAGGGTTAGGGTACGCATTAGGGTGAGGGTAGTTATTAAACCTATCCCAGTCTCTAGATACCCCTTAGCACGTAAAGGAATATTATTTGGGGGTCCAGCCATGGAGAAGAGTTTAGACACTAGGAGAAGATAAGGAACACACCCATTATCAAGAAATCACATTAGGATTCTCTTTTTAACCTGTTCCTTAAAACACTAGTGCTTAGGAAATCTATTGGGGGCAGAAGCAGTCAAGGGTAGCTTAGGGTTAGGGTTAGGTTTAGGGTGAGGGTTAGGGTACGGCTTAGGGTACGGGTTCGGGTAGGGGTTCGGGTAGGGCGTAGGGTATGGGTTAGGGTTAGGGTTAGGGTTAGTGTTAGGGTTAGGGCTCGGTTTAGGATACGGGTTAGGATTAGGGTACGCGTTAGTGTTAGGGTAGGGGTTAGGGTTAGGGTACGCGTTAGGGTGAGGGTAGTTATTAAACCTATCCCACTCTCTAGATACCCCTTAGCACGTAAAGGAATATTATTTGGGGGTCCAGCCATGGAGAAGAGTTTAGACACTAAGAGAAGATAAGGAACAAACCCATAATCAAGAAATCACAATATGATTCTCTTTTTAAACTGTTCCTTAAAACACTAGTGCTTAGGAAATCTATTGGAGGCAGAAGCAGTCAAGGGTAGCTTAGGGTTAGGGTTAGGGTTAGGGTGAGGGTTAGGGTACGGCTTAGGTTACGGGTTCGGGGAGGGGTTCGGGTAGGGCGTAGTGTATGTGTTAGGGTTAGGGTTAGGGCTAGTGTTAGGGTTAGGGCTCGGTTTAGGGTACGGGTTAGGATTAGGGTACTCGTTAGGGTTAGGGTAGGGGTTAGGGTTAGGTTACGCGTTAGGGTGAGGGTAGTTATTAAACCTAACCCACTCTCTAGATACCCCTTAGCACGTAAAGGAATATTATTTGGGGGTCCAGCCATGGAGAAGAGTTTAGACACTAGGAGAAGATAAGGAACACACCCATTATCAAGAAATCACATTAGGATTCTCTTTTTAACCTGTTCCTTAAAACACTAGTGCTTAGGAAATCTATTGGAGGCAGAATCAGTCAAGGGTAGCTTAGGGTTAGGGTTAGGTTTAGGGTGAGGGTTAGGGTACGGCTTAGGGTACGGGTTCGGGGAGGGGTTCGGGTAGGGCGTAGGGTATGCGTTAGGGTTAGGGTTAGTGTTACGGTTAGGGCTCGGTTTAGGGTACGGGTTAGGATTAGGGTACGCGTTAGTGTTAGGATAGGGGTTAGGGTTAGGGTACGCGATAGGGTGAGGTTAGTTATTAAACCTCTCCCTCTCTCTAGATACCCCTTAGCACGTAAAGGAATATTATTTGGGGGTCCAGCCATGGAGAAGAGTTTAGACACTAGGAGAAGATAAGGAACACACCCATTATCAAGAAATCACAATAAGATTCTCTTTTTAAACTGTTCCTTAAAACACTAGTGCTTAGGAAATCTATTGGAGGCAGAAGCAGTCAAGGGTAGCTTAGGGTTAGGGTTAGGGTTAGGGTGAGGGATAGGGTACGACTTAGGGTACGGGTTCGGGGAGGGGTTCGGGTAGGGCGTAGGGTATGGGTTAGGGTTAGGGTTAGGGCTAGTGTGAGCGTTAGGGCTCGGTTTAGGGTACGGGTTAGGATTAGGGTACGCGTTAGGGTTAGGGTAGGGGTTAGGGTTAGGGTATGCGTTAGGGTGAGTGTAGTTATTAAACCTCTCCCTCCCTCTAGATACCCCTTAGCACGTAAAGGAATATTATTTGGGGGTCCAGCCATGGAGAAGAGTTTAGACACTAGGAGAAGATAAGGAACACACCCATTATCAAGAAATCACATTAGGATTCTCTTTTTAACCTGTTCCTTAAAACACTAGTGCTTAGGAAATCTATTGGAGGCAGAAGCAATCAAGGGTAGCTTAGGGTTAGGGTTAGGGTTAGGGTGAGGGTTAGGGTACGGCTTAGGGTACGTGTTCGGGGAGGGGTTCGGGTAGGGCGTAGGGTATGGGTTAGGGTTAGAGTTAGGGTTAGTGTTAGGGTTAGGGCTCGGTTGAGGGTATGGGTTAGGATTAGGGTACGCGTTAGGGTTAGGGTAGGGGATAGGGTTAGTGTATGCGTTAGGGTGAGGGTAGTTATTAAACCTATCCCACTCTCTAGATACCCCTTAGCACGTAAAGGAATATTATTTCTGGGTCCAGCCATGGAGAAGAGTTTAGACACTAGGAGAAGATAAGGAACACACCCATTATCACGAAATCACATTAGGATTCTCTTTTTAACCTGTTCCTTAAAACACTAGTGCTTAGGAAATCTATTGGAGGCAGAAGCAGTCAAGGGTAGCTTAGTGTTAGGGTTAGGGTTAGGGTGAGGGTTAGGGTACGGCTTAGGGTACGGGTTCGGGGAGGGGTTCAGGTAGGGCGTAGGGTATGGGTTAGGGTTAGGGTTAGGACTAGTGTTAGGGTTAGGGCTCGGTTTAGGGTACGGGTTAGGATTAAGGTACGCGTTAGGGTTAGGTATGGGGTAGGGTTAGGGTTAGGGTTAGTGTTAGGGTTTGGGCTCGGTTTAGGGTACGGGTTAGGATTAGGGTACGCGTTAGGGTTAGGGTAGGAGTTAGGGTTAGGGTATGCGTTAGGGTGACGGTAGTTATTAAACCTATCCCACTCTCTAGATACCCCTTAGCACGTAAAGGAATATTATTTAGGTGTCCAGCCATGGAGAAGAGGTTAGACACTAGGAGAAGATAAGGAACACACCCATTATCAAGAAATCACATTAGGATTCTCTTTTTAACCTG
This sequence comes from Balaenoptera acutorostrata, assembly GCF_949987535.1. Classification (NCBI taxonomy): domain Eukaryota; kingdom Metazoa; phylum Chordata; class Mammalia; order Artiodactyla; family Balaenopteridae; genus Balaenoptera; species Balaenoptera acutorostrata. The sequence goes on along the minus strand of NW_026646094.1, from coordinate 4,619 downwards.
TTCCTTAAAACACTAGTGCTTAGGAAATCTATTGGAGGCAGAAGCAATCAAGGGTAGCTTAGGGTTAGGGTTAGGGTTGGGGTGAGGGTTAGGGTACGGCTTAGGGTACAGGTTCGGGGAGGGGTTCGGGTAGGGCGTAGGGTATGGGTTAGGGTTAGGGTTAGGGTTAGTGTTAGGGTTAGGGCTCGGTTGAGGGTACGGGTTAGGATTAGGGTACGCGTTAGGGTTAGGGTAGGGGTTAGGGTTAGGGTACGCGTTAGGGTGAGGGTAGTTATTGAACCTATCCCACTCTCTAGATACCCCTTAGCACGTAAAGGAATATTATTTGGGGGTCCAGCCATGGAGAAGAGTTTAGACACTAGGAGAAGATAAGGAACACACCCATTATCAAGAAATCACATTAGGATTCTCTTTTTAATCTGTTCCTTAAAACACTAGTTTTTCGGAAATCTATTGGAGGCAGAAGCAGTCAAGGGTAGCTTAGGGTTAGGGTTAGGGTTAGGGTGAGGGTTAGGGTACGGCTTAGGGTACGGGTTCGGGGAGGGGTTCGGGTAGGGCGTAGGGTATGTGTTAGGGTTAGGGTTAGGGTTAGTTTTAGGGTTAGGGCTCGGTTTAGGGTACGGGTTAGGATTAGGGTACGCGTTAGGGTTAGGGTAGGGGTTAGGGTTAGGGTATGCGTTAGGGTGAGGGTAGTTATTAAACCTATCCCACTCTCTAGATACCCCTTATCACGTAAAGGAATATTATTTGGGGGTCCAGCCATGGAGAAGAGTTTAGACACTAGGAGAAGATAAGGAACACACCCATTATCACGAAATCACTTTAGGATTCTCTTTTTAACCTGTTCCTTAAAACACTAGTGCTTAGGAAATCTATTGGAGGCAGAAGCAATCAAGGGTAGCTTAGGGTTAGGGTTAGGGTTAGGGTGAGGGTTAGGGTACGGCTTAGGGTACGGGTTCGGGGAGGGGTTCGGGTAGGGCGTAGGGTATGGGTTAGGGTTAGGTTTAGGGTTAGTGTTACAGTTAGGGCTCGGTTGAGGGTACGGGTTAGGATTAGGGTACGCGTTAGGGTTAGGGTAGGGGTTAGGGTTAGGGTACGCGTTAGGGTGAGGGTAGTTATTAAACCTATCCCACTCTCTAGATACCCCTTAGCACGTAAAGGAATATTATTTGGGGGTCCAGCCATGGAGAAGAGTTTAGACACTAGGAGAAGATAAGGAACACACCCATTATCAAGAAATCACATTAGGATTCTCTTTTTAACCTGTTCCTTAAAACACTAGTGCTTAGGAAATCTATTGGAGGCAGAAGCAGTCAAGGGTAGCTTAGGGTTAGGGTTAGGCTTAGATTGAGGGTTAAGGTACGGCTTAGGGTACGGGATCGGGGAGCGGTCCGAGTAGGGCGTAGGGTATGGGTTAGGGTTAGGGTTAGGGTTAGTGTTAGGGTTAGGGCTCGGTTTAGGGTACGGGTTAGGATTAGGGTACGCGTTAGTGTTAGGGTAGGGTTTAGGGTTAGGGTACGCATTAGGGTGAGGGTAGTTATTAAACCTATCCCACTCTCTAGATACCCCTTAGCACGTAAAGGAATATTATTTGGTGGTTAACCATGGAGAAGAGTTTAGACACTAGGATAAGATAAGGAACACACCCATTATCAAGAAATCACATTAGGATTCTCTTTTGAACCTGTTCCCTAAAACACTAGTGCTTAGGAAATCTATTGGAGGCAGAAGCAATCAAGGGCAGCTTAGGGTTACGGTTAGGGTTTGGGTGAGGGTTAGGGTACGGCTTAGGGTACTGGTTCGGGGAGGGGTTCGGGTACGGCGTAGGGTATGGGTTAGTGTTAGGGTTAGGGTTAGTGTTAGGGTTAGGGCTCGGTTTAGGGTACGGGTTAAGATTAGGGTACGCGTTAGGGTTAGGGTAGGGGTTAGGGTTAGGGTACGTGTTAGTGTGAGGGTAGTAATTAAACCTATCCCACTCTCTAGATACCCCTTAGCACGTAAAGGAATATTATTTGGGGGTCCAGCCAATGAGAAGAGTTTAGACACTAGGATACGATAAGGAACACACCCATTATCAAGAAATCACATTAGGATTCTCTTTTTAACCTGTTCTTTAAAACACTAGTGCTTAGGAAATCTATTGGAGGCAGAAGCAGTCAAGGGTAACTTAGGGTAGGGTTAGGGTTAGGGTGAGGGTTTGGGGACGGCTTACGGTACGGGTTCGAGGAAGGGTTCGGGTAGGGCATAGGGTATGTTTTAGGGTTAGGGTTTGGGTTAGTATTAGGGCTGGGCTCGGTTTCGGGTACGGGTTAGGATTAGGGTACGCGTTAGGGTTAGGGTAGGGGTTAGGGTTAGGGTACACGTTAGGGTTAGGGTCGTTTTTAAACCTATCCCACTCTCTAGATACCCCTTAGCACGTAAAGGAATATTATTTGTGGGTCCCCCATGGAGAAGAGTTTAGACACTAGGAGAAGATAAGGAACACACCCATTATCAAGAAATCACATTAGGATTCTCTTTTTAACCTGTTCCTTAAAACACTAGTGCTTAGGAAATCTATTGGAGGCAGAAGCAGTCAAGGTAGCTTAGGGTTAGGGTTAGGGTTAGGGTGAGGGTTAGGGTACGGCTTAGGGTACGGGTTCAGGGTGGGGTTCGTGTAGGGCGTAGGGTATGGGTTAGGGTTAGGGTTAGGGTTAGTGTTAGGGTTAGGGCTCGGTTTAGGGTACGGGTTAGGATTAGGGTACGCGTTAGGGTTAGGGTAGGGGTTAAGGTTAGGGTACGCGTTAGGGTGAGGGTAGTTATTAAACCTATCCCACTCTCTAGATACCCCTTAGCACGTAAAGGAATATTATTTGGTGGTCCAGCCATGGAGAAGAGTTTAGACACTAGGAGAAGATAAGGAACACACCCATTATCAAGAAATCACATTAGGATTCTCTCTTTAACCTTTTCCTTAAAACACTAGTGCTTAGGAAATCTATTGGAGGCAGAAGCAGTCAAGGGTAGCTTAGGGTTAGGGTTCGGGTTAGGGTGAGGGTTAGGGTACGGCTTAGGGTACGGGTTCGGTGAGGGGTTCGGGTAGGGCGTAGGGTATGGGTTAGGGTTAGGGTTAGGGTTAGTGTTAGGGTTAGGGCTCGGTGTAGGTTACGGGTTAGGTTTAGGGTACGCGTTCGTATTAGGGTAGGGGTTAGGGTTAGGTTACGCGTTAGGGTGAGGGTAGTTATTAAACCTATCCCACTCTCTAGATACCCCTTAGCACGTAAAGGAATATTATTTGGGGGTCCCGCCATGGAGAAGAGTTTAGACACTAGGAGAAGATAAGGAACACACCCATTATCACGAAATCACATTAGGATTCTCTTTTTAACCTGTTCCTTAAAACACTAGTGCTTAGGAAATCTATTGGAGGCAGAAGCAGTCAAGGGTAGCTTAGGGTTAGGGTTAGGGTTAGGGTGAGGGTTAGGGTATGGCTTACGGTACGGGTTCGGGGAGGGGTTCGGGTAGGGCGTAGGGTATGGGTTAGGGTTAGGGTTAGTGTTAGGGTTAGGGCTCGGTTTAGGGTACGGGTTAGGATTAGGGTACGCGTTAGGGTTAGGGTAGGGGTTAGGGTTAGGGTACGCTTTAGGGAGAGGGTAGTTATTAAACCTATCCCACTCTCTAGATACCCCTTAGCACGTAAAGGAATATTATTTGTGGGTCCAACCATGGAGAAGAGTTTAGACACTAGGAGAAGATAAGGAACACACCCATTATCAAGAAATCACAATACGATTCTCTTTTTAAACTGTTCCTTAAAACACTAGTGCTTAGGAAATCTATTGGAGGCAGAAGCAGTCAAGGGTAGCTTAGGGTTAGGGTTAGGGTTAGGGTGAGGGTTAGGGTACGGCTTAGGGTACGGGTTCGGTGAGGGGTTCGGGTAGGGCGTAGGGTATGGGTTAGGGTTAGGGTTAGGGTTAGTGTTAGGGTTAGGGCTCGGTTTAGGTTACGGGTTAGGATTAGGGTACGCGTTCGTGTTAGGGTAGGGGTTAGGGTTAGGGTACGCGATAGGGTGAGGTTAGTTATTAAAACTATCCCACTCTCTAGATACCCCTTAGCACGTAAAGGAATATTATTTGGGGGTCCAGCCATGGAGAAGAGTTTAGATACTAGGAGAAGATAAGGAACACACCCATTATCAAGAAATCACATTAGGATTCTCTTTTTAACCTGTTCCTTAAAACACTAGTGCTTAGGAAATCTATTGGAGGCAGAAGCAGTCAAGGGTAGCTTAGGGTTAGGGTGAGGGTTAGGGTAAGGCTTAGGGTACGGGTTCGGGGAGGGGTTCGGGTAAGGCGTAGGGTATGGGTTAGGGTTAGGGTTAGGGTTAGTGTTAGGGTTAGGGCTCGGTTTAGGGTACGGGTTAGGATTAGGGTACGCGTTAGGGTTAGGGTAGGGGTTAAGGTTAGGGTACGCGTTAGGGTGAGGGTAGTTATTAAACCTATCCCACTCTCTAGATACCCCTTAGCACGTAAAGGAATATTATTTTGTGGTCAAGCCATGGAGAAGAGTTTAGACACTAGGAGAAGATAAGGAACACACCCATTATCACGAAATCACATTAGGATTCTCTTTCTTTCTTT